>NC_056741.1:333212215-333543465 GCF_019279795.1 Protopterus annectens | reverse complement strand
ATATATATATATATATATATATATATATATATATATATATATATATATATATATATATATATATATATATATATATATATACACACACACACACACACACACACATTTATATATACATATACATTTATATGGATCCCTATCAGATTACTGAACGTCTGAAAATTTGAAATTCATATGGCCAAGACCATATGATCGAATTTTCAGAAGTTCGAACGTTAAGACAAAAAAAAAAACTTTCTTGTTTTAATGTTTTTGCAGGGTGCATGCCCCCCCTTGCACACCCACACCCCCTAATTACATGGGTCTATATTATATCCTCGAACACTTAAAAAAGTGAACACTGATTGATCAAACTTATTTTCGCGAAACTGCAAAATATCGAAGCAGCAGAAACTCAATTTTTTTCCTAGGGAAAGAATTCGGTTGTCCATTTCTGTTGCTTTGGTATTTTCAGTGTTATGGTGGAAAGTTACTGGTCGGATTCAGGTAAGTGTGCGATTGTGTGGATGTGAGTGTTAGGGTGATTTAGGTGAGTTAGGGTTAGGGCTCGGGTTAGGTGTGTGTGCGATTGAGTGGACATGAGGGTTAGGGCGGATTTAAGAGGGTTAGGGAGCGAGTGAGGTGAGTGTGCGATAGTGACAGACCTTAGGGTTAGGGTTTGGGTTAAGGTAAGTGGGTAGTTAGTGGTGTGTGCATAATTTAGTGTAGGGTTAGGTTTCAGATTTTAGGTGTATGTGTGTGGATTTTCGTTTGTTTGGTGAGCTTGTGCTGTGTGCATGTGTTTTGGATCAGCGATTTTTTTCCCTGGGGAAAAAATCGCTGATCTGACAGTTCGAGATTGTAAGCTTTCGCTTAAATTAGGTCAATCAATCAGCGTTCACTTTTTAAAGCGTTCGATGATATAATATAGACCCTAATTACATATACCAACTCTGAGATCACACTACAGTGAGGAAAAAGGCGATAAATTTCCTGATCTGCACTGAATGGCTACCTCCATTGAAAATGTTCAAACTTTTGAAAATTCAATCAGATTGTCATTGCCAAATGAATTTCAATTTTTTGAACATATACACATACACATACACACACACACACACTGGTGCTGTAAAAAGACAAGAGTAGTAACATCTGAAGCTGAAAATAACCACAAATTTAGTGTTACAGCATCTCATTCCAGATCCCATGATGCACCATGACAGAAACAGATGACAATACAGGTCTACTATATCACTGATCTACCATCAATTATCCCATAAGAATGTGCCATTAAGAAGAAAGGACAGGAAACAGATCAATGAGGGCAGCCAGAGAGAATATGAGTCAACTCTGACTGAAAGGGGCTTTTTTAGCTTTGAGAATAAGTGGAGGAGTGTATATCAGCGACGGGATTTAAAGGACCTTTGAGCAGCGAGGAGATATGGGAAGCTGCAGTATATGGTTGGCTATATTTATCCAATGCTGGTCTTTTTATATGTACATAAGTCTCTCGATTCTGCACTTCATGTTACACAATGTTCACAGAGGAATCAGAAATATTGCTTGTAGGAATTTTAAAAATATAATTTACAATGCAGACAAATGAGTCCACCTTTCTATGGACAAAATTGTGCAATTTAGGATACAATCAACCTCATCTGTCGCCATGAGTTTTTTGATGACAGATAAGGCAGTTCAATTTTCACAGAAGACATTTTATTTTAATTAAGTGACCAAGGTAAGTGGAATGGATCACACAGGCTCATTTTTAGCAGCAGCTTATTAATTAAAAGGCAAGACATGCAAGCCCATTATAGATTGCAAGCCTAGCCACGTACTGCTAGCCCATATGGATTCAGAATACCATTGACTTCTGTTAGTAAGAAGGTAATTAGGGGATTTGAGGTGGGAACTAGTTAGGATTATACTTTTCTTACTGCTCTCCTCTGTCCATAAGGAACACAGGGACTAGGATTGGGGTAAATGTATGATTTCTCATCCAATTGTCAATATTTAATTTGAATAGGGTCAGGGATGGACTTTGTTTTACTTGGATGGGGAGCCTATTCCACAGAATGGGGGTCCTTTGGGAATCATATCTGTTGAAGTTTAGATCCCTGGATCTAGTGTTTCTGGCGCTGTTTGTTTTGCACATTTTCAACAGATTCCTCAAGGCTGGGTCTGAGGAAGCCCTGCAAGCCAGTCCAAGATCCCCTCTCAGCAGCCTGTTGGAGACTGACTATACAGTCTTTACGTGATCGCTGTAGGATAGGGTATACATGCAACAATTTCTCTTGATGAGAAGCCTTTGTGGGTGTTCCAACTGTTGTGAGTGTCTGGTTAGATAAATGCCAAAGGGGGCACTGCACTCATTGTCTGATAAGGGTCAAGTAAAGTGGTACTATAACCTGCTTGGGCCTGGATGCCATATGCTTACCTAGAAGCTGGGTGACACAGAATGATTTCTTACTACCTTAGCTACATGTTGGTCAAAGGCCAGATTGCCATCTACATATGTTCCCAGATCCCTTACTACTGGGTTGACTTATAGCAGTGTGTTATCGATGCAGTAATTAACTTGGATTGACAGCCATGGCTTGGGCACCAGTCACTTGTCTGTGCTGTCTTGCAATATGCTGGTGTCTTGGGAGGAATTTATAACAGCTCCCAATTTACAGTCATCTGTGAACATGCTGAGTCAATGGTCTTGAATTTTAGTGTTGAATTCCAAGAAGTAGATGCCAAATAGGAGAAGACCCACCACAGAGCTCTGGGGTACTCTTCTGGTGACCAGTCTATTGGTGGAGGTGATCTCACCAATCCCGACTTCTTGGTCCTGACTGTAAGCCAGCCATCAATCCAGCGAGTTATGTGGGAATTTTTGCTTAGCTCAGAGAGCTTCTCAACAATGCCCAAAGTAGGCTTTTGTATTGAATGCCTTAGCCAGGTCAAGATACACAGTATGCAATATTTTACCCTTGTCCATTGCCTTGGGGACCCTCTCAAAGTCTGCCAGGTCAAGTAGGCAACACCTTCGCTTAAAGCCAAACTATGATGGGTCCAGCCTTGCACTGCTGGAGTACTTTCTACAGCCTTAAACCAAGTCTTGGGCACAGCACAGATGTCTACATTCTCCAGAGCAAAGATGGTTTGAAGGGTGTGGAGTTTTTTTTTCCTTTAGGCTCCTAGCACTGAGCAATGACGCCTTAAATTTACTTGGAGACTTTTTCACTATGTTGGTAGTTTTGTCTTTTTTCCTTGCCTAAAAAAGGCTCAAGGGGGGGGGGGTGGATAAAGGTTTAGCCAAGCAAAACTTAGGGGGACAGCTGCAGCTAATCCTTGGCAAAGCAATGTGGTCAGTTGAAAATGTCTCCCCATGCTGACAGATACTGGGATGCCCAATAGAGTGACACCAAAAATGAAGCCAATTATTAAAATCAATAATTTTATGTTCATACTGTGACATCATCCTTGGTGAAGGGAGAATGCTGCTCAATTACAAGGCATGTTCCTGTCTGTGAAACATATTCATAAAGAGATCCACAATGTCTGTTTTCATACAGTCCAGTGACATACGCCTCAGGTCATTTACACCCATAGGGACTATGATAGAATCATATTGGTACCTGTGATACAGTGATTTGAGTGCATGTGTGACATTGCAGATCCTAGATAGAGACAGGCATTAACTGTTACCCTCTTGTTGTCTAAACTGTTGAGTGCAGCATCTATGCATCACACAGAACAATGGAGTCCCCAATGACTACAGTATTAGGTAACGTATACGCTTGTCTTACAGGCTTTGCACCTGGGGGATGATTGGGTGTAAACCTATGTGAGATGTTTGATGTTTCTTTTAGTGTGTGTTTTAGTGATCGTTGAAGAGCAGTGTTGCCTTTAGGTGGCTTTGCAAGATTTGAGAAGGTTTATTTTAAGTACCTCAGCATAAAACAATGTGTGTGTGTGTGTGGTGATCAGTATGTGTGAAGGCTGTAGTGTGGGTATTCTTGACAACCCTACCTGTATGCAAGATTTTAGCCTCCAAGGAAGCTGTGTACTTATATCCCTTGCATGCTGTGTTATTTTCTTTAATGATTAACTGGTTGTTTTGAGAACATGATACAATTACTACATTGCCTTAGGATGCCGAAATCCACCAAGATGGCCACAGAGACATTAGGAAATTGCCCATCTATGTTGTCCTGTCCTGCAGGGTGGGCTGCTTAGGATTAAGGATTGGGTTTTAACAGGGGTCTCCTGGGGCAGTTTGTGGTGTTAAGGGTAAAGTGTTAGAGAGTGGCAGGAAATGGTAGTGTTAATCTATCTGCAAACTAGCATCTTGGGTTAATTGAAAGATGTTATATACTGGTTGGACATGATAGTACTATTCGATACGTAAGCTAGTTGCTCTAAGCTTAATTCTATGCAATGCCAGACAGTTTAACAGGTTAAGGATCTAATCCTAACTTTACAGGGAAATTTTAATGTCTAGACATTTGATATTATACAGGCCACTGCTAAATGCCACTGCAAGGTGGGCCACTTCACTCAAACTTGTCTGATTTACAGCAGAGAAAAAAGCTGGAAAACTGACTCCTATGCCCTCTTTTGCCAATAAAAGACTGCACTTTGAGCTACCTGGAAAGCTTCACAACTCAGAGACCGAGTAAAGTACCTTCTGCCACAAGATGAATAATCCTGGAATTTCTTAATGTAAAAGCACAGCAAAAGTAGCTCTCATATGCAGATTAAACAAACAACTAGGTCCCTGACTAAACTTGTCTTTCTGCAAGGTGATTTGGAGGTTAACAGAACTAGAAACAGCCAATAAACAGATCAATGATGACTTTTGTCATAAAATTAAATAAATGCTTTAAAATGCTTAAAAACAGTAGCTATCACTATATAAAGCAAGCACATTTTCTGTACATCAAGAAAATATTTTTATCTTAGCCTGTGTGGCTCTGGATGCAGTTGCAACACTTGAAAAGTGTTGTTTTGCTCTGTAGAACTGGGCCCAGGACCTGCTTGCAAACTCTCCTAATTTACGGCAGGAAAAAAATCTTGAAAACTGGCTCCTATGCTTTCTAGCCAATAAACCACTCTCTGAGCTCTCTGGAGTGCTTCCAAACTCCGGGAGACCAGATGGATGATCCTAGAATTTCTTAATGTAAAAGCATGGCAAAAGTCAAGTGCAGATTAAACAAACTATCACCAAACAACTAAGTCCCTGGCTAATTCACCCTTCTGCATGGCAATTTGGAGGCGAACAGAACTAGAAAAAGCCAACAAATAGAGAAATGATTATCGTTGCCACAAAATTAAATAAATGCTTTAAAAATGCACTTATGTATTAAACATAAGGAGAAACAAAGACTATGCCAGAAAACCTAAAAAAAATCAGAATGTACAATTGTGTCCCATATACCATAACTGTAGAGGCTCAAATAGATTCATGTTGCAGTACGAATCCTTGAGACGTTCTTCTATGTAGAAGCCTGTGACCATCCCAATTTTCAGAGTTTTGGCATCATCCCAAGCTGATGGACGTTTTATGACTGATGTCTGGATGCTGGGGTATAAGAACAGCATCTGTCAATGCTTTCTTCAGTTCTTTCTAAGCTGGGAAAGCAGTTTAATCCTGAAGACAGCATGACATGTCTGGTCTTGGTAGTGAATGCAAAAGGGAAGGAATAAAGTGAAAGACTGGGATCAGCCAAATGGACAAAAAGAAGAAGCAGAAGGAGATAAGGTTCTTTCTTAGATGAGGGGTAGGAGGTAGGGAATGTGTACTTCAACACTGATCGACTTGAACATCTACAATTATGGTAACTGGGACACAACTGTACTATGGACTTTGTAGTCAATGCTGCAATACTAATCCTTGGGAAGATTTCCAAAGCTGCTCTGAGGGTGGAGGAAATAAAGCAGCATTTTTAAGAAATATTTTGTAGGATGGCAGAGGCAAAGACTGCCATGGGCCTGGATGCCTGATCTAAGTTATAATGTTTTGTGAAGGTGTGAACTGTACTCCAAGTAGCTGCCCCTAGGATTGTTTGAGCAGACACTCCTTTGAGGAAGGCAGTGGTAGTTGCCCCATGCTAGGTTGAGTGGGCTGTAATGCGGCCAAGCAGAGGCTTTTCCATGGTGCAATCCAACTTTAGTCGGTCTGCTTTGAGACATGCCTGCCCTGTTTTCCTCTGTGAAGGATGCCAGCAACTGGTCTGTCCTGTCTGCAGTCTTTGTTCTGTTGAGGTAGTACCTGATCTGTCTGTGGACATCAAGTGAGTGGAGGATTCTTTCCACTTTGCACTGTCAATTTGGGAAGAAAACTGGTAGGTGGAGCTCCTGGTTAAGGCTGTGTTGAGAAACCACCTTGGGCATAAATGAAGGATTAGTTCTGAGAGTTACCCCGTTTTGTGGAAGACAGTGAAGGGCTCCATACTCATGACAGCCTGTAGTTCAGAAAGTCTTCTAGCTTTCTAGCTGAAGTGACAGCTGTAAGAAAGACGATCTTCCAGGTCAGCATCGGGGGGGGAGGGGGGGCAGAAGCAGTCAGTTTGACAGGTGGTAGGGTTAGTTTTTCCAAAACATAATTTAAGTCCCATGCAGGGATAGGGTCCCTCCTGGGTTGTTTTAAGTACATCACCCCTCTCAGAACCAGTTCCATGTGTGGGTAAGAGAAAAGAGGTGGAATAGTCTGCAAGCAAACTGAAACTGCCGAAGCTTTAACCTTTATGCTGGAGTCAGAAAGACCCTATTCAAGCAAGTGAGACAGATAAAGCTATACTGAAGGAATGTCTGCATGAGCTGAAATAGTCTATTGGCTGTGACATCATATGGACATTTTTTTTTCCATGTATGATTTCCTTGTGTTTGACTTTCTTGCCTCTAAGTATAGGTAACACCTCCTTAGGATAAGGCATTGAGGTGGGTGTCATGGCCTGGTCCTCCAGGCAACTAGATTTAGAGATGTTAGACTTGGGTGGAAAACTGATCCCTGATTAGGCTGAAAAGGTTTTTGTCCTTCCAGAGCATGCAAAAACCTACCCTCACTGAGATTGACGAACAGAAGGAATCAGTGTTGTCTGGGCCAGAAGGGGGCTACCAGAATCATGCTGGGTCTGTTGGTCCTGGTATGGGTGAATACCATCAGAATCAAGGGTAATGGGGAAAGGCACACAGGAATTTCCAGCTCCATGTGAAGAAGAAAGCATCTGTCTTCCAAGCTCCCTCCTGTTGGGTTTTGGAGGAGAACCTCAGAAGTCATTTGTTCTGGGAAGAGGCAAAGAGGTCTACAGATGAAATTCACCACAGCATAGTGAGATCTAGGAACACTTCCCTTTTCAACATCCATTCACTTGGGTCTAGTAAGTCCCTTCAAAAGGAATCTGCCAGAATACTCCTGTGGCCTAGTATGTATGATGCAATGTGAGTGACCCCCAAGTCCTGGGCCAGGATTCAGATCTGTCTAGAAAGGCTGCACAAGGGATAAGACAATGCCCCCCCCTCCATTTGTGCACCACAAGACTGTGGTAAGGTGTGCTCAAATTTGCAGGGTTCCTTGACTCAAGTGTTTTTGAAAAGCTTTCATGGCCAGAGAAAACTGCTAGCAATTCCTTCAGATTGATATGCAATTGTCTCTGTTTTGGGGACCTAATGATATGTACCCTCATTTGCCCTAGGTGGGCTTCCCAAGCTATGTCTAGGCTGTCTGTGGTGATATATTTGTCTGCCTTAGGCAGACTGAAGGTTATGCCTGGGTTCCTTTGTATGGTGTCCTTCCACCATAGAGGCTCCTTATTGAAGCATGGGAGCAAAGGAAGAAGGGTTCCTAGGTGATGAAAGTGTTGTTTCTGACATTTTTGAAAAAAAACATTGGTTCTTCCTCACGTGAAGCTTTGCTAAAAGGACCATTAGGATGCATGAAGCCATGTACCCTAGGATCCTTAAGAACTCTCTGGATGAGGTAAGTTGTTTTGTAAGCAAGTGGTTCAATTACTCTGTGAGGAAGACTATTTTGTCCTGAGGGAGGAACACCTTCTGTTAGATGGAGTCTATCATTGCTCCCAGCAAGATCCTTGTTTGGGGAATCATCCAAAACTTTTGTATGTTTAATGTGAAACCTATCTTTTGGAAGCAGTCTACAGACATCTGGAGGGTATTTAGGGTCTCTGAAGTGGACCTTCCTTGGATGAGACAGCTATCTAGGTAGGGGTAGGTGTGCACCCCCAGTATTCTGCCATGTGCTATTATGACAGCCAATCATTTTATGAATATGCTTAGGTTCAGAGCCCAAAACTGGAACTATGAGCCTAAGGTTATGAACTGTACTTTCTGTAGCAAAGACCTATAGGTACATGAAGATAGGCATCCTTTAGGTTGATTGTAACCATGGAGGCATCCTGAAAAATCAGCGCAAAAGCTTTTCTAGAGTATGCTTCTTGAATTTTGGCACATGAAGGAATTTGTTTAGCCTTTAGAGATCTATGACAGGTTTCCAGATTCCTTTTTTTTTCCCTTGGGAGCAGGAAAAGTTTTGAATAAAAACCTTTCCCCTCTTGACTTGGTGGAACCAGCTGTATGGACCCTTGCCTCAGCAAATCATTAACAATGGGTGGCAAGAGGTTTTCTTTTTCCTTTGGAGGTCTTGGTATGTCCCAAAAGGGGGAATTTGCATGAACTGCGGATAACCCATTGTCCCTTGTAATGGTCTTCCACTGGATTAAGAGGAGGGAAAGCCTGCTTGCCACGGGTCCATGGGGGATGTGGGGTTAACGGGGCAAGAAGGTGGAACTAATACTCACATCTGTTCTCTGTGTTAAGTGTGTTCCTTGGTAGCACCCAATCTCTCAGGGTGTTCTGGTTGCCAGATTCTTTAATGCCTTGGCTTTTTTCCATGAGGAGGCCTCTCCTTGTCTAGGTGGGAAGAGGCAAGGTTTAGAGATTTAGTTTCTACTGTATCGCAGGGTTGGGGTGGGGACAAGTTGAATTCTTTAAACACTTTTAATCTTCTTATCTTTTTTGTTTAGTTTCTTGGAGACTTGTTCAGCTGGGGGCCTAAACAGAAAATCTTTGTCCAGTGGGGCATACAATAACTCTGCTTTAACCTGGTCTGTCAAAGGCTGAGTTCTAAGCCAAGCATGTTTGTGTATGCAAGAAGCATCTAAAGTGCCATAGCTATATTTCAAGGAATATAGTCAAGTCATAATCTCTCAATGGAGCAGGAACTCCTATTACATATTCTAGTAACATTAGACAAATACAAGATGTGATTAGGTGGAATTGGTGCATTTTATGCACAGATCCAGATATTAGGCCTGTAGTGGGGGACAGATACCTAGGCTGTTTTTACCTGACCAAAATGTAAGGAATGGAACAAAGGTGAAGGTATAAACACACAGGAAAAGTCAGCAGCACCTTTAAGGGGAACTAGTCTCCCCATGATTCTGGAAGTTTCAGCAGTCAACGTTTCAGCTACTGGAACCACACAGCTTGCTGTGAGTAAAGCAGATGGTGGAGCAAGAAAGAAAACCAGAAATACCTCTGTGGAGGTTGATTTGAATGCTACCGCCAATACTGTTGCCCCCAGTACAATGGGAAGCTGAAGAGACGATGTCAGGAATGAATTATCCCTTCCTTTTCCTATCAGCACAGTTGGTATGCATCAATAGTCGAGCAGCAGAGGGAGAGTGAAAAGGAAAGTAGAACCGGAACAGAACAACTACAGAACACTGAAAAAGATGAGGCAACTGACCAACCGTCATTAGTTTGAAACATTTCATCAAGGGTTTTAACACTATGAAGAGCGACTTCTACAAAAAGGTATGAGTTTTACACCTGCCAGGAGGACTGAATTGACTGACAGTATAATTAAACTGAAAATGTTTACATGCAATGTAATGTTGAAATTACAACACAGGGATACAATGTATGATATTAATAATACTTATGCCTTTTGTAGAAAAAGTACTTATATTCCAGGTAATAATCCTGTTTTAGATAATTTTGGGAAAATGTGTGAGAATGAGACTGTTGATTTATTTGATGTTAAAACACACACTAGATGTTTCAGAAATCTAAACAGTAATGAGAACTTAGCTTTAAAAATACTACAGAATGACAGTTCCATTTCCATTAGGCCTGCTGATAAGGGCAGGCCAGTGGTTGTTATAGACCATGATTTTGTGAATCAATGCTATATATACTTAAAAATGTCAGCATATATGAGAAAGTAACTAGAGAACAGGTTGATATTATGATAAAAAGGATATATGACACAATGATGGACTGCCTTATGTACCTCATGATTAATCCTGATTTATTTAGATTTTTTTGTGGTGGATGAACCTCGGATACCAGTAATACAAGGGCTTCTGAAGATCCACAAGGATCCATTATGTCCCCACCGAAACCAATTGTGGTGGGTAGAGGCTGGTGTACTGAGCCATTATCATTATTTGTCGAGAAGTATTTGATACCAGTGCTTGATAAGAATGGATATGTACTTAGCGATACTAAACAATTTTTAGGTGACTTATACAAGTTCACTAGAGAGTATGGTGATATTAGGAATTGTTATTTGTTTACCTTTGATGTACAATTTCTTTTTACGGTCATACCAAATAACACTGATGTCACCATGTTAAGAGCATATCTGGTTGAAAATGGGCAGTATGAAGTGAAATTTATAGATCTGATCTGCCTTCTTGTGGAGACAATATTAGACCATGCTTTTATGTTTGAACACAGAATACATTGACAGAAGGATGGTGTAGCTATAGGCACGTCTTGTGCCAATAGCTATGCCAATGTTGTCATGGCAGCTTGGGAAAATGAATTTCTATTGAATGGAAGTTTTATGAGACAACTTGTTTTTTTACCATAGGTTTGTTGATGACCTCATTATATGATGTGGAGATGAAAGCTTACTATTGACCTTTTATGATTATATGAACAATACTACCCCTTTTTTAAAATTTATTATACACAGGTCTCATCATGAGATAGAATTTTTAGAGGTTAAAATTCTGAAAGATGTTAAGGTAATATTGATACCATGGTTTTTAGGAAGGAATGCTATAGAAATACTTATCTCCAACGACAGGGTATGCATCCTACACATATTTTTAAAAATGTTATTAAGGGGCGAGGTTTACTAGCATCCAGGTTGAATGCTAGTGAAGAAGGTTTCTGTCAGGGGTTGAATTTATTGAAGATTAGATTTGAGGAAAGGGCTATAAGAGCAGAGAAACTGATGAGGTATTGTCAACAATACCATCTATAAGGTCTGACAGAGGGAAACCATATTTTTCTGAGAATCACGCACAGAATGTTGCCCGGAACATTGAGAATTCCTATTACTTATTCTAGTAACATTAGACAAATACAAGATGTGATTAGGAAGAACTGGTGCATTTTATGTGCAGATCCAGATATTAGGTCTATAGTGGGCCAGATACCCAAGGATGTAAGTTTTTGTCTGATGAAGTGGCTTAAATGGCTGTGAAAGCACTCACAATAAAACAAGATTTTATGTTTTTACTCCTGCTTGTGACTTGGTCCCTCACTTTGTATGTTTTGGATATTTCAAGGAATGCTTGGCTACCTTTAAGGCTTCTCTATCAATGTCCTGTATCTCCAAGTATAAGGTTCTGTTTGACATAGAATCTAATTTTGTTAACATTTTGTCTTAAAGTGATTCCAAATATTTTATCACATATAATTGGCAATTTAATCCTCTCATGGATAGAGTACTAGAGGTACACGTTTTCTTGCCAAACCTGTCCAGGAATCTGCTCTCCCTGTCATTAGGTAATAGGTGCCTGGATGGCCCTTTGGGAACTTTAGTGGAGAGAGATCAGTATGAGGATTTTTTTGTACAGATTTCTGTGTGAGTCAAGTAACCTGTAAACCTGTCTGGTTTCCTAGCGGCAGGTGGTAAGGAATCTGGGTGAAGGGCTATGCCCTCAAACACATCATCTAGCATTGTGTGAACAGGTGGAACAGGCAGAGGTCTACGGGAGGGTACTCTCAGTTAGTTCCCTGCAGTGTGTCCAAGCTTGAGACAACTGCTTACTTTCTCAGTTAAAGGCTGCTTTCATTTTATCTTATGTATCCTCAAATGAAAGGTCTTCGGGTGGGGAAGCAGAAGACAGTGTCATCCAAATCTGAATCAAGGAAGGTTTGGGGTTGCAAGTGACCTGAGTAGGTAAGTTCTTCCACATCTTCAGAGAATGAGGAGTCTTCCTCCCCGTGGAAGGTTATATCACTAGTAATTTTGGTCAGACTTCAGAAGTCTGCAAAGGTTCTCTGGCTTTAATGAAGGCCATGAATTCCTGTGCTGTCTTAACTAGGTCCTGGACTTTGACCTGTGGCCTGGAGGGGGTGAGGGTGGAAGCAAGGCCATTGCAGGGCTACACTTCAGTTTTAGTAGTCATTTAACAGGTGTGACCGAGGAATGCGGTTGACAGAGCCAGCCTTGGAAGGTAGGTTTGAAGCCAGTGGAAACGTGAGGATTCCTTGTGGAACCACTTATTGGACATCAGAAGCTGATGCCTGTGTGGCGGTGTCGGACTCAACTGATGTATGAGCAGTGGTGGTAGTTGAGGGAAGGACGGGGACCATGGCAGCCTCATGAGGAGTCACACCAGAGGGTTCTGGCCTAGCAGCTGCCAGTCCTGGACGCTGTAAAAGCACCTCAAGGTAGTCCAACTTAGAGGTAGATGCAGTCACTTTCTATGGACTCTAAATTCCTAGTTTTTTTTATACTTTTGCTGTTTTGGGCTCACCCCAATGGTTGTTAGATCAGCAGAAGACAGGGGTTGCAGAGCTACTGAAGAAGCCACTGATGAGGATTCCATATGTGCAGTGAGTACCTAGGCCCTATGTTTAAGAGTTTTTGCATGGAATTTAGCACAGTGAGGTTGCAAACAAAGCAAAAAAAAAAAAAAAAAGAGTGAAAATCTTTGCTTTCCACAGGGCAAATAGTAACTTTAAGCATTAATTGGAGAAGAGATTTCCCCAAATGGGTACTTATCTGTCTGGAAGCAGAGAAACTCTGGAAACATGAGATGACATACGGACTGCGAGCCAATAAAACACGTGAGGCCCATCAGACTGCATGTAGAAAGAAATGAAGATGGCACCGAATGCCTTTCTATACCCTATGGATGGTCACAAAATGTCAGACTGCTTGGGATGATGCTAAGACTCTGAAAACTGGGCTTTTCATGGGCTTCTGCCTGGCAGGAAGTCCCAGGGATTAAAACTGCACCAGTGACTGTGAAGAACACCATTGCATTATAGTACGACAGACAATATTTACAAAGTTGCAACTGAAAGGAAAAGGTACAGACTTTAACTCCAACTATACATGGGGGTCTGCAAGCATAACAGCAGCAGTAGAATGTATGTTACAGTTTGAGACATAGCATCACAAAGTAGCAGATGCAAAGCAAGTAAGGTGACAACTGGTTAATAAAGTAAGTGGGGTGGAGTACAGGTACCACCTATGAAATACCATCAGGAACTGCCCGACAGTGTGAAAGCTTTGATCCAATGAAGTCTTGCAATGTACTTTAGCGACAAAGTAACAAACTTTGCCATTAAGTAACATTCACAGCACATACAACAATGGCAGGCTTGGCTAGGTGTTTCTGCTTGGAATGGGAAAGGGGAGATACCAGACTGAAATCAATGTGTTTGGACAACTAATGTACAAGGATATCCAGATACAGAAGACAGTATGGTGATGACTGAATTTTGAGAAGATGGCAGAAGTTAGAGCAGAGAAATTGGAAAACTAGAGTGCACATAAGTAGAGTGTACCTTCAGGAGTTTTGCTCAAAGTGAGTTAATCTCTGTCTCCCCAGTCAGCTGAATATACACTGTGGCTGTTAGCTTGCTGGGCATTTTGTACAGAACCTCAAACCATGAGGTACCTTCCTGCCCAGTCTCTTGTGTACTTTGATTGGATGCTGAGCTAACAACTGTCTGGCTGGTCCAGTAGTCATTGCAAACTCAGCCATGCCACGGCTTGCCTGAATACATCAGGAGCTACTTGCCTCAGGACCATATCCTGGCAAATGAACCTTCTTGGTATGCCAAGTGAGAAGCACCTAGTGCACTGAGCTATGAAAAACATGAAGTAAGATAAAGGAATCAGTTAAAAATAACTCACAAACTGACCAGCTCCATAAATTGTGCCTTACAGCTGTTACAAATATCTGTGCATCTACAGAAGCAAAACACAGGCAAAAAACTGCTAGAAAGTAGAAGTTGTAAAACTGACCATCTACAGAAGACAACTGTGACACAAAGTAGTTCTGACAAGATTTATTAGGCTTTTTCTCTATCAAATCCCACCAAGAATGCTGGCACATCATGGCACTACAGTGGTCCCCTTGAATTTTCCATGCTTCATCTTCTGTATAGACATACTCACAAATGTATGATTGACCACCGCACAATACAATTTACATTTTCACAGGTCTGTCTACAATTATCCTGTCAAACAAACATGACACCCACAAGCAGTGTGTGTGTTGCTACATTTTACATATAATACCTCCATTTGTTTTCTGGCCTCTGCAACTATTACCCAGTCTGTTGTGTCGGTAACATCCAAACACATTTATATGAAATTATAAAATGGGAATTTCATGGAGCCTGAATGATTAACACCTGCTATCAGGGCAGAAGGTTACCTAAGCAGAAGGGTCCAGCAAATCTTACATTAAAAAGTGAAAAATAGAGAAGTTGTATAGCTTGTGAATCCACTCAGGATGGATGCTCAATATGGATCCTAAGAGAACCGACTAAAAATTAACACTCATGAGAAATGCTCAGATGAACATGTCCTTTATTATAAGTCTCCACAAAGCTCAATCACAGAATGTATAAGCACTTTGTTTCACAATAATGAAAACCCTTTTAGAATTTGCTTAAAAAGGACCTGAAGAAATCTACTATTGCAAATTAAAAAGTGCTTACTCATTTTGTGATTTACCTCCCTGGTGTACTGTAATAAATAACCTCTGTATCTGAGCATTTCACACACAGTGTGTGTTCATTTTTTTTAAACTCAAAAGTCTACCAAAAATTGTCGATTTCATAATGGTGATACAGCACAGGGTGAGTAATGTAGGAAAACGCTCCTCTCAGCTCGCTGGGGATGCCACTATAACTTCTGTTCTAAAGTACCTTCCGTCAGTTTTCATCCTGCAGTAAAGCACATTCTATTCTGAATCACTGCTTCAACAAAGTAATTTTTTTAAAGACTAGCTTAGGGTGTTCAGTTGCTTTTAAAAAAGTTTTACATTAATAAAAAAAGAACATTTTATGAGATCGCAGTTTGCAAAGTGAACATAAACAGTGTGCCGACAGTAAATGGGCCATATAATTTGTGGTAAAAATGCTGCCCACAAAGTGGCAGGGCAATATGATACAGCATGTTTTCAACATAATGTGTATCTTGCAAATAAGAAGACAAGAGAAGGCATTGCAAAGAGCTACTTGTACTCTGCTGGGAGTGGTATAAAGCAGGTGCTTTCACACAAGGGTCATTGAGTAGTGTGGCACAATGACTCTGTTGTAAGAGGTTGCTAGTAACTGCATTAGCAAGTGCAAGTTCCCTGAAATGGCAGCAAACATCAGGAAAAGACCACTGCTGAGAGTGGGTGAGGTAGAAACAGTGAAGCAGCTACAAAGATGGTGGAAACATACAGAAGGAAAGCAAGGTGAGAAAGAAAGAGAGACACACAGAGACTGGTAAGGTTCCAAAAGGATGAACTACACAGCCAAATGGGTGAGGCAGTGTTTTTTATAAACAAAAGAAAAGTTTGAGGTGTGATGAAATGGCAGCTTATATTCTTTTATTATTCGTAACACACTTTGGCCATGTCATCAGAAGTTTGATTATTTAGTATTAGTATCTACTGTAGCTTATATGCACAAGGGATTTAAATGACCTTCATGTAGCGTATATGCACAAGGGATTTAAATGACCTTCATGTAGCGTATATGCACAAGGGATTTAAATGACCTTCATTCACAGTTACAGTACCTCAAAGGCAAAAAGATAAATAAACCAAAATAATATATACTACTAACGTCCTTAAGATTTTTATTGTCTACTTTTCTCCTGATACTTTTCACCTAAAACGATGTATATTAAAATGGATGGTGACACTACTGTTGTAAATAATTATAAATAGGTGTTTTGTTGTTATGTGTTAAAATGTATGGGTTATGTTTACAAACTATTACAGTTTCTTACTATCTGAATAATGTACAGTCACGTAATCTTTAATATGCATGGTTAGTTTCTCCTTGTTACGAGTGTAATGGTTGTGTATTTCTTACACCTACACTGCCAACTGCTTGTTTTTCTCTTTGTGTAATCTGCCTAAGTTGTTTTAAAATGTATATTTAAAAGCAATAAAATATCACTTTGAAAACAAAAGTACAAAGAGAAAATATACACTAATGCAGCACCAGATAAAATAAATAATATATAAAATTCTACACGGTAAGAAATACTGTACTGGAGTAATACAACTACTTTTAATTTACTATGCTTTATGGTGATGGCACAGTGATACATCAGTTTGTGTTGGTGTCTTACAGTGCTTGGTTCTCCATTTCAGATTGCACCTTTCACATACCCTCCCCGTGGCTGCAATTAGCTTTGGCAGGTGCTCCGGTTTCTTCCCACATCCCAAAGATATGCAAACTGGCAATCCTCCAAATTGTCCATAAGGGTGGGTGTGTCTGTGTCCATGTGTGTACTGTACATACTATCGCAGATTAGTCTCTCTGCTTCTGTCTGTGTTCACGTGTGTACTGTACATACTATCGCGGATTAGTATCTCTGCTTGTGTTTGTGTCCATGAGTGTACTGTACATGCTATCCTGGATTGGTTTCTCTGCTTGTGTCTGTGTCCATGTATGTACTGTACATACTATCCCGGATTGGTCTCTCTGCTTGTGTCTGTGTTCATGTGTGTACTGTACATACAATCCAGGATTAGTCTCTCTGCTTGTGTCTATGTCCATGTGTGTACTGTACATACTATCCAGGATTAGTCTCTCTGCTTGTGTCTGTGTTCATGTGTGTAATGTACATACTATCCTGGATTAGTCTCTCTGCTTGTGTCTGTGTTCATGTATGTACTGTACATACTATCCTGGATTGGTCTCTCTGTTTGTGTCTGTGTCCATGTGTGTACTGTACATACTATCCTGGATTAGTCTCTCTGCTTGTGTCTGTGTCCATGTGTGTACTGTACATACTATCCTGGATTAGTCTCTCTGCTTGTGTCTGTGTCCATGTGTGTACTGTACATACTATCCCGGATTAGTCTCTCTGCTTGTGTCTGTGTCCATGTGTGTACTGTACATACTATCCAAGATTAGTCTCTCTGCTTGTGTTTGTGTCCATGTGTGTACTGTACATACTATCCCGGATTAGTCTCTCTGCTTGTGTCTGTGTTCATGTGTGTACTGTACATACTATCCTGGATTAGTCTCTCTGCTTGTGTCTGTGTCCATGTGTGTACTATACATACTATCCAGGATTAGTCTCTCTGCTTGTGTCTGTGTTCATGTATGTACTGTACATACTATCCAGGATTGGTCTCTCTGCTTGTGTCTGTATTATGTGTGTACTGTACATACTATCCTGGATTAGTCTCTCTGCTTGTGTCTGTGTTCATGTATGTACTGTACATACTATCCTGGATTAGTCTCTCTGCTTGTGTCTGTGTCCATGTGTGTACTGTACATACTATCCAGGATTGGTCTCTCTGCTTGTGTCTGTATTATGTGTGTACTGTACATACTATCCTGGATTGGTCTCTCTGCTTGTGTCTGTGTCCATGTGTGTACTGTACATACTATCCCAGATTAGTCTCTCTGTTTGTGTCACGTAATCTTTAATATGCATGGTTAGTTTCTCCTTGTTACAAGTGTAATGGTTGTTGTGTATTTCTTATACCTACACTGCTAATTGTTTGTTTTTCTCTTTGTGTAATCTGCCTACATTGTTTTAAAATGTATATTTAAAAGCAATAAAATATCACTTTGAAAAAAAAAGTACACCGATGCAGCACCAGATCAAATAAATAATATATAAAATTCTACACGGTAAGAAATACTGTACTGGAGTAATACAACTACTTTTAATTTACTATGCTTTATGATGATGGCACAGTGGTACATCAGTTTGTGTTGGTGTCTTACAGTGCTTGGTTCTCCATTTCAGATCACACCTATGTCACATACCCTCCCTGTGGCTGCAATTAGCTTTGCCAGGTGCTCCGGTTTCTTCCCACATCCCAAAGATATGCAAACTGGCAATCCTCCAAATTGTTCATAAGGGTGGGTGTGTCTGTGTCCATGTGTGTACTGTACATACTATCCAGGATTAGTCTCTCTGCTTGTATCTGTGTCCATGTGTGTACTGTACATACAATCCAGGATTAGTCTCTCTGCTTGTGTCTGTGTTCATGTGTGTACTGTACATACTATCCTGGATTGGTCTCTCTGCTTGTGTCTGTGTCCATGTGTGTACTGTACATACTATCCCGGATTAGTCTCTCTGCTTGTGTCTGTGTTCATGTGTGTACTGTACATACTATCCAAGATTAGTCTCTCTGCTTGTGTCTGTGTCCATGTGTGTACTGTACATACTATCCAGGATTAGTCTCTCTGCTTGTGTCTGTGTCGATGTGTGTACTGTACATACTATCCAGGATTGGTCTCTCTGCTTGTGTCTGTGTCCATGTGTGTACTGTACATACTATCCAGGATTGGTCTCTCTGCTTGTGTCTGTGTCCATGTGTGTCTTGTACATACTATCCAGGATTGGTCTCTCTGCTTGTGTCTGTGTCCATGTGTGCACTGTACATACTATCCCGGATTAGTCTCTCTGCTTGTGTCTGTGTTCATGTGTGTACTGTACATACTATCCAGGATTAGTCTCTCTGCTTCTGTCTGTGTCCATGTGTGTCCTGTACATACTATCCAGGATTAGTCTCTCTGCTTGTGTCTGTGTCCATGTGTGTACTGTACATACTATCCCGGATTAGTCTCTCTGCTTGTGTCTGTGTTCATCTGTGTCCTGTACATACTATCCCGGATTAGTCTCTCTGCTTGTGTCCGTGCCCATGTGTGTACTGTACATACTATCCCGGATTAGTCTCTCTGCTTGTGTCCGTGCCCATGTGTGTACTGTACATACTATCCTGGATTAGTCTCTCTGCTTATGTCCGTGCCCATGTGTGTACTGTACATACTATCCTGGATTAGTCTCTCTGCTTGTGTCTGTGTTCATGTATGTACTGTACATACTATCCTGGATTGGTCTCTCTGCTTGTGTCTGTGTCCATGTGTGTACTGTACATACTATCCTGGATTAGTCTCTCTGCTTGTGTCTGTGTCCATGTGTGTACTGTACATACTATCCTGGATTAGTCTCTCTGCTTGTGTCTGTGCCCATGTGTGTACTGTACATACTATCCTGGATTAGTCTCTCTGCTTGTGTCTGTGTCCATGTGTGTACTGTACATACTATCCAGGATTGGTCTCTCTGCTTGTGTCTGTATTGTGTGTGTAATGTACATACTATCCAGGATTAGTCTCTCTGCTTGTGTCTGTGTCCATGTGTGTACTATACATACTATCCAGGATTAGTCTCTCTGCTTGTGTCTGTGTTCATGTATGTACTGTACATACTATCCTGGATTAGTCTCTCTGCTTGTGTCTGTGTCCATGTGTGTACTGTACATACTATCCAGGATTGGTCTCTCTGCTTGTGTCTGTATTATGTGTGTACTGTACATACTATCCTGGATTGGTCTCTCTGCTTGTGTCTGTGTCCATGTGTGTCCTGTACATACTATCTAGGATTGGTCTCTCTGCTTGTGTCTGTGTTCATGTATGTACTGTACATACTATCCTGGATTGGTCTCTCTGCTTGTGTCTGTGTCCATGTATGCACTGTACATACTATCCCGGATTAGTCTCTCTGCTTGTGTCTGTGTCCATGTGTGTACTGTACATACTATCCCGGATTAGTCTCTCTGCTTGTGTCTGTGTCCATGTGTGTCCTGTACATACTATCCAGGATTGGTCTCTCTGCTTGTGTCTGTGTTCATGTGTGTACTGTACATACAATCCAGGATTAGTCTCTCTGCTTGTGTCTGTGTCCATGTGTGTACTCTACATACTATCCAGGATTGGTCTCTCTGCTTGTATCTGTGTCCATCTGTGTCCTGTACATACTATCCAGGATTGGTCTCTCTGCTTGTGTCATTAGTCTCTCTGCTTGTGTCTGTGTTCATGTATGTACTGTACATACTATCCTGGATTAGTCTCTCTGCTTGTGTCTGTGTTCATGTATGTACTGTACATACTATCCTGGATTAGTCTCTCTGCTTGTGTCTGTGTTCATGTATGTACTGTACATACTATCCTGGATTAGTCTCTCTGCTTGTGTCTGTGTCCATGTGTGTACTGTACATACTATCCTGGATTGGTCTCTCTGCTTGTGTCTGTGTCCATGTGTGTAATGTACATACTATCCTGGATTAGTCTCTCTGCTTGTGTCCATGTCCATGTGTGTACTGTACATACTATCCAGGATTAGTCTCCCTGCTTGTGTCCGTGTCCATGTGTGTACTGTACATACTATCCTGGATTAGTCTCTCTGCTTGTGTCTGTGTTCATGTATGTACTGTACATACTATCCTGGATTAGTCTCTCTGCTTGTGTCTGTGTTCATGTGTGTACTGTACATACTATCCTGGATTGGTCTCTCTGCTTGTGTCTGTGTCCATGTGTGCACTGTACATACTATCCCGGATTAGTCTCTCTGCTTGTGTCTGTGTCCATGTGTGTACTGTACATACTATCCAGGATTAGTCTCCCTGCTTGTGTCTGTGTCCATGTGTGTCCTGTACATACTATCCTGGATTAGTCTCTCTGCTTGTGTCCGTGTCCATGTGTGTACTGTACATACTATCCCGGATTAGTCTCTCTGCTTGTGTCTGTGTCCATGTGTGTAATGTACATACTATCCTGGATTAGTCTCTCTGCTTGTGTCTGTGTTCATGTATGTACTGTACATACTATCCAGGATTAGTCTCCCTGCTTGTGTCCGTGTCCATGTGTGTACTGTACATACTATCCAGGATTAGTCTCCCTGCTTGTGTCTGTGTTCATGTATGTACTGTACATACTATCCTGGATTAGTCTCTCTGCTTGTGTCTGTGTTCATGTATGTACTGTACATACTATCCAGGATTAGTCTCCCTGCTTGTGTTCGTGTCCATGTGTGTAATGTACATACTATCCAAGATTAACCTCTCTGCTTTGTAGTGAATGAGTGCCAGGAAAGGCTCCAGTTTCTCTGCAGCCTTGAAATAGATTAAGCAGTTAATCACGAGGTTTAATGAATAAGCTTTATGACTGCCTCGCACCAGTGTTTCCCTAATGGCCCCATTACTTTGGACAGTATTGTCTTCTTCTATCTTTTAGAATCACAATTCAGCTTCTCTGAATTTTCTCATTCTAAATCCTGGGGTGAAAAATACCACATCAGTACAAAGTAAATTAAATAATAGGGCACATGTTTTAAAAAACGTATTCTGTTCTCCATCTGTGACCCACAGTTTGAGGGGGGCTTTATCTGCTTGCCTCTAGAAACTTCTGGCGCTCTTTCATGTAACTTCAGAATGCAAGATGTGTCCATCCTGCCAGATGCCCATTATTTAATACATTGTCCACAGTGGTACTGGCTATGGGGTGCTGTACCTGAGGTCAGCCCTAAACTGGAAGTCACCCATATTCTCTTCCCTTAAGATGAGAAAGCATGAGCACAATGGCCTGCAGTCATTCTGTCCAGCCTCAAGCTGGACCACTTTATCAGGGTGTCTTTTGCACAGCCGACTTTCCCCCAGCTGAGCTACCTTTTGTTCAGAGTACTACAGAAACAGTATTTAAAAACATAATAATGCATGAATACAGTGACACTCCTTCTAGATACAGTCTCTTTTGTATAGAGATCCAGTGATAAAAAAAACTCCAGTAAAGTAAGAATATGTAGTAAATCACACTCTACAAGATTAAAACACTCTAAATTTACAGGTAAGCACAAAATTACATACAGCAGATACAACACATATACCACATAGGGTTAGATAAACCACATCTTGGAATCAGAACTCCCAGAAGAAACACCCAGCCCAGTGGAGTTGGGGGATGAAGCCTTGACTACAGCTTAGATGACATATGTTCAGTTACTGCCATGGGTGAATGAGGAGATGGATGAGGGAGGGATGATGAAGAGTGGCCAACTCTGGGGGAGGCAGTCTGCTAAACCTACAGCACTGGCAACACCTACCAGTGCAGGGTGTCCTGCCCATCTGTATGTAGTAACAGCATTCACTCATGCTGCATCAGGCAAGGACTTCCCTGCTGAGTCGGGGAATGGGAGGTGTGTGTGGGAGGGCGGAGCTTGCACATCTTCTCCACCAACCAACAAGCGATTGCAGTTAACCTACATGTGGGGTGCTCCAATGGACTGGCAAGCTGACTCACTCCCTACTGCTGGGGGAGATGGATGGGTCAACAGGGCTTCCCAGTCAAGAACTAATGGGCTATAGGGCTTTTGCCTAGCCTGGGGAAGCCCAGTTTCTGCCCCACAGAATGAATGATCTGATTTGTTACAGACAATGTAGCCATTATGCAGGGTCTCATTGAAGTGGGACATAGCCGGCCTTAGGCATAGACCAACTAGGCGACCGCCTAGGGCGCCGCTCTAGCAGGGGAGCTTTTCCAGTATTTATTTGATGTAGGTAGACCAGGATGGGGGCACTGGGTGGTGTGGTGGGGGGCGCCGTGGAGCCCTTTTGCCTAGGGCAGCAGTTTTTCCAGTATTTATTTGATGTAGGTAGACCAGGATGGGGGCACTGGTTGGTGTGGTGGGGGGCGCCGTGGAGCCCTTTTGCCTAGGGCAGCAGTTGACCTAGGGCCGCTCCTGAGTGGGAAAAGGGGAAACTTGCTGAAAGAAATTCTGACAACCAAATACACAGCCAATACCACTCTGATTGCTGAAAGTGAGGAGGAGTTGAAGAGTGGAGAAAGTAGCATAAAAACTAGCTTGCAGCTGAACATAAACAAAAACTAAGATTATGTCATCTAACAGCACTGAATCAATACAACCAGATAAGGAAGTAGCAGTGGCCATTTTACATGCTAAATGATTCTTGCATCTTGGCAGGAAAGTCAATAAAATATGGCTGTGACAGCTGAACTATAAATAAAGCTGTGCACTAGAAAAATGATGTGTTTAAAGTATCTTGTTTTAGAAAACTTGAAAATTCTGTGGAGTAAACCACAGACTGCTATAAGATGAAATTAGTCTGAACTTAAGGCTACAAACCCACAGTTTTTACTAGAATATCAGATAATAAAATTAAAACAAATAATCTGGCCACATAATGTCACAAGATTCACTGGAAAAGGCAATGGTGTTGGTTATGATCAAAGACAAACAGAAGGAGGTGGCGGGACAAACAGAAGGAGGTGGCGGCACAGGTAAATATGGAGGGACAGTATTACTGAAGCAATGAATACGAATTTACAACAATTTAACAAAACTGTTGTTGGCAGACAGACCTGGTGTGCTAAACTCCTTGCTGTCGTCAAGAGTCAGGCTAAACTAAAGAACTAAACAACAATGAAAAACAGGATGTTACAGGCAATGCAAACCATTCTCTTAGTATGTATATGGCACATAAAGATGAGGAATGACAAACTCAAGACTATATTAATAATAGTAATGTCTACAACAGTATGTTCATAGGTTCGTACTAGACTAACTGCCCTTGTGGGCCCATTTTAAGCGTAGCCAATTAGAGCCTATGTGAAAATCAAACCCTGCACCTTGTGTCTGTAAGGTAAACACCTTAACCATTACGCCAACCCAATAATAACTATATTATAAGTAGCAAGTAAGGCACAACAGGACCAAGAGTACTAAACTAATGAAAGTACATCAATGAGGGTAGTAAATCATGCACAGGAAAAGTCAGTATTAGATACAAACAAATATGCAGGAAAAAAGAGTGCCTACACAACATATACAAATGAAACACAGGACGACAAATGTTATAAAAAGATGAAGCAATGGGCAGAGTAAAAGAAAGATAAGGCAAAGTAGTAAAAGGAAGGAACAGCACTGAACAGTTATGTGAGTGAGGGTACTGGCCAGAACCATAGATATCTGACTAGAAGGTTCACTTCTGCAACGTACTCTAAAGCTGGATGCGATTAGATCACAGGCGGATCTAATCTTATGGCCAGAGCAAAAAAACACACAAAAAAAACAGACAGATGTTTGTAGAAGGTGAGACTGTGTGACATGTAGCAGTCATCCGAAGGAAGAGTATCATGAAAAATCATTCCTACACCATTGTCTGCTATCTTTCACTCTCTCGTATTTTTTTTTTTTTTTGGTGTTAGCGCCAGGAAAGGAGAATGATCAGTAAAATGCTTTTTTGTGTTACCCTAAAGCCTAAAGGCATCAAGAATTCCATACATCTGAATGCAAATGAAAATGTGTACATCTATTTCTTTGTATGAACTAATAAGAAATTACCTTACGATATCAGACTGGGTATTGCATGATTCAGACACACACACACTTACTTAAAGCAAACTACATATAACACAGTGAAGAGGCCCAATATCTTGGTAGCACTGGGGGAAGGAGGGGGTGACCTTACTGTGCAGAGATGATTTTTCTGTTGAAACATCGGTAAATATCCTCATACATCTGTACTACGGTAAGTATTAGTATTACTGCTGCAGGACATTCTCGATGAATGGCAGAGTATTAAGTGGGGTAGGGTTTTGACTCAGGGGAGGGAGGGATGGATGACTATAATATAACATGCCCTGTAATACTGCAGCGGTAAAGCCTGCCCCACTTATAGACTAGGCATCCAGAAAGGGTATATGGAAGTTCAGCTAGTACATAGGAGTGAGACAGGCTGGGTTTAAACAGAGCTGAATGGTACTACAGGATCCGGGGTATGAGAAAAGAAATGACATTCATTCTCTTACTCTTTCATAAATGTAAAACCATCATTTACACAGACATGACTTACTTCTAGTTAGTGTTTTCCTTCTTTAAGGAAACAGTTTCCAGTCTTGCTGTGAAAAAAGCTTACAGTGAAGAACTCCTCTGTTGCTGTTTGGATCATCTGTGTGATGGAGCCCGATCCTTCTCATTTTATTCTATAAATGCTGCTCATTTTCTCCTGCTTTTAAGACCACATTTGGAGAGTGGTGTCAGAATCCCACTTGATTGAGAAGGCATTTGTTGCTAGTACTCCTGCATATAGAGGTTATGGTGGTGATCTGATGCTTCACTATGATTCAGAAGTTTATTTTGGCATCCCCACTGTTTTAGGATGTCCAAAAAAAAAGGTTGTTCTGAGCAATCCATTCATGAGAAGCCATGGTATCCCTGCTAAAACTATCAGCTTTGCTGGATGAGTATGTGCATTACTTAGAGCCATAGGCAGAGTTTGGTTACAAGATTCCAGACCATCATGGTTCCTCTGTATTAAGACATATGACTGGACCATTCTAATTATGAAAAGCTGCAGGTCACTGTCTCAGGACACAATCTAGCTGATGAAAGACTTCTTTTTGTTTACCTCCTACAGATGCCACCTTAAGGCATGGACCTTTTTTGAGGTCTTGGAATACATGTCCTACTGTCTAATTGCAGTTCCAAATGCAATGTTACCAATGAAACGAATTAAAGTGGTACTCAAAGATCCTGTGGAACTAACAACACACATGCTATGGACATACCCTACCACTAATATTTATAAATAATGAGTTCTGATGGCACCACCACCAGATATCCAGAAACCTGGATATCTCATTTTTCTCATCTAACGTGGACAAGAAGATGATAACAGCTGCACAGAATTTTGTCTACAGACCCTAGTTTTAACTGTTTAAAGCCCCAGTGGTTTAGGAAGCAGAAGAAAAAGTACACTTTTTTAATTTCTCCAAGTCATTTGGGTTTCTAATACCATGACCAGAATGGACCCCATTCCCAAGTCAAAGAAAGATTAAAGTTCATGAAATTAGTATTGTTTCACTCTTTGATGTCAGCCAGAAGTGCTCTTCGCAGCATCCGCAATGTGCCCAGTACTGACTCCTTCTGCAATTCATATGGGGTTACATGTATTCGTAACATATCTAAATATGACTGTAGATTCTTTTTTTATAAGACCCATTGCTCCTACTACTATTGGAACTGTCTGGGTATCTTTCTTCCACGTTGCTCTGCTTTCTGCCTGCAAATCCTGGTATTTTATTACTTTGTGCCTCTCTGTACACAAGACACTGCAGTCACTGGGTGTGGCAATTTCAATGATGAAGGCTACTTTTGTCTTTTTTTCATGAACCACTACATCCGGTTTTCTAGAATCTGTCTTTTGAACTGTTGGTAATGGGTGCTCTCATGTGATGCAGACTTCATCATTTCGAATGATGCTTTGTAGCACTTTTCCAGTGTTTTTCAGCCACTTCACTACCATAATGTTTGCACAGTCCCCAGTGCAACAGTCTTCCCACATTAAATCTTTCAGTAGACAGTCCTTCTGCCATTAGTATGTCACAACCAGCAACGAGGTGCACAACTGTTTCCAATTCTGTTTTACAAAACATATATTTGTCCATTTCTCCCATATGTTCAATGGACTTTGTAAACCAATGTGTATGTAGCCCACTGTCTTGGGCCGCCAATATTAACCTTTCATCTCTTGGTTTGAATTCGTCTCTCCTTAACAATTTCTGCGTTCGATCCTGATCAACATGAGGTTCTTTCAGAAGTTTTGTATACTTGCAACTATATTTATGCATTTTTCACATTTCTTGTCTTCTCATCTGGTCCTTCAGCTTATATTCTTTCTTTTGTTTTTTGGCACATTCAGTTGCTGCCTGTTTTTTATCTACTTCTGGTTTGATTTCCATTCCTGCTTGACGCCAATATGCTTCTTCTAGATTAAGCAGAGAAGTAATCCTAGATTTATTCTCCTCATGTTTCAAAGCTTGCACTACCATTTGGTTCTTGTGAGGTCAGCAGATATGTCTGCAGTCCCACAATTGCAGATCTATACATGTAATCAATTTCAAGGAGGCCCATACCTCCTTCAGAATGGGGAATATATAATCTTGGTATGCACTGATTTTTATAAATCATGTGGAGAACATGAAGCATCCTTATTTTCCTGTCTAATCTAACCAACACATTTTGGGGCCAGTCAATCACTCCAAAACTATAAGTTAGGTGAGGAAGAGGAAATTGGTTTATAGCTTGAATTTTGTTCCTAGATGTCAATGCTATTTTCAGGATTACTTTAAGTTTTCTAAAGTACCCCTTACTAAGTTTTATTTGCATTTGTTCGTGTTTTATTGTTGACCCTTCATCAATTCCCAAATATTTATACACTCCCTCTTGCTCAAGTTCTTTTATATTGTCCCAAACTGATGTTTTCTTGGTGCTGCAGACTTCCTGCTTTAAAGGTTGCTTTTGCACATTTATCAAAAACAAATGACATTCTTAGATCATCTGAAAAGGTTTTGACAACCTACAGTTGTGCTTTCAGTTCCTTGTGCTTTCAGTTCCTCATCTGATGAACTATACAGTTTTAAATCATCGACAAAGAGAAGATGAGAAGTCTTTACACTTTGTTGTTTTCTAGGAGCCAAATTACAGCCATGGCCTAATCTGTTAAGTAGACAGCTTAGTGGCAAAAGGGCAGCAGAGACAAAGAGTCACCCTGGAATATCCCCCTCTGAATTTTTATCCCTGGGATAATAATTTGACCTTTATCATGGCTTAATTACAAAGTGGTCTGCCACTGTTTCATGGTCACTGTAATAAGGTCGATCAGTGTAGAGTATATCTTACACATTTTTAAGTACTCTGTTAACAATGAATGTGGGATACTATCAAATGCTTTTCTGCAGTCAGTCCGTGCCATACTTAAGATTCCTCCCTTTTTTACAGTTCTCCACTATGACTTTATTTAACAACAAATGATCCTTTGTTCCATATGACTTTCTTTTACTGCCCTTTTCTTCTATTGCCATAACTGAGTTTTCTTCTAAAAGACTATAAACTCTGTCGGCATCAGTTCCAGTGTATAGTTTATACATTGTTGGAAGGCAAGTTATTGGTCTATAATTTTGACGGTAGCTTACAGGTTCACTCTTAAGTAGGGGCATTGTTTTCCCTGTTGTATTCCAGGTTGGTGTCTCGGGTGCGCATATAAATAGTTCTTACTCATGGCTAAATCTTTGGGCAAAGATGTCAATATTTTTAACCAGAACTTAGGTACTGCATCTGGGCCTGGGGCTTTCCAATTGGAGGCTTTTCTTAACTTTGTTTCAATTTCTCTGGCTGCTACTTCATCCTACTTCATACCCCGTACCTTTAAACTTCTTATTCTTTCTTTTACTTCTTCTATCCATTTAGCATCTTTGTTATGTTTCACAGGATCTTCATAATTCTCCAAAATACACCTATTTCTTATTTTTTTGGTGGTCTTTCAACTCCTTTTACCTTGTTTCTCAATCGTCTGTAAAACTTTTTTTGGGTCATCAATAAATTGCTTATTTTGCACTTTTCTTTTATATGTATCTGTGTATGTTGTACGTTTTTCCACCTATGCTGAGATTTTTAGTTTATTTGCGATAGTTCATGATAGATCCTGATCTGTTCTAATACTGCACATTGCTTTTATCACGTCTGTCTTTCTAAGTATTTTTGTTGATCTGTTCCCTCTTCTATACTCTTGTAACAGTGGCACTTCTTGTCTTAACTGCTTTATAGTTTTCTCTATTCGTTACTTCCATAATGGTATTTGATTTCTACCCTTTCTTTCCCTCACTGCCCTGTGTTCTTGTGGTAGAACTTTATCAGTTATTAATTTAGCTGCACAGTAATATATCCTGTTTACTTCTGTTATATAGCACAGATCTCTATGGACAGTCCTAATTAATGTGCTCATTTGTTTTATCAAACTTCTGACTTTTTGGGTTTTATTGACCTTCTGCAGTCTACTTCTTTCATTGATCTTAATGTCTATCTATCTCTATTAAATCAAGCAACTCTTCTCTTAGCTCATTTTCTTCTAAATTGAGGGCACATTTTTTGTTTTCCATTTCCTGTGGGCATTCTGTAGAAAGTTCTATAGCATCTCCCTGTGGCACATTCTCTTCAATTTCATCCTGTGCCATCTGTTGCTCTGTCATATGGGAACTCACTGACCTATTACTGCTCAACATTGACTGCATCAGTGTTTCCACAGTTTCCTGTTCCTTCCCTTGCTGTCTAACTTCAAGTGAACATTTATACTGGTTTCCTGTGGAAGGCTTCAAAATGTCTTCATATAACACCTGACTGATTGCTTCCCATTTCATAGATTACCCCTTAATTTGGATGTCCATTGCTCTATCCTGTTGTGGTACTTTCTGAATTAGATTTTCTACACTGAATCCTTTACTTCGCAGGTACTCCATAGCCTCAGTTTCTATTTCTTTAACTTCTCCATTACTAATCTCCTTTTCTAATTTTCCGCTTTGTCTTCTTATTTTTTGTATGGTAAAGTTTGCCATGTCTGGACTCCTTTGGCTGTATTTCCCTTCAAGTATGTTTGGTGCTGCTCTTTTTGCACCGATTAGTTTAGTTCCTCCTTTGCATAGATATTGCACCATATTAAATCTCTTTCTTTCCCATGTCCATATTTTTTCTTCAGACATCTCGTGATCTTCCTGTTTCTCCTTACTTTGGGGACTCGTTCCATCATGCTGTGATGTACCCTGTGTGTGAGTAAGATGATGCCCACTCAGGCCTTATCAGCATTTCAGTTGAAACTCAACCATGGACTCTCCAAACAGCGAGTGATAACATCACACTGATTCTTGGCTGGGTGCCTTCTGTGCGGAGTCTACATGTCCTCCCTGTGATAGTGTGGGCTTCCTCTGGGTGCTCTGATTTCCTCCCACACCCTGAAGACATGCATTAGGAGGATTGGACACACTAAATTGGTCATAGGTGTGAGTGTGAGTTTAAGTGTGTGGTGTGGAAGAACTACCGCAGCAGGGCTAGTCACCCAGTGGGGTAAACCTTGGCTCTAGATGACTGCACCTGAAGAAGTAACACCCCGAGCCCATGTGCAAAAATGGGAAAAAGGGCTTGTGGATGGATGGATAATGTAGCACCTCAACAAACTGTGATGAACTTTAATGAAGTGCATAATGATAATCTATCTTTTTTTTCTCTTCCAAAAAGTCAAATTAAATTACGAACAGACTAAGGATGGTGTCATAAAAATGGAAAAGACGGAAGTACATTATATTTCAAAAGTTAGAAGTGGATATACAGTTTGAGTAAATCTGTATCATGGCAGGTTTTAAAACATATTCAACCATCTCCCACTGAAGGACTAGTGTCCATATCTCACTACATCTGTTTTGATGAGCAGCCAAGAAACCTCTTCCTTCTCTCAAAGGAAGGATTTAGGATTCCTATACTATGTGGCAAACCCCCCCCCCCCCCCCCCCCCCGATGAAGGACAAGAGCACTAACAGTAGTAGCAGAATTCAGGGTGTGACAGCTTATGAACACTAACATATACATGGCATAAACATGAAGGTACACAGATTAGTCTCAATAATGTCACTGAACATCCCATAGAAAAGATAATTTTGGATCGGGCAAAACAAACTTCCTGGCATAATGTAATATGCACATGTGCTGGCCACTGTGATCTCACTCCCATGGAAAGGTGAGGATGACAACAAATGGCTGGCTGTGTTATAAAAGATACTAAGCAGTGTGTCACCTTCACAGTATGCAACACCTAAGGTCAGTGGGGTGGAGAGAGGACTGAAAAACTCAAGTTAAAAAATAGACTTGACAGCTTTTTATTGACAAAGTTGGCACTGGGGTCCCTGAAGCAGTGCAAGCAGTAAAGTGGTACTGGTGGTGTAAGTAGGTTACTTATTTTGGTGCTAATCATTTGAAAGCATGACACTTGAAGAATAAAGTGGCAACAAACTGCCATGGCCTATCCACTGTCCTTTTAGATGCTACATGCTTATGGGAAAAGGATAATGACCTAAAAATGTACCAAAGTGACACTGTGTCCAGTAATCAGTGACTAACATCAGAGCAAGGTGTCCAACTCACAAAATTTGCCATGGAAACCTCTAAGAATTTCAGAGTGCCCAAGTATTAGCCACCGACAAAGAATACCATATGAGTAACACAGTAATCACACAAGCAGTAGTGTCACTTTAGTCATTATGAAGAAGCCAAAACGACTTTTTTTCAGCCATCACCTCACAGCAAGAGGTTCCCCAGTTCGATTCTTGGCTGGGGTGCCTTCTGTGCAGAGTTTGCATGTCCTCCCTGTGTTCATGTTGGTTTCCTCTGGGAGCTCTTGTTTCATCCTACATTCCAAAGCCATGCAGTGGGTGGATAGGACAATCCCAACTGGTCACAGGTGTGTGTGAATGTGTGGTGTGGAAGAATGACTGCAGCAGGGCTAGCCAGCCGGAGGTGCAAACCTTGGCTGTAGATGATTGCCACTATTGAAGTGACACCCTCACACCATGTAAAAACATGAGAAAAAGGGGTTGTGGATGGAATCTCTCCCATAAAAAGTGCTACCATACTCTTACATCACCATAACCATGACGACGCACAAGCATATTCAATGGGACCAGACCAATGAAAAAGGGGGATGATACAAATATGACTGCAATCTACCTGGGTACGGTTGGAGGAGCTTCCTCTATGCAGCTACTGCCTTGTATTTAAGTGCATCTATGCAGCTATTGTCTGGAATCTGAAACCCTTTGGGGGATTGAAAAGAGTGAGCACTACACAGTGCTACTGCAGCTTTCACTAGGGGTCCTTGATACATGAAATGCTTTGCTATTCACTCTTTTTCTGAAGGAAAAAGGCATGGCTTTGTGTCTGCTTAATAAACTCTTCAGTTACCAGACTCCTTTCAAAACTGTCACTGTTTCAACAGGCTAGGATTTACTGAGTTCCTTTACTGCCAAGTTGTATGCAGTAAGTCAAACTGACTGCAGTAGTAACACTTTTTAAAACAATAAAATGGCGTTAGATTAGCTTGGAAATAATTTTGAAAAAAAAAAGCAATGAGTCACCCATTCAGCTGCCAGAAACAAACAAGGACACTTGACAAAGCCTGCAGAAAACAGTAACAAAATAAGCGAATGAAAAACATACCAACTATGGCTACTGGGGTACTTACACTGGAAGATACACAACTCATTTTCTCATGTTCTGTACAATTTATTACATGGATAGCACAGTACATCAAAGGCCACATCCTTCTACAACAATCTGGTGCCTTTGACAAATGTAGCAGGCAGCAAACAGTGAGAAGCAGCTTGCTGTATGAATCATAAAACAGGTCGCTATCAGTTGTGTGAGTTCTGATCAATGAAAAATATATTTTAATTGAACACCAGAAACTACTGTCTTTGTTATTTGCAGTCTGTTTAATGGTGTTTTGTACTCTTAGGATCCAGTAGATCATAAGTATTGAGAAAAACCAACAAACAAACTCAAGCTCTTTCATGTTATTGGGTTGACTGGATTAAGTTACCTCCTATTTTTGAAAAAAAAAAAAAATTATAAAACTTAGCTGCAAGCACAGAGGCCATATTTATCTACTTTGCAAGGGGGAAGAGTACCCCGATTCCATTTGTCATTTCGCTCTTTAAATTCTGAATAGCTATTTTTGATCAGTCTGAACGTAAACAGTAATGTGATTTTAACAATAACTCACTTCAACCATCAAAAGTTGGATTAGACTAGTATGCAAGTAAATAAGGCACTGGTTGCATCGTTTTACAAATAAGAGTTTGAGTAGTGGGATACTTGATAAAATATGCATTTTTTGAAGGGTTCAGGAGTTCTAAGGATCATGGAACAATGATTCTCATTGTCCCCAATGTCCACAGAAAGGAAGCAGTACTGGAAACTCTTTCCATTTGGCCTAGCCTTAAATCCACCTTTGCACAAACTGGCATACCACATTACTGCAGTTTATGTACACCGGCTAACATGTCCATACTCACCCTTCTGCACTTCCCTACCTGTTCTAGAACCCTCCAGTCTCTGCTGAAGGACAGGAAACCCATTCTCCTGCTATGGCAAAGTACCCAGACCCAATACTTGTACCCTGGTCTCCTGAGAAACAGTAAGGGTTTAATCCCTCTGATCTGCTTGTTAAGATTTAGGCATGTGAAAGTCAAAACTGAAGAAAGAGCAAACTCAAGACTGGAAAGTGAAGTTTATTACTCCTGACGGTCTGAACTTACCTTTATGAAGGACATCTCAGGTTCTATGTAAAGTTTAAATGAACTCTAGAAAAACATTAATAATATCCGTCCTTAATAACTACTGCATCAGAACAATTTGCATATAAAATAGTACTTTCATAAGAAAGGTATGTAATACTTTGATGTATTGTATTTTTAAATAAACTTGGCATTACAAAACGCCCCAGCTGTGTTACACAAATATGCCTGGAATGTTTGTCTATCTCTTTACAAATAAAACTTTCACTATTTCTTAGATCTCAAGACTTAAGTTAAAGTTTTACTGTTTAATATAGCTTTGCTTCCTGAATTGTTACCCAACACTTCCTTTGTTTTTAATAATTCTGCAGCTGTCGTGAAGCTTTCTCTATCCCACCCCGTAGCATCTATGAACCTTCTTGTACTGCTCTTGAGTATGCTACTCCAGCTGGTCTGATGAGCTGACAAACTATATTCAGCATAGCTGCTTAACTGTATTGTTAACCTTGTTTAATGTTCAACTGTTATGAATCATGTGACATTCTTTGTAAACACAGCCCTTCCTCTACCTACAACCCCCACACACACACACACACACACACACACACACACACACACACACAACAGGGAAAAAAGCTATCTTTATGCCTTTAAGGAGCAAAACTATGAAAAATCCTTTAAGAACCGAAGTATATGTTTACATTTAAAAATCAACACAGATTCGAACACACATAAGTTATTCAGTATGTATGTAGCAGAAGCCATTGTAGAACTGTGTTTTGCATCATTTATTTTCACTTCTTTCGCTCCAGCACATCTGCAAAATTCCTTCAGTGGCTGTCCAGCAGTATCTTGGATGTCATGTCACTGAAGAATGTAAACCAGAGATGCAAGGGTGTGTTCCATTATTTTTCCAGCTCTGGCTTAGTTCTATGGCTAAATTCAAAACAGTTCATTTAAGGATTCGAGGAAATAACAATTCCAGTAGCATTATTACACTTTATCCCGGTCCAAAAACAACAAACAACATAAGAAATAAGTAACCGTCCATTTCTGTAGCAGTTGGAATATGGGTTCACTGTTTCTCTGTTTTGGGATTTGAAAAGCAAAGGCTTTTTCAGGACTGAAAGCATCATGTATGTTATCAACAATCGGTGAGAATTCTATCATCTGATGCTCTAACAGAACGGCTGGGAGTGAGGGTGGAGGGGGGGGGAGAGAGTCACAATGACTTGAAGAACACTTCAAGGTCAAAGAGTACCTGGCAGGATGATCTCAAAAATAAGTGTTAAAGAAGAAGAAGGAGGAGAAAAAAACTAAAGTAGCTGTTTGCATGCCACAAAACTGAGCAAATAGCTGTATTTTAAGACTGTAAGACATGACCAAAATCAGAGACAGAGAAAGGCAAAAAAAAAAAAGATTTTTTTTTTTCAACTGCAAACCAGTCACATCAGTATTAAAAGATCAGCATGATGAAGACATCACATACAAGAGAGTTTGAAGAAATTGTATAGCCAGGCTGTGCCTGCAAATGGTCTATTGTGATCAGTGTACTACCCCAGTAAGCAAACTTAAGTATATATATATATATATATATATATATATATATAGATAGATAGATATAGATATAAGTATCCCTAACACCTGTCCCCACCTATTATCCTCCAAGGAGCAGGTCTAAATGCCCTCTCCAAGCCCAAAAACACAGCCTATATGGGATCAGACAACATCCTATGTTCTACATGGGTTAAAACAGGAATTAGCATCACTAATGGGCACGCTTTTCAATCACAGCTTAAGCAATAGCTTCATCCCAGCAGAATGGAAAACAGCTACAGTCATCCATTTGCACAAAGGGGGTGCATCCACGGACTCCAGGAACTATAGACCCATAAGTCTGACCAGCCTTATCTGCAAGACCATGGAATGAATCATCATGGACCTTATTAACAAAGATATAGGAAATCTCCAAACACTTGACCCCACCCAGATTGGCTTTGTCAAGGGGATATCATGCCTGTTAAAACTGGTGGACTTCTTCAAGAAGCCACCAAGCCCTAAAAAAGGGCAAATGTGTGCATACGGCCTACCTTAACTTAATCAAGGCCTTTGACACAATCCCCCACTCAGGCATCATTGACAAACTCATGCAGCTGGGCATCAACACATATATTGTCAGGTGGGTTGCAAACTGTCTCACTGACAGAACTCAGTCAAAATAGGGGACTCCAGCAGACCCATAAACAGTGGTGTTCCACAGGGATCAGTTATGGGACCCCTACTGTTTAGAATCTACTTCTCTGAAGTACAGGCTAAAAGTAAGGACTGTGGCTGACAAAGTTTGCTGATGACCGCAAACTGGTAGCAATCACTGAAACCCCTGGTGATGTCAACATCCTGCAAGAAGGTCTTACGCAAAGTAATGACTGGTGCCAAAGTCATGGTCTTAAACTTAATGCAAAAAAATGCATCATCATCTCATTTGGTAAGGGTGATGCTCCTGCAAACTACCACATCAATAGCAATACCCTGCGCACACAGTCAGTGGTGAGACAACTGGGCACACAGGTTGACAGCAACCTTAACTTTAATCACCATGTCTCCACAGTGGTAAGAAGGGCATTATATACTGCTCATCTCATAATTAAGGGGACTGGAAGCATGGAGGTGTTTAGGTGAAATGGCAGTGGAGTTTTTAACTAGATTGTTTAATGAAATCTTGGAAAGTGAGAGGATGCCTGAGGAATGCAGAAAAAGTGTTTTGGTACAGATTTTTAAGAATAAGGGTGATGTGCAGAGCTGTAGTAACTACAGAGGGATTAAAATGATCAGTCACAGCATGAAGTTATGGGAAAGAGTAGTGGAAGCTAGGTTAAGAAGGGAGGTGAGGATTAGTGATCAGCAGTATGGTTTCATGCCAGGAAAGAGCACTACAGATGCGATGTTTGCTCTGATGGAGAAGTACAGAGAAGGTCAGAAGGAGTTGCATTGTGTCTTTGTGGATTTAGAGAAAGCATATGACAGAGTGCCTAGAAAAGAGTTATGGTATTGTATGAAGAAGTGGGGAGTGTCAGAGAAGTATGTAAGAGTGGTACAGGATATGTACGAGGGTAGTGTGACAGCAGTGAGGTCTGCGGTGGGAGTGACGGACGCGTTTAAGGTGGAGGTGGGATTACATCAAGGATCAGCTCTGAGCCCTTTCTTATTTGTAATGGTGATGGACATGTTGACAGACGAGATCAGACAGGAGTCTCCGTGGACTATGATGTTTGCAGATGAAATTGTGATCTGTAGTGAGAGTAGGGAACAGGTGGAGGAGACCCTGGAGAGGTGGAGATATGCTCTAGACAGAAGAGGAATGAAGGTCAGCAGGACTAAGACAGAATATGTGTGTGTGAATGAGAGGTACTTGGGATCAACAGTTCAGAGTAATGGTGAGTGTGGAAGACAGGTGAAGAAGAGAGTACAGGCAGGATGGAGTGGGTGGAGAAGAATGTCAGGAGTGATTTGTGACAGACGAGTACCAATAAGAGTGAAAGGGAAGGTCTACAAGAGGGTAGTGAGACCAGCTATGTTATACGGGTTGGAGACAGTGGCATTGACAAAAAGGCAGGAGTCAAGAGCTTGACGTGGTAGAGTTGAAGATGTTAAGATTTGCATTGGGTGTGACAAGGATGGACAGGATTAGGAATAAGTATATTAGAGGGTCAGCCCAGGTTGGAAGGTTTGGAGACAAAGCCAGAGAGGCAAGATTACGTTGGTTTGGACATGTGCTGAGGAGGGATGCAGAGTATATTGGGAAAAAGATGTTAAAGATGAAGCTGCCAGGTAACAGGAAAAGAGGAAGGCCTAAGATAAGGTTTATGGATGTGGTGAGAGAGGACATGCAGGTGGTTGGTGTGACAGAGCAAGATGCAGACGACAGGAAGAAATGGAAATAGTTGATCTGCTGTGGTGACCCCTAACAGAAGCAGCCGGAAGAAGAAGAAGATAAGTAAGGGGATTGCATCCAGGAAATAAATTAGGTTATAACCCCCCTGTACTCTTCCCTCATCAGGTTAATAACTGAATACAATGGTCTCTTTGGTATGTTCCTTTCCAAACACCTGCAGCAATTGGAGAGATCACAAAGGTTCCTTACAAAGAAAATTCAGGGTCTTCAAGATCTGTCTTATGCGGACAGACTGAAATCATTGTCACTTTCCTCTGTGTTGTACAGACTGCTCAGAGGCAACCTGTGCCTTGCATACAGAGCAATCTCTGACCCAGCCTTAATGGAAATGCTGCACACTAGTACTCGCTAGTCAAATGGAGCACGGGTGACTCACGTTAAGGACCTTAACCTGGTATGTGACATAAACAGAACTTGCTGGAGAGACAGATTTGTCTCTGAGGTTGCCCCACCTTTGGAACAAGCTTCCTAGTCATGTTAAACAAAGCCCTTCGTTGGCCTTATTTAAGCATAACTTGGACGATTGCATGGGTAACTGGAAATTCACTGCAGGGATTCTGCCTGTGTCCCTCTTGGACAAGGACAATAGTTGCTGATTTTAGTGTCTGCTTGAGCCAGACACCCTTGGGAACACGGGCTGAACTCGGCAAGGTTTGTAAGGGCCCTGGGGCCATTAGCCTAGTAACCTCCTATGATATTTATATGTATGCTATATATATATATATATATATATATATATATATATATATATATATATATACACACACACACACACACACATGTACATATATATATGTATATGCTATACTACCAGGGTTGAGAAATATTGCCTTTTACCTGGTATTATGTGATCTTAGAGTTTGAATATAAAATTATCAGAAGGGTTTGCCTCCCCTATACAAAAAAAAAGATGTTTTTAACTTTCTATTTGTTATTTCTCAGTTGCATATTCTAAAGTTATTCCATGGCACATACATAGTGACAGGTCAACTTTTTTTTGAGGATCTTTTGTTATTGATATTAGTGAAGTTGGCATTTGTGTATTTTGATTAATTTAAATATAATCATTTAGACAAACACATATGCAGACAATGGGGGCAGGAGTGTCAGCAGACAATTTTAGGTTTGGAGAATTTAGTGACCACAGTAGAAATGTTGCAATGGTCACTAGTTTTAGGTTTAAAAGACTTGGAAGAATAAAACAACAGATTTTGAAATGGTCATTAGTTTTAGCTCTAAGAGACATAAATTACCAAAAAGTATAGAATGTGCAATGGTCAGTTGGGAATTTGAGTAACCTTTGATTCTCAAATGTCTGAATGGGATGATGCTAAGAACCATGTCCAACAATGAACTGTTGTAGGGTTGCACACAGTGATTTCATGGCCCAGGTCAGTATAAGTAATAGCCCTACCTAGTTATGACTGAAGTTCCCCACATAGATGCATTTATTTACTTTAACAAAGAAACACCACACCAAAAAGGCCCTCAATTGTCTTAGGGCTCAAATTAGGGGGACGTAAACAATCCCAGTACACAATATTATATGCCTACCTAAAAACAGTTCAGTAATAAGCCAGCTGGGAAGCTTCCTCCTCTAGAGTACTACATGGGCCAGTCCTTCTGCTAATTTTAGAGTACAATGGGTACTTACAAGTTACTTTCAAGTCAGGCTTGGAGATTTGTTCTTACCCATAAGCAGGACCCCACCCACAAGTCCTTTTGCCTGATCTTTTTTTGAGGTACATGCCATGTATTATTAATCCTATTAACACTGAACACAGCAATAATGAGGCCTTTGTGGAGGCTAGGGAATGGGATAGAGAGAGAAAGTTTGGGTGCTGTACTCCTGAGTGTGCTGTCCTACAGAAAAGAAGTTAAACTTAGGACCCATCTGCCTGAGTTGGTGGCAGCCCAGGTGAATATAAAAGATTCACAGAACTTATTGAAAAGAGTAGAGAAAGTTCCCTGGTGCCCTGGCCAAATCTCCCCTAGTTTTTTAAATACCATCTCAGGCCTCACCTGAAAAGAAACTACTAACCCAATGGGATTAAATTGGTCAATAAAGGATAGATGGAGATAGATATATGTTATGTGTCCTTTTAGTTTGCGGATAGCAACAGAGACAGCAGCTCGGTTGCTTAGTTTGTTGTTCAGCATAATGGCTAATTGGTTAAGGTTTCTACCCTATGACTCTGGGATACAGGCAGTTATTACCACTGGTCACTGTCTATCTTTCCCACAAACACATGGACTTCCACCTAAAAACCCGATGGCCAAATATTTACTGTAAAATGTCCATAGAGTCATTGGTAAGCACTAGGCTAGATGCACTTGTAGGCCATTTTAAGCCTTGCCAATTTACCTTTCAAATGTGAGAATAAAACTCTGTACCTTGTGCCTGTGAGGTAAACGCCTAAACCATTATACCAACTTCCAACCATAACAGTTTGGGCCATTAGGGCTCAAATTCATGCAGTTCATCTCCGGAGTCTGATATTCTACCATGGTATCGTCAATATACTTTACATTTGATCTTGCCCTTGTGGCCCATCTCATGGATGAAAATGGGTCAACACTGGATCAGAGTACATTTTTTGATAACCAGGTAAGCAAACAGATACTATAAATATAATTTCCAGCCAAAACTGTTTCACTTACCTGCACTAAATAAAATCTGCAGACTTGCGTGCAATACAGAAAAATGCATAGGCTTACTGCTAAGGACGGATCATTAGTACAGCGAGTCTTGGTCATTCTTTCAGTCTATGGTGCTGTTTGCTGTACAGTCATTCACAGAGCAGTCTTCCATCATGAGCAACATTTGAAACTCTTGGGAGTCTGACTGCTCTGGAAATTAATTGTGCTTATCTGAAGGGGGAAGGTACAGGCTAGTACAGGCTTCCCCTTCAGATGCTATGCAGGACAGCTGGTATGTGCAGGAATAACAAAAAAAGAAGCTGTTCTTTTATCCATCCTAACAGATGTGTTGCAGCCTGCAATGATAATATCACTGGTTAACAGTATTTACATTGGTCCCAACACGTGAATCAAACCCCAGCCCATAAAAGGGATGCCAGCTTTCTCCATGAAGTTGGATATTCTAAAACATTAACAAACAGTTTTGAGTCTGGGATGCTTCATACGTGTACAATCTACATTCCTGTTAGGCATAGTTTCTTCTTCACATATATAATTCTGTTCAAAGTGTTGTACCTGTACCAAAATGATAATTCCAAAGCTCTGTAAATCTTCAGCAATTTTTATTTACTGTTATTTTTTCATTGACAATTATTTGCAATAACTAATCACTATTGCTGTTTCGTGTGTGGGTATGGGGGTAACCTAGGACCACTAAACTATTTGAGTGACTTTCTCCAGTCCACAAAATAAGGAAGTGCACACTAAGGGAATCAGGTTACAATGCGATGCTCAATAGCAATTTGTATGTTTTACCATATTTTTTAACTACCCATGACTAACAATGTAACAGTTCAAAATACTAACTTGCCTTTGTATGTACTAGCTTCATTCTGTATCCCATCCTATTTTCCAAGTATTTTATTTAAAAAAATGAAAAGCTTACAGTTATTATGCTAATAACTAATAGAAACCCATTACCCTTCTCAGAACGCCATATAAATTAAGTACTTTCAGACAGTTTCATGTTGTAAGGTTTCTAAAAGAATTAAAAATTACAGTCCCTGGTCATCAATTTTCAGTTAAGCTAGGATACAATTTTAGTGTGAATAACACAGAAATGTGTATGCTGTTTCTGCCTGACTAGAGAGAATGCTTGGACGCAACCTTTAAATTCCACAACTTTTAAACTTTAAGCTAGACTGGCCTGAAGAGAAAGAAACTGCACATGAAGTTTGTTTGTCTAAGGATATAAGTAACTAACGGTGAATCTAATTTAAAAAATGCAAGGAAATGGATCACGAAAGCAAAATGTTGGTGATACATCAGTTGTTGTGGTTAAAGCATATAAATGAATACTCATACCAATCAGTGATGTCCAGAGTGTGTGTGTGTGAGAGAGAAAAGACCTACACCTAAAGGTAAATGGACAGATCTGTAACCCCCAATCTACAACTTCTTCTTCTTTCGGCTTTTCCCGGTTAGGGGTTGCCACAGCGGATCATCTGTCTGCTCATGATTGGCAGTGGAGTTTTACGGTGTTGAGTTGCCAGCAAGGCGCCCAATCTTCCACAGAAGGCACACACACACTCACACCTAGGGCCAATTTAGAGTGTCCAATCCACCTACTGCGTGTCTTTGGGATGTGGGAGGAAACCCACGTGACCACAGGGAGGACATGCAGACTCTGCACAGAAGGCACCCCAGCCGAGAATCGAACCGGAGAACCTCTCGCTGTGAGGGGGCAACGCTAACCGCTGCACCACCTTGGCCGCCCAACCCCCAATCAACAACAATACATTTTAATTCCAGCCAAGAGAAAATGCATCTCTGTCTCATTTTTATTATGCATTGAAATTATTGGTGAGTTACATGACTCCAGTTAAGCAGACAACAGGAAAAAAGAAAACTACCAAAAGGTTAGTTTTTAAGCATGGTAGAAGCACTACTTTTGTTGATGTCTAAGGCTCAAGAAAAGATTACCAAGAGTAAATGAATGACCACTGAATTAAGTATCCATCTTTAATCTAGTTCACTACAGTAGTGTGACTTGAGTTACCCCTGACTGCAGTTAAATGTCCTTGGGAGAGGATATGCAGTTGATATTCTGGGTTACTAAACTGTGCATATACAATTTCCTGAAATGCATTTCCATGTTACAGTGGGATAAAGCCCTTGCTGCAGCCCAGATAACCATGTTCAGTTTTTTTGACTCAGAATTGGGAAAGCCAGGGTGGGAGGGGAAGAAATGAAGGGGCTTGGTCCACTTACATTTTCTGGGAGGGCAAAGAGATTGCATACACTCAGGGTCACCTTGGTTGGTGTTATCACCCTGGTGGAGCATGGGGGGAAATTACCACTCATGTATCAAGGAGAGGGGAGAGGGATGCTTGGGGGAAACTCCTTTTGTGGAAGTAAGGGCACATCCTCCACTATCAGCCCATTGCACAACTTACCAAATGTGTGCCAGTAGGGCTGCGGGAAAACCAGAAAAAACTTGGAACCACCCTTGATGGCTGTCTGATGACCCTTCCACCAGCTGACCCTTACCCTGGTGATAAAAGGCTCACAGATTCATAGGTAAGTAGTAGGCTTGCTGCCTTTGTGAGACATTTTAAGCCTAGCCAATTTCCTTCAAAGGTGATAAACCCCAAGCTCTGTACTTTGCGTTTGTGAGGCAAACACCTTAACCATTAAACCAACCCCTAACCAAATGGGCTGACTGGCCAGGAAGGGAGTTATGATATCCAACAGTTGGGCAAAGAATGGAAAAAAAATCTTCCTAACAGACATGTAAATTGCTATAAGGTCCATAACCTATTTAAGCAGCTTTCCAAAAGATATTATATATACTAGGACGGCAAAGTGGTGCAGCATTAGTGTTGTCACCTCACAGCAAGCAGTTCTCTGGTTCGATTCTTGGCTGGGGTGCCTTCTGTGTGGAGTCTGCATGTTCGCCTTGCATTCATGCGGGTTTCCTCCCACGTTACAAAGGCATACGTCTGGAGCCTTTCTCCCTGGGTCTCCACTGAAAATTGGCTTTGTTCCAAGTCAGACTTTCCCGGTTAACAAATGTTAAATAAATAAACTAGTTCAGGTTTATTTAAATGCCTAAGCCCAGGTACTGTAAAGATTAATAAGTGATAACAATAATAAATAAAGTACTACACATGTACATAAAACATTGCAAACTTAACACTAATAACTAATAACTAATGAATAGTGAAGAACTTCTAAACCACAGATGAATTCAAACAAGTGTACTTTAAGTCCGCAATTAAAACCAACTAAAACGGAGAGTCCTGAAACAGACTAGTGGTCAAATTTGCCTTACGATTTCTTCGATTAATAAAAACAATTATAGTTTAGTACTAAAACTATTGAAAATGAGACAGTATCAAAGAAGGTAAAGATTCAGTGAAGAAAAGGACATAGGGATCTGGAGAAATAACTTGCCATAATAACAAAAAGAGTTAACAGTCTCAGAAGACATTTATATGTGTGTGTGTGTGTGTGTGTGTGTGTGTGTATGTATATATATATATATATATATATATATATATATATATATATATATATATATATATATATATATATATATATATATATATATATGTGTGTGTGTGTGTGTGTGTGTGTGTGTGTGTGTGTATAAAGCATGAGAACTATGCATTTCAGCACATGTGTACCCTATCATTAGTCACTCAAGCTGAAGATGAGAATGTACACACACACACACACACACACACACACACTCAGTTTCAGTAAGCATAAAAAAAAAAATCAAAGTATTCTCAGGCAACATAAATGTGCGGGTTCTTGTTACACCACAAGAGCCTAAGGAATGTCTCCATATGTTCCGTGTCGCCAGCTGACCACAAACACTTCCACACTGTCTATCCAGCTACTGATTTGCAAATGTACCATTAAAATACAAATGTCTGCACTCTGCATGTCACCCCACCCACCAACAGAGATGTACAAAAAAAATCAGTCTACCGATGCTTGCAATTTCCCATACCCAGCTACCCAAATCTACAAATAACTGTCAAAACTATTCTCACATTTAGCTACAAAAATCTTTACATACACTCTCGCAAACACACAGACAGAGAGACAAAGTAAAGCTGTCTGCACATTCTCCTGTAAGGCTCCAAATGTCAGCATTCCCCTTACATCCGAGGGTCTAGGTTCTTATCCAATGGGACACTGTAAACTCCAAAGCACACCTCTATTATACTGCTTATGTACATCTTAGCAGCTGGGCAGTGGCCATTTTAAGTGGAAGTTCACAGAAAAAAGTGAACTGAGACAAAGCATAAACATTACAAAGTGATGAGATCACATACATACAAATACAAAATGTACAAATTGATACAGTGATGATGGCAGCGTTTCATGTAAATTATACATGTAGATAGGCACATAGTAAATTGGCTCACAGGTAAAACCCACAGTGTGAAAGTAGCAGACTCCAAGACAGACTGCCAACCAGTCACGAGTAGTGTCCCACAGGGATAGGTCCTGGGTCCTCTCCTGTTTGGCATCTACTTCTCAGAAGTTCAGGCCAACACGGAGGGACTCTGACTGATCAAGTTTGCCAACGATTGCAAGCTGGGAGCCATTACTAACTCCCCAAATAATGTAGACATCCTACAGAAAGGCCTCACTGAGACCAACAGCTGGTGTCAGAACCATGGCCTTACGCTTAATACCAAAAAATGCGTCATCATTCCCCTTGGGAAAAACTCAATTCCCACTATTTACCACATTGATGGTAGCCCACTTAATACTGAAGGTGTTATAAGAGATCTGGGGAAACAGGTTGATAGCAACCTCTCCTTTGACCACCACATTGCCACTGTGGTCAAAAAGTCCTTCTATGTGGCACATCTCATTACCAAGGGTTTTGCATCCAGGAAGAAAGAGGTCATCATCTCTTTCTACTCTTCGCTCATTAGGCCAATCATCGAGTATAATGCCCCATTTGGCATGTACCTCACTAAATGCCTACAACAGCTGGGAAAGGCCACAAAAGTACCTCACAAAGAGGACTACAGGCTTTAAACACATGCCCTACATGGAGAGAGACAAAGAAACTCCAGCTTTTCTCTGTCTCATATCGTCTATTAAGAGGTGATCTCTGCTTGACTTACAAAGCCATGTCTGACCCAGCCCTATAAGAAATGTTACACCTAAGGAAATCCCAATCCCTCCGCACCACATGCTCCAGGTACCACAACCTCATTACCACAATCAACAGAACATGCTGGAGGGACAGGCTCCTAACCCAGACACTCCCCATGCTCTGGAATAGACTTCCAATACATGTCAAGCAGAGCACCTCATTGGCTCTTTTCAAGAGAAATCTTGACGAGTGGATGGGAAATAGAAAGTTCACCCTGGGGATCACTCCAGTGGCTCTACTTGATAGAGGTACCGGGAACTAACGGTGGCATGATGCCAAAGCAGTTCTATGGGCTAGGCTTGTAAAGGCTCCAGAGACGTTGGCCTAGTACACACCTATGAACCTATAACTGGGGCTCTGATCATAGCCAGTCTGTTATATGTTTGAGAGAAGGTGTCAATTTCACTTCAAGAAAATAAAAATTGAGTTTGTTCTGAAGCATATTACATAAGGTCATGATCATCCTATCATAACATTTTCTAATGTATGGAATGTTTACCTTTTCCTGTCATTTCTTTTTTACTGCAGCTTGTGTGGCAGTCCCAACTCTAATATACTTTGCTATAACTTATTTAAATTAGCTTTGCTTCCTCTGTTATCTTTTTGGTGAAGGCTGGCCTGTTTTAACTACCTTTAAAGTGAACTTTTTGTGGAGTTAATTTCCATTTCTTCATGTAAGGCCATTGGTGAACTAGCTTGAGCTGTTTTGTAGCTGTACTTTCCTTTAAGTGTCCTTTTTGTGGCCGTGACAGGTACACAGTACTATTTATTTACCTGTGCTGCTCTTTTGTATTCTACACTTTATGTGAGGTAGAAGCAAAATTGTGATATGAACAGACAGTAGCAAAGTGAAAAAAGAGCATAAACTGGAACAGACGTTTTGCAGAACATGCTGGCTTGTATAATCTTGCTAGAGCTGAAGATAAATTGTAGCTCAAAAATGAGAGGCAGAGCAATAGCTAAGGAATTACTTTACTAGCTTTAAATGGTATTAAAATACTATTTATCTTGTTTTAAAATAGGTGGTTTTAGTCTACTTGGTTAACTTCATGGTTTCACTTCCCATACTAAAGAAGGCCTTTCTGTCAGTTCAGAGGCCTGGATGGGTACACAGTAGGGGAGGAGCCTGATTGGGTCCTGGTGGGTGATGTCTCCCAGATAAGAGTTAATAGGCATTTTTGATAAATGAATAGGCAAGGGGTTGGTCTGACAGGCTTGGGCATTCATCTTTCATAGCAGGCTATCAGACATCTTAAGGCAGATACCAGAAGCCTGTTTATACCACTCTCACATCAATAACTGACCAAAGTACTTCTGAATTTCTAACACACAAGGTAGGGAGTGATTAATTTCTATTTCTGCGGCACCTTACATCCTGAGTGCATAGTTGTATTGCAAGAGCAAATCAGTGTAACATGCAGGCAGGGCTGCTTTTAATAACACCTTATTTAATAGAAAAAGCACTGACAACTATATTAGGAAAATGCTTAAAAAAAGCAACAGACATGATAAAGAACATGTAAACAACATGGAAGGAGATTATGGAAATTGTTTGAAGTACAATTTATAAACAGCTGTTGGGGAGAAACAACCACAACCAAAGACAACTGCTGGTACAAATGTAGGTTTAAGCCTGAGACAAATTCCATTATTCTCAATGTTTACACAACTGTATTGTTTTCTTTTGTACATTTGTATTCTTTGCCAATATTTTGCGCTATTAATAAATCTGCAGCACTCAAGTCATTGCTATTTTTTATTTTGCTCTAACCCAAAAGTTTTGCTGGATATAGTATTGTAGTTTTATAGCTGGTTGAATTTTCTCTTCTCTATAATGCACTCTGAGACATCAAGAGATGAGATTATGATGCCCTTTGCCACATCATCTTTGACTAAGAACTTCTATTCTTCCATGGAAACTCCCTGATTTGTGTTCTTTGTAATGTTTTAAACAGACTACAATAAGTACTGCCCTCTTCAGTTTCAAAACAACACTTAAATTATATTAAGTTAGTCTATTTCTGTCACTGGTATCATGTCTCTTCATTCTAAGGCTACATATTAAAAGAGCTGTGGATTCCCATAGGTTCAGCTAGGTTTATAGCCGTAGGGAATGGAAAGAAGACGCCTGGAAATCACATTTACCGAGAAACGGTCATAAATAAGGATGTAAGGATGTAATTAGGCATATACCACGTACATTATGGTATACAATATTTTGAATAATTTATGTTGTGCAATAAGATGTCAGAGTTTAACTTTTATTAAATAAGGTTCTAGCATATTTAGCAATGCTTTTACTTAACTAAGTTATAGAGTTTGTTAACCCCTTTCCTCAGAATCCCAGTCTGGTGAAATTATTTGCTTAAGACTATTATTTCATGTTTCATTTACCACTAAAAAACTATGCAGTCCAGAGACATGCAATGCCTGGGTGTAGGGGGTGGAGCTAGACTAGCATGGAAAGGGTCTAAAGTCTGAAAGCTAGTTTACAATTCCAAAAATCCTGGCTATGCTCTTGGATGTGAATTTCTAGAGAATGAATAAGCATGTGATCCAAATGAGTGTGAAAAATGAAAGTATGTGCTAACATCATGCTAGAAGTAGTTGTCCATCTTTGGCAAGTAGTAGGAGTGCATGCCACAGGGATTAGGAGTACTCGGCAACAGAATGCTTTAGGCTGTTCTACATCTCCCCTGGCTTCCATCATGCCACTTGGATCTAAGCTCTCCAGTTCCTTGTGGTGCAAGCATCTCAATCATCCTTAGGGAATCTCCAGAAAGGAAGGTAGACAAGACGAAGAAGAAGAAAGGTACCAATTGAGGACTCTCTGGAGTGCTAGGCAAAAGGAAGCTTGTCTTGGAGCCTGGCAGATTTATGCTGATAAGGCAACAGCATTCCTACCAAATGTTGAAACTCCAACTCCAATGTGTCAAAACTACTTTCAGTAAACCTCAAAGCAAAGCATTTCTTTGCAGGCAGATGACCCCCCCCCCCCATGCGTCCCTTACCACCCAAACTTACATATACCTATTCTAAGGTCACCCAATAGTGGAAAAAATAAGGAAAGTCTGTGCAAATCTATTTCAGAGTGTTGCTATTCACTTAAAGAGTACTGTTATTCAAATGACACCTTCATGCCGGTGTGTGTGTGTGTGTGTGGGGGGGGGGGGGCTACTAAAGCTAGATCCACTTTTTCCAGATATGAAACTCGTGACTTATCTGTAAGAACTGTAGCTATTTTTTGGTAACCAGTAGAACTATACACTGCAGACACTAGGACTGCATGGCACCTGGAACCTCCTCAAAGAAGTAGGTCATCCTCATGCTCCTGTGATGGTGGTCTGTCTTTGGTTCTCCAATTCTTTGCTGGTGCACTGAAGCTGTACTCTTTTGCATTTGATAATCAGGTAACCCAATGAAGAAAAACTGTGAGGAACACAAGGTGCCAGCCAGTGTCTACTGCAAGGTGTTCGGAAAGACAAAGTATTGACTGACTGTCCTGCGTCCTGGCAGGGAGACAGGAGGATGGGAATTCTTACTAAAGATGGGCACGTCTTACAACTCTGTTGTTACATAAGTCCTAGCTTTTATATCTGTTTAGAAGTTGTCCAATTTCTGTAATCAGTAGGACACTGTCTTTGGCTATCTTTCAGGTTGTTCTGGTTAGGCACACATGACTTTTGTCGCAGTAGCCATGAAGAGTGAATATGACCTGGAATTGCAATCTAGTTTGAGATCAGAGCAACAGACTGTTTTACAGTTGGCATCTACTGAAATGTTTTAGGGGAATTTGGACATAGTGGATACAGCCTTCACAGAGTGAGCTTTTAACATGGGTGGTAGGGTCTTGGCCTACTGAAAAGCAGCAGAATCTGATACAGTCTAAAATCCACATGGATAAGGTGATTTTTGGATATCTGCATGCCCTTCCTTGTGGAAACAATAGTTTATCTGATTTCCTGAAGTGTTCTGTACTTCTAATGTGAAAAAAGTGAAGATATCTTTTGGATTCCTTGGTGATTTTTAAGTGTAGGTGGGCATCCTGAAGATCCAAACAGCACTTAAGTCAACTTGCAACAGACAAGGGATACATGCTTGAACTGAAATCATTCTGAACTTTTATTTTAGTACACATTTATTTAGGTCACTAAGATCCAAAATTAGGCTTAGGTCATCTTTTTTTTTTGGGGGGGGGGGGCACCAAAACAATTTTTTTCAGCTTTCCCTTGCTGCATCATCCTTTCTGGCTATCTCAGTATCACCGTTCATTACTAGGTCTTCCTTTCTATCCTTCCTCCCTGGGCAGCAGGGAGCAGCATGGATCTTACAGGCATCTGGGGGGAGGGGACTGAGGTGGCACTTAGTCTGCTGCTGAGGGGGATTGTGTTATGCCCTACCCTTCTTTCCCTGCCCCCTCCCCTGCATTTATCAACATTTATTTATTTGGCATTTGCTTATTGGGAAAGTCCGTCTGGGTCATGAGGTATCCATTTTCAGTGGAGGCCTGGAAAGAAAAGCTCCAGATACACAAGGTTAACCGAATGAAAAACTAGACAGAAGTCATAACATTCAAGCACAAATATGAAAACAACACATTAGTTTATCAGTTATAACATTCAAGCACAAAATTTGAAAAACTACACATCAGTTAGTCAGAATCGGCAACATAATAAAGTCATAGTGTTCAAGCATAAATTATATGTAAGCCTAATAGGAAGATGTAGCATTATTTACATAATACATGATAATCATAACTATTACTAATATTCGAGGGGTCATGAAATATGGTAGCAGATTATACTGGTGAATGCGTAGGATAGTAGGAGTAGAGAAGGGCAGGGTGTGATAGAGGGGATAGTAGGAATAGATGTGGAAAAGGTATGAATGTAATCTCAGGGGAGTATGTGTAGAGGAAGGGAGGGTAGGGTAAGTCAGTAGTAGGGAGAGAGAGTAGAGGTAGAAAAAGGTATACGAGTACCTCAGCCTGGGCTCATATTGGAGCAAATCCAAGCTTAGTTGAAGTGTTCTTTGAGAGAGGTTTTGAAGGAGTGCAACTTAGGAGCAGTTGTTAAAGGAAGGGAGTTCCATAGTTTCACCACAAAGCAGGAGTAAAGGCTTAGGCATGGGATTTTGTTAGGTTTATAAGTTGTGAGGCGGTGTTTGTCTTCAGACCTGAGATGTTTATTTGGGATATAAAAGTTGATTAATGGGCTAAGAGCAGAACAAGCTAGTGGGGTGTGGATGATTTTGTATACTGTATTAAGTTGTACATATTGTAGGTGGAGGGGAAGTTCAAGCCAAGTTAGGGAATGTAGGGCTTTACAGTGATGAGTTAGAAGGGTTGCACTTATGGCAAACTTGGCAATTTTGTTATAGCAGCTTTTTAGTTTTTTTTTTTTTTCTTAGGGAGGTTTGTAAGTTAGTTAGAATTGGTGCCCCATACATCAGTAAGGACAAGAGGTAGGTAATGTTGGTAGCTACTGTGAGGAAGTTTTTATTCCTGTACAGCATGCCTAGATTTTGGTGGGGGGTTTTTTGCTACTGTTTTGTATGTGTAGGTCAAACTTGAAATTATCATCAATTGTGACATCTAGTAGTTTGGTATGGTGAACCAATTCAATATCAGTATAGTTGACTAAAAAGCTCTTGAAGTTTGTTTTGTTGGAGCTATGGGGTTTGAGGGTGAAGAGAAGGAGCTTTGTTTTTTTGTTATTTTGGGTACAGTAGGAATTCAGCACTGGACAGCTACATTTCTATGGAAGAGAAAGCTTGTTGTGTTACATGTTGTAGGTCTGTTAATGTGTCTGATACGCAGATGATAGTGGAGTCATCTGCATATTGGATTAGAGTACCTTCACAGGAGGATGTATGTAAGTTACTGATGAAGACATTAAACAGTAATGCAAGTAAACATATGCTGAAGGCTGCTCTTCCCTGTGGACCACACCTCGCCTTAAGGAATGACTTTGACAAATGCCTGTCTTTCCCTGCCAGTGTCTCAGATGCCTGAGCTGAGGTCACCTGGGCCATAGTTAAGGCCTTATCCCTCTAAGCTATGGTACTAACCTTGGCATCAAAGCAAATCCTGAACAGTAACCTTGCACTGTCTGCACTGGTGCCTTCTTCTGGATGACTTTTTTCGAGGAGGCTGATGCTGATTCCTGGACTGGTTGGAGCATCCTGGATAGCAGCTATTACCTCTGACCTGAATACTAAATTTCCTTACCAGTGTGAACACAAGAAAGAGTGCTAACATGGGTCCTGCAGGGAGGGGCAAGTTCAGGAGTTCAATATTGGAGTTTTCAGCATTTTGATCATTTGATATTATAATTTCAGGATTATGGATTTCAAGCATGTGGGCTACAAGATTGTGATAGTAAACAGGAGAAAATATACATCTATGTTCTGCTACCTTCTCCTTAGCTGTCATCATAACTGTATGAACCATTACTTTCATAACAGCAGAACATGGTGATGCAACAACAGAACTATGACAGAGTCCTACAAGAACAATTCTAGACAGATCGATGCACATGGGTATATACCGAATACATGGGGTCTGCAGTGTTACATATGACAGACAATATATTGTACTGTAAGATTAGACAATTGGTTTCATGAAAGATATATGCATGACATATCATGGATCACATAACATGATAAAATTTGACACATATCACATGGAATGATGTGAGAAGATATTTCATGTAGTGCATGGTGTGAAATTATTTCATGTCACATCATCACATACTCAGTTTATTCATTTTTTCCCCTGGTCTTAATACTTTCCCATTCATTTCAATATAATATGGTAATTACCTTTTTGAGTAAGATGTGAATTGAATAGTGTTTTACATCGTTTCGGTGGAGGTTTTTATAATGGTACTGCCTCATCAGTAGTTTTCTACTCTAATTCTAAGCTAACATCTTCAGGGTGTCAAAAACCGTCTGGTATTATTTTAGTACTATAGTAAGGATTATGACAGTTTTTCCCATTTAGTTAAGATTCTAGGTCATTTAATTTTATTCAATTTAGTTGTTTAGGGTTAAGTTCATTTTGCTGCTTATTTAATGTTCTGTTTTTCTACAGGTTCTAGTCACCATAATTACTAACAGAGGCCAGACTATTTTATCTAGGGATCTGACTTAGGTGGGAGTAATTGTTTTGGGATACAGTGCCTATTTTTAGCACACAATGTGTGTGAGTGTGTGTGTGTGTGTGTGTGTGTGTGTGTGTGTGTGTGAGTGTGTGTGTGTGTGTGTGTGTGTGTGTGTGTGTGTGTGTGTGTGTGTGTGTGTGTGTGTGTGTGTGTGTGTGTGTGTGTGTGTGTGTGTGTGCAGTTATTTTTCCTTGTTAACTGGGGCCAAGATAGGGCTTTTACAGCAGCACTTCTGATTGGCTGGAAAGCTGACTGCACAGAAGACATCAGTAAACATGGTGGTGAGATGATGCACAAAAGACTGAATCTAAAATATGTATGTATTTTACATTGTGTGATTATGTGTCTGCTTCTGTAAAATCTAATCTCCACATACAAAAGCACAAAGTGAATTACATTCTATACGTTTTTCAAGGTTCTGTGTCAGCAGCATTTTAGCAGTGAAAATTCAGTATTTCCAGACTTGTCAGCTCTGTCAGGCAGACACAAAAAGATGTAACTTCAATGTTTGTCTCACTATATTTTAGTTTTGATGGTGCACTTTCTATAATGTACTACAATGGGATACAAATAAGAGATTTTGGCAGTGAAAGAATAAAATAATTCTGAGATGCAAAATATTAAAAGTATTAACAGATGTGGGATTCAGCTACGCTTACACATTTGTATTTATTAGAGATATGTATTCTGTAGAGAGGAATGTGATTATATTATTAAAATCTTTAGATTTCTTTTTTAGTAATGTAACATATAATACTTAAATTTTTCTGAGTGATGCATTACCAAAAAGAGCTGATACAAAAAAATATATAAATAAAATAAATAAATGAATTAAAAATGCTAACAAATGTTTACTTCTTTCTAAACATATTCACTTTTTGACCTTAAAAAGTACAGTTGTGTAAACTGACCATAAATGTAGATGTTCGATTGTATTCACTGTTGCAGTCATTACATTTGGGTTATCTGCTTGCAGTAGCCCTCAGTCGGCCTGATTAACAAAGTCTTGGGTCCTGCGTCAGTTGCTGTCCCTTCTTCCATGATGGCAGGTCATCAGGGGTATAAAACATGCAGCCAACGCCATTACTTCAGTTTTTCTTGCCCCAGATGTCAGGTGCCCCCTAATGGGAAGCAATTAAATCTATAAATACAAGGATATACCTCCAACAGAAAAGCAAATACACCAAAAAGCTTTTAGAGCATAGTAAGTGAGAGTAGAGGTATAGCCAAAGGAAGAAAAGGGGGCTGGAGGGAGGGTAACCAGGACTGCAACAGTGAATACTCTCGAACATCTACATTTATGGTAAGTGCACAAAATTGTACTATGTTCTTTGTGTTTCACTGTTGCAGTCTTTACATTTGGGTAGATTCCCAAAGCTAAGTTTGGGAGGAGGAATTTAAATAGAATTAGGAGCAGCTATAAGGCCCTGCAAGACTGCAGTGGCAAAACCAGCCCTGGATTTAGAGAAAATTGGCAAATGATAATGCTTGGTGAAAGTATGTACAGAACGCCAGGCAGCAGCTTTTAAGATGTCCCTAGTAGGGATGCACCTGATAAAGGCTGTAGAGGTAGATGCAGCCCTGGTTGAATGGGGTCTGATGCTCTGTGGGATATGTTTTCCATGGTGCTTATAGGAGAAATGAATGCAGTGGCCTATCCATTTTGAAATGTTTTTTTTTTAAATAGCTTTCCCCTCTGTCCCTGCAGAAAATGCCTCCAGCAGTTGTTCAGATTTCATTTGAGGTTTAGTCCTGTCCAAGTAGAATCTAAGCTGTCTGTGAACATCTAAAGAATGCAGTATCCATTCTCCTTTGTTCTGTGGGTTAGGAAAAAGGTAGGCAAATGAATGGACTGATTAAGTGCCACACTGGATACCACCTTGGGCATGAAGGAGGGTTTGGTTCTAAGGGACACCCTGTCCGCATGAAAGATGATGAAAGGTTCCACTGCCACAAGGGCCTGCAATTCAGATAACCTTCTTGCAGAAGTGATTGTGAAAAGGAAAGCCGTTTACCAGGAAAGACATTTTAAATCTGCAGTGCCAGCTGGCTCGAAAGGAGGAAGAGTGAGTTTCTCCAAGACAAAGTTAAGATCCCAGGCTGGAGCTGGAGCTCTCCTGGGTGGCCTTAGATTTTTGGCCCCTCTAAGGAACTGCTTGAGTAGTGGGTGAAAGAAGAGGGGAGGCTCTGTGCTATAATGAGCTGAAATGGCTGAGGCATGAATTTTGATGGAGGAAAAAGGCAAGCCCTTATGAAGCATCTCAGTCAAGTATTGTAGAATCTGAGGTAAATTTGGCACTGCTGCGTTCATTCCTTGAGACTGGTTCCAAGCACAGAATCTTTTCCATTTTGCAGCATAAGGTTTTCTAGTACTAGGCCTCCTTGCATCTAAAATGATATCCACCACTGATTTACTGAGGGATGGTAAAGGAGAGATTAGGTAATTAGCCAGGCTGCCAGGTTCAGGGTTTGCAGCTGAGGGTGCAGAATCATGTTCTCCTGCTGAGACATCAGGGAAGGAAGTCTGAGGCAGATGTCATGGAGCCAAGCATGACACACTGCGCAAGTGTGTGTACCAGTGTTGGTGAGGCCAGTCTGGTGCAATTAAAATCATCCTTGGCTTGTCCTGTTTGATCTTTAGTAGTACTTTGGAGAGCAGACGCAGAAAGGCATAAACTGATAGGTTATTCCAGCTGAAGGATAGAGCATCCACTTTCCAAGTTTGCTTGTGGGGAATCCTTGTGCAAAATTTGTCCAGTTGATGGTTCTGGGGGGAGGCAAACAGGCCTATATCTGGGCTCCTCCACGTGTTTATCAACATGTTGAATGTCTTTGGTTCCAGTTTCCACTCGTGTGAGTCCATGAGATTTCTGCTTAGTTCGTCTGCCAGTGTGTTTAGCTTTTCTGGCAGGAATTGAGCCTGTAGGTGCACTTGGTAGCTCAAGGCTGTGTTCCACAGAGTCATGGCTAGTCTGCAGAGAGGGTATGAATGGGTTCCCCCCTGCTTGTTTATGTACCACATAACAGTGGTGTTGCCCGTCTTTACCATTAATTGTCCTGGAAGAATGTGTTCCTTGAAGGCTGTCAGAGCATTCTGTACAGCTAACATTTCTTTTTGATTGATATGCAGGTGCATTTGACTTGGGTTCCATTTGCCCTGAATGCACTGCCCTGTCAAGTGAGCCCCCCATGCATAGTCTGATGCGTCTGTTGCTAGGGTTTGGGTGGCAGGGGGTAGAATGAATGGCAGTCCCTTGTTTTGGTGGCAAGCCTCTGCCCACCAAAGGAATTCTATCTGTAGACAAAGCATGATAGGAATCATTGATTCTAGATCCTGAGAATGTTGACACCATAGGCTTTTTAGATACCATTGTAGTTTCCTCATTTGCAGTCTTGCATATGGAATTAGTAGAATGCAGGAGGCCATGAACCCCAGGGCTTGCAGAATTTTCCTTGCAGATAGCTGGGTCTTTGTGGCAAGTAGTTTGAAGTAGGCTGTCAAATGAACTTTTTTCTCTGGCGTGAGGTAGGCCATCTGGGAAGTTGTAGTCAAGCTTGCTCCCAGGAATACAATTTGTTGGCAGGGTACAAGATGTGATTTCTTTATATTTATGGTGTACCCCAGAGAAATTATCAATTTCTTTACAAATGCCAGATGATTTAAAAGTATGTCCTGGCTTTCTGCCTGAATTAGACAATCGTCCAGGTATGGGTATATCTGAATGTTTCTTTGCCTGCAAAATGCAATGACTGGAGTTAGGCACTTTGTGAATACCCTGGGCGCAGTACATAAGCCAAAGGGCAATGCAGAGAACTGATAGTGCATGTAGCCTGCTCTGAAATGTAGGTATCTTCTGCAAGATTCCCTTATTGGGATGTGCAGGTAGGCTTCCTTTAAATCTAGTGTTGCCAACCAGGCATCTTTGCCTAGCATGGGAAGCAGCTGATGAAGAATTAGCATCTTGAATTTTGGGATTACCAAAAATGTGTTTAGGATAGACATATCCAGGGACAGGATGCCAGGAATTGTCTTTTCTGGGTACCCGGAAAAGTCTTGAGTAGAAACCTTGCCCCCGTTCTTCTTCTGGAACAGGTTGAATAGCCCTGATGCTTAAAAGAGAGAGAATTTGCTTTTGAGCCTCTGCCCACTGATTTAGGGGTAGGTCTGGCCAGCCGTTTGGGGTTGATAAGGAGTAGAAGTGGAATCTGTATCCTTGGGAAACTATATTTAAAACCCATTTGTCCTGGGTAATGAGTTCCCAATTTTTTGCATGCAGGGCAATCTTTCTCCCTAAAGGAACAGTCAGTAGAGCAGGGCTTGGAAGGTTTAAAGTTAAGTCACTGTGACAGTTTACCATAGGGGGGTGTCTTACTACTTCCAGCTTTGGAAGTGGGAGCCCCCTACTGCTTAGGCTTGTGAGTACCTTGGGAATGAAGCCTGGGTGTTTTGCTGGTTCTGGGTTTGGGACTGAGAAGGCCTGGAATAGGCAGGAAAGGACCAATTCTTAAGAGGGCCAATGCCTACTAAATCTGGGAGGTTGTACTTGCAAGAAATATTTAACAGTTTGCATAGATTTAGCTTTTTCCTCCATCTGTTTAAGTACTACTTCTGCTTTGTTGCCAAACAGGTGGTCTTGGTTTAAGGAAGCATCCAGTAATTTAGCTTTAACATCATCTGACAAAGATTGCTCCTTAAGCCAAGTATGCCTTCTAAGTACAGACCCAGTGACAGCAGTCCTGCAAGATGCCTCTAATGAATCAAAACCACACTGCAAAGTATGTTTTCCAACTTGTTCAGCAGAATGCATTAAATTCTGTAATTCTTTATTTTCAGCACAGTCAGGAATCAACATCATTTTCTGTTTAAGCAATCCAATAATATGCTGCTGATACTTTAACATATGAAACTGGCAGTTTAAAGCCCTAATGGCCAAAGTTGCAGTAGTGTATACCTTCTTTCCCCATCTATCCAGTGCCCTGGAATCTCTATCAGAGGGGGTAGGATTTTTGGCAGTAGTAGCCTTAATGCCCTTGGGTCCCTCTGTTGGTCTCAGGATCTGCAGTAGGATTTTTAAAAGAAGAACTTGTGAGAGTCAGGTACCCTGTAATACTTATCAGGTTTTCTGGGAGCAGGAGGTAAAGTGTCAGGGGCCAGGATAGATTCCGAGAAGGCATCATCTACAATGTCCAGTACAGGAGGGATAGCCAAAGGCTTGTGTTGAGGCAGGAGTAAGAATTCCCTAAGCCTCTTTTTGGAGTCTGAGTAATCCTGGCTTTCCCAGCAGAAATGCTCTCTAAGAGTATGCAAGGTTTCACCAAAATTGAAATCCTCTGGAGGGGAAGCAAAGGGAATGGAGTCCTCTGCATCAGAATCCTCATAGGTAGATAAGGGCAAACCCTGGTCATCAGAGAAAAGAGAAATTTCAGAATCCTGATCAGAAGAATCAGAAGGAAAATCAGTCCTATGTCTCTTAGAGGGGGAAGGGTGGCTTCCCCTGATTAGAGTAATAAGGTCCTCAGCCATTCTTATCATTTGTTATTTAGGCATAGGGTCCTGACCATTCGGTCTGGACGTCATTTTTTTATGGAAAAGATCAAGTTTTAGGCCTTGAAGAAGAAGCTGGCATCGCTTTAATATCCAAGTCAGTAGGCCTGAATACACCGTCAGAAGCCGGTGTCTGCACAGCAGCTCCGGACCCATCCAAGGTAGAGACATCTGCAGGTTCCACAGTCGAAGAAACATCTCGCAGCATACCGGTCTCTGAATGGGTCTCAGTAGAGGCCTGCGAACCTGAAGTAGCAGGTATCAGGGGCTGTGAAAGCGCCTCACTGAGTACTGGTGACTAGCTTAGGAGAAGCATCTTCGGCAGCTTTGGACCTATGCGGTCTGTCTCTGTCTTTATCTTTGCATTTTTTCAGAATGTCGGTAGTCGGGTGGCTTACTGAAGCCATTTCTGGATAATTGAACAGAGCACCAAAATATTTGGATGCGAAAACGAACTGACGACGAATAGTACGAGGTTTGAATAAAGCACAAAACCGACAGCGAAGTATGTTGTGGTCTGGGCCTAAGCAAGGAATGCAGTACGAATGAAAATCTTTGTGAGGCGTTTGCTTTCCACAAGAAATACAGTTGTTAACTTTTACTGACATCGATTTAGAGCAAGAAAAAGGATCCCCAATGGGGTACTTAGCTAAGTTGAAGACTTTGGATCTGAAACTCGAAAAGTACTATAAAGCATTAGCTGCCAAAATGCCCTGTAAAATTGCAGTGGCAAATCGTGGAAGGTGGTAATGCTTAGAAAAAGTATGCACTGAACTCCAGTAGCTGCTTCCAAAATATCTTTAGTAGCCACCAGTGGAATGGCCTAATAATAGCTGGAATCTCCTACCCATGATGAGAATAACAGAAAGCAAATACAAAACCAATCCACTTAGAAATAGTTTCAAAACTGTCTGTGTATCCAAAGTGTCAAAAATCCTTTTCCCTTTATTTTGGGGAAGGGTTAGTGATGCAAGACACCTATCCTTGTGAAAATTAAGAAAGGCTCAACTGCATAAATATTTCCAACTCTGATGATGCAGAGGCTCAAAGGTTGTAGAGTGAGTTTCTCAACTCTTATCTTTCTTGCTCTAAGAAAATTGCTTAAACAAAGGGAGAAAAAATAATGGTGGGTCACAGTCATAGTGGGACAAACCTGTCCAATAACTCAGTAAGGTTCTAAAACAATATGCCAGGCTGTCAGGATGTAGAGGACATTGAGTAAATGTTCTGTCTCTGAGACTTGAGGTGAGGGCTCGAATCAAGAAGGCCATGGAGGCTCCTGTACCAGACTTCTCAGTAATGGGTACCAGTGCTGTCGGGGCCAATCTGGAGCTATAAAAATCATGTTTGGCTTGTCCTGTCTGAGGCAGAGGAAAGGCATACACGTTGAAATTGTGCCCAAATTGATGAGAGAGCATCCACTTTCCAAGCTGTGGGATTTTTTTTGTGCAAAACTTTGGCAGCTGGTAATTTCTCATCTGTCAAACTCTGTCTAAAATCACATGATATCTGTCTCACAATCTCTTTGAAACTGTTGAGTCCACAATTTTCACCATAATTTGTTCTGCTCTGTGCATCACATAAGCTAAGGAGTTCTTTTAAGAAACTAGAAACCTTGCCTCTTTATTAAACTGTAAGTCTGAGACAGTCTGCACAAAATCATTGCTTGTGCTATAGAGGGATAAGAATTGTTTGCTTGTTGATCTGTGTGACACTTGTGTGTTGTGACCTGTGAAGCCACAACCCTAGAAAGAAAAAGTAAATCATGCTATTATCAATGCATTTGACTGCTAACATCTCCTTCAAGTTGATATGTAGATGTTCTTGTACCCATTTTCCATTTAGATGAGCACCCATTTTTCATTAGCATTGGCCCCGTTTTGTTGTCTGACTTCTGGCTGGCGGGTCACAGAGAGCTGCTTGAGTTGGGGACACTCCCTTGTTGAGGTGAAAAATTCATTTGAATGCAAAAAATTCATTTTGAATGTTTGAATGATGTTTCACCAGTGTGTGTCCATGTCCAGTGCTGTGTCCACTGTAGCTTGAGATACCACCCATGGCACATGTTTGAGTACCAGAATACAAGATGAAATGAACCCCAAGGCCAAGCTGACTGAGACTGTCAGTTGAGTCAGCTTGACTGACGCAGAGAATGGAAGTAAAGAAAAGAGAAAGATTTTTTGTTTGTCGGGGTCAAAAAGGAGATCATTGTATCTGGTCTGCTCACACCCAGAAAGCACATGTCCTGTCCTGAGGAGGGACCTGACTGGACTTTTTTTTCACAAGAATACCCCAGGCATCTTAACACTGCCATCACATACTGTAAATGATGAAGAAGTTCGTCCTTTTCTTGAGCCAGAAGGACAGCGGACTACCCATATGTAAGGACTGCAGCAATGTGAGATGAAGAACATCAAAAATTTCAGGAGTAGGCTGACCGGCACTTGCAAACTGCTTCTGCTTCGGGCACCGCACAACAAGAAAGACTGATAAAATGGAGTTGGCTGCATGCTTTATACCCCTGACTACCTGTTGTCATGGAAGATGAGACAGCAACTGACGCAGGACCCAAGACTTTGATAATCAAGCCAACTGAGGGCTACTGCAAATAGATAACCCAAATGTGATGACTGCAACAGTGAAACACGAAGAACATCTGGACAATTTCAAAGAAAAATGTTCCCAACAAATGGAAATGTTACATGAAGACCTCAAGCAACAAAAGAGACAGATTACAGGAATCACTGAATGATACGGACACTAGAATTCAAGAAGATGAGCATAACATAGACTTTCTCTTAAAACAAAATACTCTTTTACAAACAAAAGTTGATGATCTCGAGAATAAATCAAGAAGAAATAATATTAGGGTCTTTGGTTTACCTGATAATGTCGAAGAAGGTAATATGGAAAAATTCTTAACTTATTGGCTTCCCAAGGTACTGCAGCTTCCTGAAGCTCTCTCATATGGGATAGAGAGAGCCCACAGGTCCTTGGCTTCTTCAAAAAATGGTAAAACCAGTTCTACTAAATCTGTTATAGTGAAGTTTCTATCATCACATGATAAGGAGATAGTGCTAAAGACTGCATGGGCTAAATCTCCTATTACATATAAAGAAAATATCATACGCTTTGACAATGATTACTCATCTTCTGTAATAGCCAAAAGAAAGTTTTTCTGGCCAATGCTTAAAGAACTTAAAAAAGCCAAAATAAAATCTCACCTATTATTTCCAGCCAGATTAAAAATATTTCTTCAAGATGGTCCAAAAATATTTGATGACATAGAAAATGCCATCACTTTTGTCAAAACAAGAAAACTACTTGATAAAATAGTGGATATGGACTGGGCAAATGCCAGTCTTAAAAGAAATGTTGATAACAGTTCCTGGAAGATCTCTGAACATAAAAAACAAGCTCAAGAATAAGTGATTAATTAAAATATTTTACACTGGCTTTTCTTTTATCTAAGACTTACTACAGAAGTTGGGGAGATGGAAATGGTTCAACAGGTGAGTTTTTATTGTTTAAATCTCTTTTTTATGGTATACAGTTGTTTCAATTACATTTTTATAGTTTATTATTAGTAAATCTTGTTTACTTTATTAAATGCAGCTTGATTATTATAGTAAGTAAAAGCTATTTAGTTTATTTATTATTTTCTAGTGCTATTAGTTGATCATTATTACAGATGCTCCGTATATATGGGGAGTGAATTCTATGGTATCTTGGGGACTATAGCAAATATGGAGACTTAAAGATGGTAAAACGAAGGTCTTTGATACTGTAGAAATTATTTTCTTTATTTTTTTGTTTGTTGTTTTGTTGCCTTGTCTCTGTGTGAAGAGCTTTTAATTCCCTCAAATGCTAAGAATTCAATACCCAAACTTATTCAATATTTTGATTTTATATACCCATAACAATTTACCAGTTAAAAAAGTATATCATATATTTATAAAGCAATTAAACAAGATCTAGATGTATATTCAGACAGCTATTGGAATACACTTTCTGGAATCAATAATTTTATTCCCTCAGAAAAAGACAAAAATTTCTTTCAGTCAGCCAGTAAAACCACGTCTTCTCTTAAATGGAGAATCTTCACATGGAGATTTTTACATAAATCTTTTTTCACTCCACAGAAAATGAGTAAGATAACTAAACAAGATATTGTTTGCTGGAGATGTAATACAGAAACAAAGGCTGATTGGAACCATTTATTTTATGACTGTGCGTTATTAAAGAAAGTTTGGGAAGAAGTTAACATTTTTTTACAGGCAATTTTTACAGACAATTTTGTGCTTACCAAATCACTTGTATTACTCAACACACCTGTTTCAGACTGTGTAATACGTTCATAGGTAGGTACAAAGCTATCTGCCCAAGGGCATTTATAAGCCTAGCCAGAGTGTGTCAGCTTTCACTGTCCCATTGATTAATTAACTGATCCTCTGTCAAGCAGAGCCAATGAAGTGATCCCAGGGGTGTATTTTCTGTTACCCATCCACTCGTCAAGGTTTCTCTTGAAGAGTGTTAGTGAGGAGCTCTGCCTGATGTAATTTGGAATTTTGTTCCAAAACATGGGGAGTATCTGTGACAGGAATCTATCCCTCCAGCATGTTCTATTTATTATTGTGGTGAGGTTTAGCTCACTAGAGCACGTGGCTCGCAGTGACTTGGATTTCTTTAGGTGGAGCATGTCCATCAATTCTGAGTTGGACATGGCTTTGTAAGTCAGGCAGAGATCACATCTGAGTAGGCGATATGCCACTGAGTACAGCCAGAGTTTTTTCAGTCGGGCTGCATAGGACATATGTTTGAGACCAGTAATCCTCTTGGTGAGGTACTTTTGTGGTCTTTCCAGCTGTTGGAAGTGTCTTGTGAGGTACATCCCAAATGGGGCACTGTACTCTATGATGGGTCTAAAGAGTGACGAGCATAGGGGCACTATAACCTCTTTATTTCTAGATGTGAACCCTTTAGTAATTAGATGGGCCACATAGAAGGATTTCCTAACTACTTTGGCAATATGATTGTCAAAGGAGAGATTACCATCTACCTGGGTCTCTAGATCTCTTATTACCTCTTCTGTATAAAGGGGGCTGCCACCTATGTGGTAATTTGTGGGTGTTTTGTTTTTCTCAAATGGGATGACTATGCATTTTTTGGCATTTAGCTTGAGGCCATGACTTTGACACCAGGTGTCCGTCTCAGTAAGGCCCTTTTGGAGAACGTCTGTGTCAGCCGGAGAGTCAATTATGGCTCCCAGTTTGCAGTCATTGGTGAACTTGGTTAGCCATAGTCCTCCTGTGTTTGCCTGTACTTCTGAGAAGTACATGCCGAACAGTAGGGGTCCCAGGACCGAGCCTTGTGGGACACCACTTGTGACTGGTTTAGAGTCAGACCTGGAGCCCGCTATTCTTGCCATGTGAGTTCTGTCTGTAAGCCAGTTGGCAACCCATCTCGTGATGTAGGGGTTTATGTTCAGGCTGGTGAGTTTTTCTGTAATATCAGAGTGGGGAATGGTGTCGAAAGCCTTGGCGAGGTCAAGGTAGGGTGTGTGAACCACCTTTCCCTCATCTATGGCATTGGTGACTGTCTCGAAGAAGTCAGCCAGGTTTAGTAGACATCATCTGCCCTTAAAGCTGAACTGGGTCAGGTCAAGTGTTTGGAGGTTCCCAATGTCTTTGTTAATGAGTTCTATGATGATGCGCTCCATAGCCTTGCAGACCAGGCTAGTCAGGCTTATGAGGCGATAGTTACCAGGGTCAGTTGTGCCCCATTCCTTTGTGGAGAGGAATAACTGTTGCTGTGCACCATTCTATGGGCATGTAGCCTGTGGAGAGGCTGAGGTTGAACAGCGTATTTAGGTGGGGGGTTAGTTCGTTCTGTAGTTTGCGCAAGACGCAGCCTGGGACACCATCTGGTCCCATTGACGCTGTATTTTTGGCTTTTGAAAGGGCTGTTTTCACCTGTGAATCTGAGATTTTTGGGACGCTACACTTTTCCAGTACTGTTGTGGGCCCTTTTGGAGGTGAGAGGGGGGGTGAAGTTTGCATTGAATCTATCTGCCAGGATGTTGGCAAAATCAGTAGGTTCAGTATATCTTGTGCTATTTTGCACTAGTTCAGTGCACATCTGCGAGATGCCACTTAGATTCTTAACATAGCTAAAGAAGGCTTTGTGGTTATCTTTTGAATCCTTGGCTATTTTTCTTTCAAAGTTAGCCTTGGATGATTTCATGAGGGACCTCAGTTTCTTACTGATACTGATCAGGGATGTCTTTCCTTCTTGGGATTTGCTTTTATTCTGAACTAGTTTCCTTCTTCTATTGTATAGCCTGTTTATTGCAGGGGTCCACCAAACTGGTTTCCTTCTCTTAGAGGAGTAAGTCTTGGTTTTGCTAGGGATGGCACGATCCATGCATCCTTGTAGGTCCTCATAGAGTGCATTTGTAAAGGTTTCTGCATCTAGGGAAGCATTAACCTTTAGCATGGGGGCTGTGAAACTTACCACCTCTGTCTTAAGTAAGGTGAAGTTTGCTTTAGAAAAGTTTTTTACTGTGGTTTCCTTAGTTAGGGGTGGTGGTGGGTGTGGACATCCACAGTGATTAGTTTATGGTCTGATCTAACCAGTGACGGGTTGACCTCTGGTGTGGAACACCTATCGCCCATGTTGGTGATGACCAGGTCCAATATGTTTTCACCTCTGGTAGGGGAGTTTACCAGCTGATCCAGGGCATTTGAGTTGATGAATTCCAGGAAGCGCTGGGCCTGGGAATTTGTACTCGAGTAGTTTTCCCAGTGAATGGTAGGGTAATTGAAATCGCCCAATATCAGGGTGTTTGGTAGGACCATCATGTTTTCCAGTGTCTCCAGAAAGGTGGAGTGTTGGTCCTGGGTCATGGAGGGTGATCTGTAGCAGGCCACAATTTGCATTGCTGATTTGCCCGATGTTAGTTGCACATGGATGATCTCAGAGGTATCATGCTGCGCCACTAACCTGGAGGTGTAGGTATCCTTGATGAATATAGATACTCCCCCTCCTTTTGTGTTTCGGTCCGTGTTCTATGGCCGAAACGTGTGATATGAGTTGTAGCCTGGTAGTACTGGGGTGCTCTCTGGAGCCTTGAACCAGGTTTCAGTTACTGCACAGATGTCAACATTCTAAATAATGAGGAGTGCTTCGAGCGTGTGCATTTTGAGATTTAAACTCCCGGCGTTGAGTAGCATTACCCTTGGTTTTTTGTTAATTGTGCTGTTTATGGAGGTGGGTTTGACTTTTGAGCCTTGCCTAAAAAAGGCACTATGGGAGCAGCAAGAGCCTTGGCCACTATTCGAAAGCCTAGGGGTGACAGGTGCAAGCCGTCTCTTGCGAAGCAACATGGCTTGTCAAGCATGTCGTCCCAGGCTGACAGACACATGATCCCCTTTGAATGACTCCAGAAGCTTAGCCAATTGTTGAAATTGATCATTTTTTCTTTATACTGAGGTATCATTCTTGGTGAGGGCAGGATGCTACTCAGGGTCATACCAGCCTGGGCTACATGGTCAGAGACCTCTTCCATGTCTCTTTTCATGTAGTCCAGGGAAGTCTAAGGTCATTCACAACAACATGAACAATGACGGAGTCATATTTGTACTTGTTCTGGACTGACCTGAGTACTTGTGTTATGTGGCAGATTCTGGCTCCCGACAGGCAGCTAACAGTAACCTTCTGCTTGTCCAGCCTAGTGAGTGAGACATCAGTGTGCCTGACTATAGAGTCACCTATTACTAGTGTGTTAGGTATGTTATTTCGCCTTAAGGGCTGTGATTATGCGGCACACTGATTTTGTGTTTTATGTGTTGTCTGGTTTGTGACGGGAAGTGCAGGTTGTTTGGGTGTCTGCTTTGGAGGTCTCTGATGCCTTTGCAGGTTTTTATTTAGAGACTCCGAGTATGATTTTGTGTATTTTTGCCAGTGCTGTTTTAGTAGGTCTTTGTGCGGCTGGAGTTGTGGTGCAAGTGTTAACCTTCTCCTCTTGACTGTCTGTTCCAGTCTTGGGTGGAGACAGCTTAGCTTCCAGTTTGGCTGTATAATTGTATCTCTCGCATATGTTAGTGTTTTGTGGTAGGAGGAGAGGGTTGTCTGTGTACATGAGGCAGTTGTAACATTGCCTCAGGATACCCAGATTCACCAGCTGGACTGAAGAGTGCAACTGAAGTTGCCCTTTTGGTCATGCCTGCATAGTAGGGTGAGCTGCTTAGTCACTTGGTTGATGAGGGGTGAATAGAGAGCCTTGCCCTGCTGGGCAATCAGTGTCAGGGTATATTAGTGCTTGCTATTAGGTCTGAGCAAGTACTGTGCTGTAAGATGCTTTTTGAGTGCTTAGGTTGAGAGTTAGACTAGTTTCAAGGGAAAAACTGAAAGGAGACTTAGTGGAGCCGGGAATAATTTAACCATAGCTAACTGGCACTGTTTGGTGTGCAAAACCGTGTAAACGCGGTTTTTATAATAGAGAAATGAAAGAGATAGAAATTAGCCCAAAATGGCCAATAAACTACTAACTTCTGGGCTGGAACCCACTCCTCCAGGGACAGATAGGTTGCTCAAAGCTCCCCTCTCTCACAGGTGAACAGAGAAACTTCCTTCTATCCAAGTAAGGTATGGGCAACTCAGAAACTAGTATCACAGCCCTGAGTTCAGCACTAGCCTGAAAACTGGACTATACTAGCTTAGAAAGGCGGGAAACAAGGATTTTTTTTTTTTTTTGAAAAGATAAGGCAAAAACAGTAAAAATACACTTAAAACAGCTTTAAATGACTACAACGATCAGAAAAGGCTATCACACTTTAGTGTGTAGCCCAAAACAGTTAAATTATTAAAACAAAAAACAACTTTTAAAAGTGCAGGCAGTTAAATAAGTACAATATGTGAAAAAAACAAGCTTTTAAATCACAATAAATGGTGGAAAATCTGCGTTTAGGCAGAAAACAGTTAAGTACAACAAGAAAGTACAGAAAACTGATACTTAATCACTCCAAAGTCTCTCTCCTAAGCTAGAAGGCTTGTATCAGTTTAAGGCTTTCTAGTGCTACCCAGTAGGTTAGTTACATGAAAGATGGGAAACAAGCGCAGTTGTGGTCTTTTAAACCAGAAAGTTGAAAGAGACAGACAAACTGTCCAAATGGTCAATAAACTACAATTTCTGGGCCAAGAACCTCTCCTCTCATGGTAGACAGGCTACCTAGTGCTTCCAACTCCCACTGATAAGCTAGAAGGCTTTCCTCCAACACAGAAAGGCTTGTGGGGCTCAGAAGCATACCAACAGTCCTGGATACAGCAACTCTGTATCTGGACTAGGCTAGTTACAGGAAAGGTGGGAAACAAGCGCAAGTGCGGCTTTTAAACCAGAACGTTGAAAGAGATGGAAAAATCTGCCCAAACGGCCAATAGCTACAATTTCTGGGCCAAGAACCACTCCTCTTGTGGTAGATAGGCTACCTAATGCTTACTACTCCCACTGAGAAGCTAGAAGGCTTCCCTCCAACACAGGAAGGCTTGGGGGGCTCAGAAGCTTAGAAAGAGTCCTGGAATACAGCAAATCTGTACCTGGACTAGACTAGTTACAGGAAAGGCGGGGAACAAGTACAAACGTAGGCTTTTAAGCCAGCAAGTTGAAAGAGATGGAAAACTCCCAAACGGCCAAATAAACTACACTTTCTGGGCCAAAACTCACTCTTCCCATGGTAGATAGGCTACCTAGTGCTTACCATTCCCACTGATAAGCTAGAAGACTTCTCTCCAACACAGAAAGGCTTGGGGTGCTCAGAAGCTTACCAGCAGTCCTGGATACAGCAAGTCTGTATCTGGACCTGACTAGTTACAGGAAAGGCAGGAAACAAGCTTAGAATTTTTTTTTTTTGTTACTGAAAAGCAGCTAAAACAGCAGTAAATACAATTCAAATTGTAGTGCAGGCCAGCACACCCGAGCGTGTAGCAACACTATAGCAAACACAGTTCAAATAAATGCAATTAAATTAACAAATGACTAAAAAACAAGTGCAGAAGGCAGTAAATTAGAAGGCTACAACAAGCAGTAATAAGTGCAAAGTAAGAGCGAATGAACAGAACAGCACGCAGAAGAGCAACTAAGACAGTTACAGTAAGAGCAGATGAATAAGATATATATATATATATATATATATATATATATATATATATATATATATATATATATATTTTTTTTTTTTTTTTTTTTTTTTGAGGGAAGGAACAAAGCAGGATTAAGAGGCTACAGGGGTTGTCCTCCTCATATGCTCTCTTTGTACACAGTAGGAGTGCCTGAAATCAGAATATGATCTCACTGGACTCAGTTGAGTGAGCAAATGAGATGGGCCCAGAAGGAGTATCCAAATACAAATCCCCAAGAGAGGCGGGCAATTTCAAAGCAACTAACTGTAGAGAGACAGCCACAACTTCAGTTGAGTCAATATTCAGTGAAAAACAAATAAATCAATTAAATACAGTACTATATGGAAAAGAGCAGATAAAAGTGTACTTAAATTCACTTATACGTCCACTTGATTTCAGGTAGATGTTAGCCGGCCAAAGCACTGATATTAAGCAGAGAAAGAAAAGCAAATATTCTTTGCTCTGGTCTATATTGTCCATTGCCAGGAAAGCAATTACAAAAAACTAGAAGTCCTCATCTGTTCCCTCATCTAAAGAATTTAAAGGTCTTCTCTTGGAAATATCTAATGTTGACTATTAAATCTAAATCTACGAGGAATACAAATTTATATTACAAATGGGAAAATATACATGAACTATTAGTTGAAGAACTAGATAAATTATTAATGCAGTAATCTTTCTTTTTTATCTTTTTTCCCTTATCTTTTTTTTTTGCAAAAATATTAACTTAACTGATCTTATTTGATATTTAGTGAACATCATTGTATATAGTTTTTTTGTTATTATAGTTATTGTATAAATATTTTCTCTTTTTAAATATTGTGCTTAAAAATTTTTTTCGTTTTCAAAATATTTGTTCATTACAATAATGTTTTCGACAAAGCTGTTTAAAAAAAAGAGCCGTTTTCAAAACTATCCCCTGCATACAGAACCTCATAAACGCAAGACAATTTTCCCAATTAGCAAAGCTATCAAACAAAAACCACTAAACATTAAGTATTACACTATGCAATTCTTCCAAATTTCAAGTTTCTCAAAATGTACACTTCTGAATTACTGTTTTACAATATTTATTTGTCTACTATTACATTCCTTTGGTTGTATGTAGTCAATATAATTGTATTAAGGTCAATTTGCCCTCTGTACTGAATCATGTATTCTTACTAATTTTTGTCTTTGGCTTAAGTCATGCCTGAAAGGGTTCCTTGGACCAGCCTTTACATCTCTTTAACAAATTATTAAAAAAAATAAATAAATACATCCAGTCCACTCCGTCAGAAGCAGCAAGCAGGATGTCCAACAATTCCAGCTAGCTGTTAATGATTTCTGATACTTAGCACTTAGAAACATCTGCTGAAATGTCAAGTTAGCCAGTAGGCATGACAACGGAGGGTTGCCGTCAACTGACAATAACAGTCCATTCTGCTGAAATTCGAAGTTAATCAGTGTTTTCATATTATGTATGTATTCTGCTGAAATTCAAAGTTAATCAGTGTTTTCATATTATGTATGTATTCGGCTGAAATTCAAAGATGTATTCGGCTGAAATTCAAAGTTAATCAGTGTTTTCATATTATGTATGTATTCTGCTGAAATTCGGAGTTAATCAGTGTTTTCATATCATGTATAACTTGGTATAATTATTTAAACTGTAGTTTTGACGCTTATTTTTGTATTAATTTAAAGGTTATAAAATTATTGTTCTTAAAATGTTTTGTAATACTTTGGAGCTTTTCTCCATGGGCCTCCACTGAAAATGGGCTTTTACCCAGTTGGACCTTCCTGGTAATCAAATACCAATAAATAAATAATAAATAACAAATATTAACCTCCAAAATGTCACTTGCTGATCACATACTGCAGCTGATGCACAAACATATATAGAAATCAAATGCAACACAAAGTTATTTTTGATACTTTCACCTCCACTGATGGAGCCAACTCCATCTGAAAAAAGTTGAGCATAATGAAAACAAAATGAGGCAACAGCCTTGTACCGGGCAATCTCATCTGAAACACTGTTACCCAAGAACTGCAGCAACACCCAGGAAATAATTGCTGCTAGTGCACAATTAGAAATTACACCACCGACAATGACTTCCATAGAAAATAGTGACTACACTGCCAGCAATGACATTCAATGACTTCCATGTAAAATAGCAATGTTGTATTCCTTGGTGTTTTGGGATATAGGCAAGTGACCCTAGAAGAATTTCATCTTGACCACCTGTAAAGATACCTTCACCTCTGGAAGCATCAACCATGGCCCATGGGGGGATGGAGCGAGATACTACAGACTAATAATCACAAACAAGGAGTCAAACCCTGGGAATATCAAACTGTGGCACAGAGAAAGGGGAGGGAGTCTCTTCCCTGATTTAGCCCTGTATCTACTGGTTGCAAAATGACATGTGTTTTATTATTTCATTACACATATATATATTGCTTGGAAAGTGGTAGAAGTCCTCAACAGTCACTGGTAATACTAATTCAGACCATTAAGTGTTAGACGACACTTACAATTTGAGCAACACCAAATGAAATCTCATGTGATTCCATACAATAAAAGCTGACAAAATTGATTTTAGTAATCCCTGATGAAACATCATATCAGCTTTTTTTTTTTTTTTTAAATGCTTCACTCGGTATGGAAATTCCAACATTTTATGCAGTTCCTCAGCATATGTTAAAAGCAGATCCAGGGCACATGCTTGCTATCTATGAGAGAAAGAGAGAGATACAGAGACAATCAGAAAGTCACCTTGGAGACTTTCAAGTATGAGGCCTACAGGCTTGTCAGTAACTGGCTTCTCTGGATTCACTGGGACTGGAAATACTGAACCACAAATTAACCCAGTTAAATCAAGCAATACAGGAGATGACTCCCTGCTTTCCTCTTATGTTTGTAAAGTTTGGAATTCCATTGTCTTCCCAATCAGACAAACTAACAACCTGAAATCCTTTAAGCTACTATTGAAAGAACACCTAAAGGTCTCATGGATTTACTGATGCTCAACACCTGGCGTATTCCTCAAAACAGTACCAGAATTACCTGTTCTAAAGAAGTAAACATTGCCTATGACATAACTAGGACCTGATGGAGAGACATGTATTTATCCCAGAGACTACCCCGTCTATGGAACAGGCTCCCCATCCATATTAAACAGAGTTCTTTCCTAACCCAATTCAAGTGCAACTTGGACAATTGGATGGGGAACAAGAAATTCATCCCTGGTTTGACACCCATGTCTCTAATAGACACAGGCAATTTGTAAATGGTTCACCTCCCAGGCCCCCACTTGTAAATGTTTCATCTCCCAGATCCTTACTTACACTTATCAAGGGTAACAAAACTTGTCAGAGATTTGGGATACATGGCTAGGCTTAAAAAGCCCTTGTGGTCATTAACCCATTAAGTGCCTATGAACCTAAAATTATCCTTATCCAATCTATGCCATCCTGATCTAAATGGTCACTTGGATTGGACGGTACTCTTCTGACTTATCCTGTACTACTGTGTCTACTTAGTCACATACACTGTACCACACACTCTTCAACTTTAAATTATGAAAGCTCACTTTACCACTGTGATGTTATTATAAAATAGTATGGGTCTAAACCTTGCTAGTCTCAACACTCATTCTGATCTACATTTGACTTGAATGATTCCCCATATAACTGTATTGCCTATATCATGACTATAATACGTTTGTATGCTGACTGTTCATACGCATCTTGTCAATGTTTCTGTTTTCTCAGTAATGTACATTCAATCATTTTTTTTTTCATTATTGTATGTTCAAGCGGTTCATTACACTCTATGTATCTTCTGGAGCTTTTCTCACCAGGCCTCTGCTGAAAAGGGGTTTTCCACCCAGTTGGACCTTTACAGTCAACAAAATTAACACATAACTAACTAATGAGAATACAGTGAAAGAAGAAACCAGATAAACATTTAAAATGTAAATCTTAAAAAACAAACAAAAACTGCATTGATTACATTTCGCAGGGCTACTTTTTTGCCTTTAGAAAAACTAGAAACTTGCATTCACAGCTGTATTGTGTTTTTTATTATATTTTTTTAACAGTACACATTTATGCAGTTCCAGGCACTTGAAGCTGTATTGTTTTTGACTACGTGATCCTGTTACTTCTGTCAACATGTAAGACGGAGAGGGGTTGAAAATATTGTCTGGAACAATAGAGAATTGATTTACCTCAACATACATAACAGGAAATGCACAGGATATCTACAAATACTGGCTTTCTTTAATTACCACATCCTTTGGAAGATTCTGCAAGTACTATAACATGATGAGTTTTCCACATGACCACTTTAGTATTCCTTGCTTTCCTGTCATGTGGAAAACAGCAGAGTAAACACTTATAATAACCTTCCAAATGATGCACACTGTTCACTAATCAAAAGCTAGTTACACGACACTAACTAGTCTTTCATCTCTCTACTGACAATATTCATACCGATTTGAAGCCAAATCAATACATCACAAGTGCCAGTATGACTCTGTCATAGTCCATGTGGGCATTAACACCTGAGACATACTTCACTGGGCTATATGAAGAGAGACATTGTTGAGCCCTCTGAATGTGTGCATCGGGCAGGTATGTGCCTTGCATTGAGCAGCAGTATACATTCTCCAAGGATAATGCCACAGTATGAACAAAAGATGATTGACTTCAATAATTGGCGTCGTTCTAAGGGAGTTCAATATTTGTCAGCATGGGTGGATATGGTTAACAGACCTAATTGCTATACAAAGGATGGTCTGGCACCTGTCTCTCCTAGGCTAAAACTTTACTCACCCCCTTACAGCCTCTTTAAGGTAAAGCTGAATTGACAAACATACCAACGTAGCAAATAAAATAAAAAGAAACCTAAACAAGAAACTCCATACCCTACAAGCCCTCCTCACTCTGGAGGTATACAAACATCTGAGACATGCACTAAATCTGCAGAAAGTACTTTGTCAATGCAAAGTTTCAGTGCCTTCCATATGTTTACACTATCAGGTACATGGACAGGCACAAAAGGTGGAGGGGTCTCAATCTATATGGGCAACAAGCATGACTCTACATTGGTTAAAGAGGACAAGGCCCTGGAATTTATCCACATGTAAATCACCACAGACAAAGTTCCATACCATATCCTATCAAGCTATAGGTCACCCTCTATGTCCCTAGAATCCCAAAGCTTGTACCTAGACCTATTGGAGACACCTGCCGTTAAACCAAATATCCTATTCATGGGAGACTTTTCCTACCCCTCTATAGACTGGGAAACATAGACTGCCTCATACTAACAGGCAGAATGATTCCTGGACTTTATTAAAGCAAATACCCTTGACCAGACAGTGTGCACACCCACCAGAGGTTCAAAAATACTAGACCTAGTATTCACCAATATGGGAGAGTTTTGCACCCCCCCCGTGTCACGTCCTCACTGGTGAGGTTAGACCACACGGCTATCTCCTTCAAAATAAAAATCAACTCAGTAACCCCAACAAACCCTGTAACAGTTAGGAACTATTCCAAAGCAAAGTACACCCTATTAAGTGATAGTTTATCAAAATTCAATGCCCCTCCTAACCCGGAATTCACAACAAATTATGAGGAATTGTTCAGAGAGACCATGTATAACCAAAGTAAACTGGTGTAAAAAGGCTGCTGTACCTACTAGAAGCACGGACAAAACAAACTCTAAAATCAAACACTGGTGGAATCCTAACTTTGATAAGGGTATATAACAAAAAGAAAAAAGTCATAGCTAAAATCAGGAACAGCAACTCCCATAATGATAGGGCCTCTTTAATTAAACTAAACAGGAAACTAAGAGGACTATTTAAGTCCAAGAATGTCAATTACAAGGTCAAGGTAACCTCACATGCTAAAGACAGCCACATGGCGTTCTACAGATATGCCCAAAACCTCCAAGGTAGCACACATTAATGTGCTGAATTGGTGAGCACAGCAAAATACTGAAATCGCTGACTGACAAATTCAGCTCAACCTTCACTCCCCCCTTGCCTCCACTCCATGAATGCCTACTAGCATAACCACCCCAGAGAGAGCAGGCCCTGGTGGCATTTGCTAAGGCCAAAAACACAGGCTCAATAGTCTCCCAACCATACCCTGGGATGCCTCCTAAATAGCGGAAATATGACCTATCAGGACTGCTTAATTCACTTTTCAACTACAGCCTCAAAACAGGCTTTGTACCATGACAATGGAGGACTGCAACAGTTATCCCACTTCACAAGGGTGGACCATCCACTAACCCCAGAAACTACACACCTATTAGTCCGACTAGTCTAATATGTAAAGCCATAGAACAAATTATCATGGACATGATCAACAAAGACTTAGGCAACCTTCAGACACTGGACCCAACCCACTTTGATTTTGTCAAGGGAAGATCATGCCTACTAAACCTGTTGGACTTCTTTGAGGTCACCAAGGCAATGGATGAGGAGAAAATGGTGCATGCCACCTACCTGGACCTGGCTAAGGGGTTTGATACAATACCCCACTCAGGGTATGGTGACGAACTCAATGCACTAGCATAAACACCTACATAACTTGTTGGATTGCTAGCTGTCTCACAGTCAGGACCCAGGAAGTCAGGATTGTTGATATCACCTCCACTAAGAGTTCGGTCACCAGCACAGTACCTCAGGGCTGTGTGCAGGGGACTGCTCCTATTTGGCATCTACTCTTAGATGTAAAGGCTAATGTCAAGGGCCTTTGGCTGATCGGGTTCACAGATGACTGCAAATTGGCAGCTATCACAGATTGCCCAATGACATGAGCATCTTACAAGAGGGTCTAACACAAATTACTGATGCCAAATTCATGAATGAAAGCTTAGTGCCAAGAAATGCATTTTAGTGCCTTGTTAGCTCCTTCCTACAATTACTAACACATACTACAAACAAATTCATTTAAGCAGTTGTTTTCTCTGTGCCTGCCTGTTCTGAGCAGAGTTCTGTACCTATCTTGTACAGCTAGGCTGCTGTGTATATAACAGTTCAAACCACTGCCCTATTGCTTTACCACTGTAGAAAGACCTTGTTTCTAGTAGAAAAAGAGTATCTCTCTCTCTCATAAATATCTGAAATTCTATGCCCTGTGCATTACAAGTACCATGGGAAAACAATGGTAATACACATTGTGAAATTGCAATGCTCTCAATGTGAGAAACACCTATATGGTAACTTCTGCTTGGTAACACCACACAAACAGGATGTAGTACAATAAAGCCAATCACCCAATGGTAGAATATCAAGCTATTGTATAATGGAATGAATAATTATATGTTGTCTTACGTTACCCTATGCAAAAGTATTACAGCTTTATGTTCCAGATTGATAAATCACATACTGTTGGAGAAGGGGCCCCAAGTACAAGTCCAAAACAGAACTAAGGGACGTTTCTGCTGTACTAACATCCTTACTACTTCAGCAGTTTAGTAAGGAGAATGTCCAAAAATTGATAGCTGGAACCAACATCACCTTTGGTAAACTTCAAAAACCTGGAAAGTGAATTCACCTCAACCATAAATTGGTCAACAATATCAGGTCCCCCTTCCAAAATAAACATTAAATCGTCGATGAACCTACAATAAAATTTTACTTGAAATTTCTGTTTTAATAATTGGCATTACTCAAGCTCCACTGAAAGCCATAACGGTGTTAGCGTAAGCTGGAGCAGCTGGGGAGCCCATCGCTACGCCTCTATTTTGTTTGTAATATTTATCCCCAAACAAAAAGAAATTGTTGTCCAATACTATTTCAATAAACAAGCAAATAGCATTAATAGTGGAAGTAGAAAAACATTGTTTTTTACATAAAAAACTACGAACTGCCTCCACTCCATCTTCATGAGGGATACAGGTGTAAAGAGACACAACATCGATGGTAAAAATGATGTGTTTGTTAACATCAAAAGAAAAAGTTTTCAAAAAATCACATAGCTTACTTAAAAAATGCCAAGAATCCTTAATATAAGATTCCTGGTCCACCAATAAAGGTCCTAACATAGAATCAATAACTAAGGCAACTCCTTCAGTAACTGAGTGGGGAGAAGAAACAATGGGCCTAAAGGGAGGATCAGAAACATTTTTGTGTGTTTTCGGTATGCCTAAAATAACACCAATCTTGGGCTCTGTGATGAAACAAAAGTTGTATAACTCAAATGTGATGTCCCCAGACATTAGACAGTCATATAAAAAAGAATGTATCATTCTAAATTGACGCTGTATAAAATGTAAAGGGACCTGTTCGTATTCTACAGCATTATCCAATAATTTTAACATACAGGTTTTATATTTCTCCTGACTCATGATAACAATGTTGGACCCTTTATCACTTTTCATAAATCTAATTTGATTAGTCAATCTTTGTAGTTCAAACAAGGCAGATTTTTCATGAATGGTTAAATTATGATGCATATGTCTGTTCCTTCTAGATAAGTGATCACTGACATCTTGAATACATTGTTCCTGAAATACCTTTAAGGTATGATGTAAAGTAGGATTATAAATTGATGGTTTAATAAGAAATTTATCTCTTTGATGTATATTATACATCAAATAAGATAAATTTAATTTTCTAGTAAATTTCATGATGTCTATTACTGTTCTGCTATAATTACCTCTGTGTGATGGTACAAAATTCAAACCTAATCTTAAAACTTTAAGTTGCACATCAGAAAAAACAAAATCTGATAAATTGATAATATTAAACAAGTCCAAATCATCTGTTATATTTTGTCCCCTGAGGACGTCGGCCCCAAAAAAGTCCGACTGCGTGTTAATACAGTCTTTTTGTAATGGTTTCCCAGATTTTTCTTTGAAACACCGATGGAAGCAGAGTCAGATGGTATATTACAAGATTTGCCATCGTCAACGGTATCTTTAACAACCGTATCTGTAACCAGACAATTGTCGGACATGTTGTTGTCAATTACAGTCTTTTCCAATGGATTGTTGACAGAAGATGAAGCCACTATGTCCAAATTACCTATTTTTTTACTTCTATTGAGTGATCCAACAGAATGCCCCTTTGAAAATTTATCTTTAAAAACCAAAACTTCATTACCAGTACCAGCAGAACCGGTAACTGTACTGTAAGATCTTTTATTATAAGAAAAAGAGGAGCCACGGTTGCCTTTAAAAGCAGCGTCTTTACTGTGATTAACAAAATGGTCAAAAGCAGTCTTATTCTTGAACAAAGTTAAGTCGCGGGAAATTTTTTGTTGTTTGCGAACAGTAACTTCCTTAGAATGCTGTTCTAAGTCACGAGAAAACTGATGCATCAGCGTACTAAAATTATGTAAAGTTAACATAGACCTTAAACGCTGTTCAAGGTCAGTTATCTCTTTTTTAAGCACCGACATCTTTTGCCTATTATTGTCAATCAAGAGTCTGAGAAAACAAATCCCAGACTCGGTAAAAAAGTTAACCAAATGCTGAAAGAACAGGCTACTTGCATTGACTCCATTAGGGCATTTAAAAAACATTAAACCTTTCGGAATAATGTTAAGTTCAATGCACCGCATAAAATAACAGTTTTCTATATTGATGGACCTGTACCTTTTTAAAAGCCGTAACAGATGCTCTTGTTGTTCACCAAAGAAATCCTGTTGTATTTCTTTTTGAAGTTGAATATTGCCACCAAACGGATTTTCTGATAAGGAAAGTAACTTCTCTATGGTGGAACCTCCGGAATCGTTGGCGCGTAAATGCAAACTCTCTTCACAGACTTCAACGTCACCATTGACTACGTTAGCATCTACAATACCGCCCAAATCGATTACTGTGTCCATTTCTTCATAAATATCCGGTGGCGAACTCAAAACAGGATTCATAGGTGTACGTCTCTTGTTGCTAGCGTTCTCAACAAGAAATTTTAGCGAACTTTGAATGTCCATCAAAGTCGTGACAAGTAAATTGTTCAAATTGTTGTCACCATTGGTAGGTGTAGGATGAATGGAAACATTCATCAACGGATCTTCTCCTACCCCAGTCATGGCAATGCACAATAACCAGTAAAAAACACAAAAGCAACCAAGCAACCAGGAAAATCAAAAGCCACGAAGGTAGAACCAAGAAAAGCAAGTGCTCCAAATAGCGTACACAAGGTTTATTTGTCCGCTTTCGTAAAACACTTCATCAGAATGAAAGACAAAGATAAAAAACACACCTTAAATACACTCATCAATTAAATAATTAACTAATTAAACAACATTATACAATAAAAAATGTTAGATAAAAAAAGAAGTTACTTTCTGTTTATCAGTAATATGCAACTTACGATGTTTTAAAAAACATTTTAAATTAATACATTCATTTAATCCAGGTGGCCTATCTGATTTTAATTTGATTTGCCAGATTGCTTCTCTTTGTTCAAGATAACATTTAAGATCCCCTCCCCTAGGATCAATGGGGCAAACTTCTAACACTGTAAACAAAAAATTCTTAAAAGAAGAACAATCAATTGAATGCTTATATGATCCTTCTTCTGCTTGGTAACACCACACAAACAGGATGTAGTACAATAAAGCCACTCACCCAATGGTAGAATATCAAGCTATTGTATAATAGAATGAATAATTATATGTTGTCTTACGTTACCCTATGCAAAAGTATTACAGCTTTATGTTCCAGATTGATAAATCACATACTGTTGGAGAAGGGGCCCCAAGTACAAGTCCAAAACAGAACTAAGGGACGTTTCTGCTGTACTAACATCCTTACTACTTCAGCAGTTTAGTAAGGAGATAAACACTGTCCCTTGAGACAGCGCAGTTAGTTTGATATGAATAAAAGCACCCTTTAGCTCATGAAGCAAAAACCCCACACCCATTAAGAATAGAAAATTACATACTAAGCCAATTAGGTCTTACAGAAATCTGCAAAGTTAAAGTATAACAATATATCCTACCGGCGTATGACTGTGGAAATCAGTTGATCTGTCTAGAAGAGGAAAAATATCAGAATAGCATCTTTGTAGACAGAGGGAATGTTATGTTTTTGAACCTTACACTACTGCGGACCTTTTAAAATTTCACTTTTTGCAACCTTTCCACAGACGAAACAATAACTTATTTGCATTTAATGGACCAGTACAACATCTGATATCAATACTGTCGAAATAACTTTTCATCTTTGCATTTCTGGGGGGCTTTGTTCTCGGGCCAGGAGAGAACTCATTGACTTCTAGTCCAGGAGAAAGTTGGCTGTACTCAAAAATAGCTGAAAATGGTGGCAGAAATGCTACCCCAAATCTTGTTGTGTACCTTCACTGTCACCTCAGGGTTTGTACTCGTACCTCTCAACTGTACAGACTTTCATAGAATGTCCAGATTTTTGCCTCGTATTTTTGGTCTGCTTCTTATAAAATTGTGGTTTTGAGTTTCAGACTTTATACCCTTGAGAAAATTCATGTTAATACAAAACCTGTTATTCTATCAATGCGAAAGAAAGGGCGGGGAAACAAACTTTAGAACAGCATATTGTAAAGTCCCTATTTCTGGGCCTCTGTCTCCCCATTACTTACAGCACTGTCCAGATTTCATGCTCTAAGTGGCTGAGAGGTATGCTTGTACTAGAAATGGAGAGTTGTGTCTCTGTAGTCCCAATCCTGAAAGAAAACAATGCAAGTGATGACATGAATTACTAGCTACTGTCAGTTACCTCTCTTACCTAAATTAATGGAAAATGTTTTGTCCCAAGTCCTTAAAACATGGACACGTACCACAACACTGCACAGCTATAGACTGCCACTTCTTCCTTATCGATATTATCCTAAAATGCTGGATCCCTGGAATGGTAATGGAAACACTTCCCAGACATTGTCAGAGGAATTCTACCCCATTAACTGCAGACAGTTAAGAAGTAAATACTCACACATTCTGTTTTTATTCAGAATATTTCTTGTTAATTTGCTTGTTTACTGCCATTTATATTTGTCCTGGTTCTGAATGAAATGCGCCCATTTGGATAAGTGCTCTACCCCAGGTACCAAATTGAATAAACAAATAAAAACTAAAATTGACTTCCAGGATGGCCCAATGAGGTGATTTAAAAACTACTTGGCTGAGAGATACAGAAGAGTTAAAACCACAAGATTGTCTCAGCCTGGACTCCTTCTTGCTGGACCACATCAACAGTTCGTGCTGGCTCCTCTAGGCTCCTTCATGCTGGAGCACATCAATAGTTTGTGCTAGGTCTTCTACTATTATTTTTGATTTAGAGTAAACCTAGATCAAAAGCATTATTGCATGCAGATGGTATGAAACGCACATGCAAAACACCTGAACTCAAATCTGCAGAAAAATAACTCAATGACAACAGACATGTGGTCTAAAGATGACTTAACCTGCAAAAAGCTGTGTGTAAATCATTCTAAAAATGAAAGCAACTATATTTTGCATCCCAGCGAGGATACATACACAGATTGCTGTCACTTGGGCAGTTAATGGTACTACAGAAGCAAAGTTTAAAACAGCACATTCAGGTATCCATTGTTTTGACTAGCTTCTGAAAAAAAACACTGATATACCTGTTCTAAGGGCAACAAAATAAACTGAAGCCAGCAGAAAAATAATAGCTCCTGTACTCAAACAAGAAGGGTTATATCTTGGTGTTATTTAGTTCTGACTAGAACAGGAAAGAATGCAAGAAACATAAATCTTTGCAGGTAAAGGCAAATGATTTACCTTCTGTAGACAGAAAATTGTGCACAGTTTTCAAAAGGCTTAGGTAACTGATAAAAAAAAAACATGGCAAAATATTCTGTATGGTAGCAGCTGTAGAAAGCCTACATAGCAAACCTCATCTACTGTTTTCAAAACAAAACAAAGACATTGTTGGGTAACTCTGTTATGCTACGAACACTCTGAACGTGCCCTGTGTACTTCATAAAGATATCAGCAAGTGGAACACGAAATAACTCACTGTCATTAGTTTTACTGTGGTCTGGTCATCTACCCAGAACAAATTAAAAGTATGTGGGAGAGAGGGCAAGGAGAATTTTATTTAAATTTGTTTATTCAAAATGATAAAATGCTTATGAACTAAGCATCTTACAGCAACATAAACTATAATCAATGATAGGTGATGAAGTGTAAACTGCATTTCTCCCATGGCCATTGTACAAAAAAACAAAAAATATTAGTTTGTGTTAAATCTGTGGGCTCAAAACACAAGATGTCAGACAAAAAAAATAAGGATACAGAAGGGACTGTACAACAGGGTGTGCCGTCAGCAATTATTAACAATGCAACCAATCTGGGTACAGACATTTTATGGACTTGTATTATTAATGGAATCTGGACAAATTATTTAGCCGTAGAGCCCCTGATGACCTCTGGTTATTTTCTCCTCCCATCCTTTTCCAATTTATGTTACTGGATGAGATGAATGATTTCTGAGACCATTACACTGCAGATGGTTCCACCTTGTTTTTTTTTTTTTTTTAATCTGCCCTAGCTTTTATAAACTAGATCAGACGTATGTGCTGTCAATTATGTTCGCATTACACTTTTGAATGATGAGCACCCCACAGCTACCTACAGTACGCTCCCTCAAAACTTTTTATCCTGTTTGGAACAGTCATCCAGGCCTTAAATGGTGCTGTGTACATGTGTGTGTGTGTATGTGATGCTCCTGCATTAAAAATCCACCCCCCCCACAAGAAATAAGTGATTCTACACCTCCAGCAAGTTCACTGGTTCCTGACCAGCTAGATGAACCCTAGCACATCAGGATGACAGAAAGTAACTCTCAGTCTGTGGCAAGAAGGCAAAATGAATAAAAGTCTAATCAGAAAAACATAGTAAGGTACTGACAATGAAATGTTAGAACACAAAGATGTACAACCTTGAGGAGAAGAAAATTAAAACAGAAGAATTAAAGTAACCTATATGAACAATCTGAGTCACAAAACATTCAGACGTACTGTACTCAAACCACATCTCAAGTGAGGGAATGGGCAGGAAACAAACATTAGAAGAGCACATTGAAAAGCAACGATGAAGGAAAAACACTGAACACGGCCGTAGGCAAACGTAGCACAAATGCTGCCTCCCTACTGCCTTAATGCCTTAAATTCTGAACCTGTCTGTCTTAAAAAATATTTTTACAGGAGTAAAGATTAGGAGGAGTAACGTGCAACTATATATAGGTGATTACCAGACTGAATAATCATCGACACACATACAAAACCCACCCACACACAGAGTCATCCTACATCATACCAAAGATACTGGACTCTGAGGCCTGACTGTCAACAATGTGACCAGATCTAAGGAATGCAGTGTTAAATCTGAACAGGTGAATAACAGGAAAAGCCGTGTTCCAGTGATTCATAAATATTATATGCTTAGGAACGGTCCCTGCAGTAAGCTGATTAGGTATGTACCCCTCTGCACAACAGAATTAAAACAAAGTGGGGTGCTGGTTGTTCACACTTCTAGTACACTCTTTTTAGAGTCGCACTGTTTTACTGTATAGCTTCAAGCAATTTCCTGATGTTCCTACCTGCATCACGGAATCTAGCAACTTAAATGCTACACTGTACTTCTTTCTGTATCACTCCTTATATATCTGGGTCATTTAAAAAAGTTTCAGAAGATTTTGTTAAGTCATGGCCCAACTAAATCTACAGTACCTTAGATGAAATCACCCTGAAGATAAAGCTGGCATGCCTCCACAGATTTTAATAGATGGAATCTCTCCCATGCCCAATGTTATGTCTACTAAAGTCTATGATCTGTGCTGGTATTGTGGGGGTAAAGGTTAACTGAATCCTTCAAGATGTCAGCATATAAACATTGAAACTTTGCAAAGGATACAATTAACAATAGAAATGTATAAAACGTGAATGTCCACAGGGAAAATGCATCATCGAGATGTAAGCATCTCATGCTGTGGTGCAAAAGGTAAGTAAACCAATGCGGGCAAAAATTACTTCAACCATGACTGCCTTTTGCACAGTTTTATGTTGCAAGGAGTAGATTTTGAGCAGTCCACATACTCAGTAATCAAATATTTGTTTTTAAACCAGTGAATAGATAGATCCAAAGAATCCATTTCCAGTTATGACCTGAAACAAAGGTTAAACTGAGACATCTTTAAGGAATCAACGTACACAAATCATGACTAACATAAAAATAAATGAGTAAAACTGTGGCACGCTATTTACAAGTACAGAATAAATAAAATGAATGGCAAAAAGTGTCATTACAGACAGCGCGAGAGAGTTCCAATTAATACCAATAAAGGAAGGGGAAGAAAAATGAAGGAGCAGAGTGGAAGAGGAAGTCTGAAAAGTGGGCAGATAAGGTAAAGTAACAGAAATGGACAGAGACATTATAAATAAATGAATAAAAGATAGGATGCTACTGGTCTGTTACACAACTGTCACTAAGCAGGATCACTGTAATGCATGCAGCCATTGCATCACCTAGGAGCCTCCTTATAATCATGGCACCTCAGTCAGGGTCCCTTCCTTTTCCAAAATGTGCTTCATTTATCAGGCTCAGTGTTGTCACAAGATACACTGTCAGGATCCACTCTGTTCTAATTGCTGTGTCATTAGGTGGAAATACCACCATGATGATGGCAGCACCACATGCAAGATCTCCTCCGTTCTGACATAAGTGTTATGTCACTTAGCAGGCTTAATGCTGGCACTGCATTATCACACAGGCAGGGTCTGGTACCCGCTTAATGCTGACACTGCATTATCACACAGACAGGCAGGGTCTGGTACCCACTTAATGTTGACACTGCATTATCACACAGACAGGCAGGGTCGGGTACCCACTTAATGCTGACACTGCATTATCACACAGACAGGCAGGGTCTGGTACCTGCTTAATGCTGACACTGCATTATCACACAGACAGGCAGGGTCTGGTACCTGCTTAATACTGACACTGCATTACCACCTGCACTATCACAGACAGGGCGGGGTCTGTACCTGCTTAATACTGACACTGCATTACCACGGTCTGGTGCTGCTGACACTGCACTATCACACAGACAGGCAGGGTCTGGTGCCTGCTTAATGCTGACACTGCACTATCACACAGACAGGCAGGGTCTGGTACCTGCTTAATACTGACACTGCATTACCACACAGACAGGCAGGGTCTGGTGCCTGCTTAATGCTGACACTGCACTATCACACAGACAGGCAGGGTCTGGTACCTACTAGCATCAAGACCTTCAAAGCAGTCAGCATCAGCAGTGATACAATGACATTTTCTCTACAACTGATTTCAAACTAATCTCAATCACATCATGTCCTCCTGTCTCCCGCCTGCCTCTTCTCCTACTTACACACCTATTTTCCTCTTTACATTCAATTTGCAGTTCTTTTTCACTTCTCCAACACATCCTCTCTACCCATCCCATTCAAATATATCTGTGGCACACTTCTTTAATTTTTATCCACTTCAAATTTTCTATTTTGTACTTTTTCATTATGTAATTTCAATCCTAATATTGCAACTCCTTTTCTTTTCCATGTTTTAATAACTGGAAAAGTAAGACTACATAGAAATTCACTTGTCTTCAGCACCCTTACTGTAAAAGTATTTTTTTCTCAGTTACAGAGATAAACAGATGGATAGATAGGCAGACAGATGGACAAATTAACTGCTTCTACCCTCAGGTCCTGACTAATGAAGCCCTACACTTAGCCATGAGGTACATGTGTCTAAGCAAAAAAAAAATAAAAAAAATTATCTGACGATTCAGAAAACCATTCCATCCAAGTACAAACAGCAACCCAAGATAACTCATTTACAGTTAGTAATAGATTCAAGTGAGTTCCATGACTCACAGTGTTAATGTGTCACACTTGTGAATCAGCATTGTACACCAAGGAGACAGAAACCCTGATCCAAGTTTCACCATACTCTGCACTTTTGTGGTATGCAAACATCTGTGGGCAGTATGCCAAAGGATATATTTCTAAAGGCTTTAAAATGCACAGAGCTGCAAACCACATCCCTCCCTGTCATAAGTGCAGCATCATGTCATCGTGGAAATGAGTATACTTAGCAAGGGACAGCTGCGTTAAGTTGCAAAACAGGCTCACTGCGGCACGATAAACTTCTTCACTCTTTTTCCTGAAGGTTCCATTTGTTATTGTGAGTCCCTGTTACCATGGAGGTACAACCAAAGCCCTCACTGAGCTCAATGTCACATCTGTGAACTCAGCGATTTGCCTCCTGCAATTGTTACAGACAGGAATCCCATCCATCTCCTTCCAATGAGCAGAACCCTCCCTTCTTCCCATGATCATATAGCTGGTACTATTACTACTACGTCTTGTCAAAGTTCTCAAAGAACTCCTGGAAGCACCGTCTTGTGCACCAGTAGTATTTTGAATTTATCTAGAACCACTTCTTTTGCACAAAGATCAACCTGTTTATCCTGCCCCTTTTTACTGGATGGGTTTGGTAATTTACATTTTTATCACTTACGAATACCAAAATTAGTTATTTAGCAGCCCCCTTTGCCATCCTTTTCTGACAAGCTCCATTCATTTTTATATACCTTTACTACTTTTCATGTTGTCTTTATTGGTGTGTTATTCATTCATTCATTCATTCATTCATTCATTCATTCATTCATTCCCCAGTTCAGGGTTTTAATCGAGTAGGAATTGCTCCTAGCATTCAATGGGTGTAAGGCAGAAAAACTAATACAGGATCTACCAGAAGTCATGCATGTATGTGTGAGCACACTCAGACAGACAAACACACACACAGAAATGCACAAACATACACCAACCTCCCACACACCTCAAACATGCACAAGCACACAATCCAACCCCAAACATATGTGAATGCACACAAATGCTCCCATACAAATTACAGTGTCACACACACACACACACACAAACACCTTAAGATAATTTGGAGGTTTGCCAATTTACCTACGGCATGACTTTAGGATGACAGGACAAACGGGAACATTCAGTGAAACCTTCTATAGACAAAAGAAATGGAAATTATCCAAGTTTGAAACAGAACTGGAGAACTAACCTCTGTGAGACAGCAACGTTAATCTTTGGTCTATTCTTGGCAGAACTGTCTGCTCCTTCCCTCAGCCTAGGACTTTGCTTTTCACACATGCTCCCTGCTTCCTTCTGTTTTAAGTGGTACTGACCTCTTCCCTTCTTGATCTCCTATTGTGCTTCCTGTATTTCCTAAATGCTACACATTTCCCCTGAACTCTGATAATGGGCTGTGCGATCCCATCTATGGACAGTATGTAGAACTTCTGACTAAATCTCTGTAAAAATGCAGCTAGAACAGAGGCAGTCTAGTAGAGGGCAATTAACATGGTGCAAGGTTCGTTCTATAAGACAAACATAGAAAGAATACATAAGCTTAATGTGTGTATATTAGAGGCAAAATGGAGGATAAGCAACACTCACAGTAACTTTCCAGCAGCTCATAGTAATTTCAAGGTCCAAGAGAATAACACCTTTAAGAGAATGTGATATGCAAACATAAGGGACATGCTTTGAAGCTGGAAAGAGAGCACAGTTCGGAAGCAATGTGTGGGCATTTTGCCCTGTTACTAGACAAAGAGTGCACGCCTAGGCATATGGAACGGTTCCAGGAGTGGCAGTAGGGTTGGAAATGTAAGTATGCTTGGAAAAGACAAATGTAATTTTTAAAAGGGTCACAGTGCTAACTGCTGATTGTTTAGGACTGATGATTTAGCCAAATAATAGGGATACAAGCAGGGCTGGCTAAGCAGGTCTTTTCTGATCTCAAGATTCTCTTTTTCTGTGAATTATTTAATCAAGATGAACACAAAAAAATGAGCAGTAACTTATCCTCTTCATGGCTCCTAAGACTACAAATAAAACAGTGCAGATCTTTGAGCTCTGAGCAATGCACATATCTTTGTGCTTATCTTCACCCAGTTCACACCCCTTAGGTCTGTATCACATTTCAATAAACAGTTTACTTCTCATACACAATGCTTTGCACTTGCACAGTTCAGAAAAGTCATGTTTGCGGAGGAAAGGCATGCTGACACAGCACTGTCCTCCACCCCCCCTCCCTTGGCTAATACATGCATCTTTATTCACTTTCCTTCCTCATGTGGCCGTACTATGGCTTTTGCCATACACTTAGTTTTGCTGAGTCAGGGTTCCCCATTCTGACCTCTGACCTGGTCAGCAGCATGCCATTCTCAAAGCTGCCAGACTGCCAAATGTGCTATCCAGATACACATTTGTCAGCATAAACAATTTTACTCGCACATCTCGTATACAACAATACAAGGCAGAGAATTCAAACAAGAGAGGGTATTCTTTGACTAGGACTGACATTACTTAAGCCTTTCACATGGTGTCCACTGACTTGAAAGCATACCCTTTCCCTGAAACAGTCTGGCATCTACAAACAGTTACTACCCACATCTACATATTCAACTACTTTGTTATGAGGACGTGGAGCAAAGAACTTCCAGTTTTCACTTTCTTGGAGATGGTGCCAACACTGAACTATATTCGGGAGAAGAAATCAAAATTACCATCTTAAGTAGAAGGCAACAAAACCAGGACAGAATACAGAGAACCTAAGAAATACAGCTATACATATCCAAGTGACCTTAACTTTAGAATGCCTTCTTGTTGTTTTTTATTTTCTGTCTTACAAGCAGAAAAGGGGACAATCTAACTTCTACATGCTAACTGCCTGAAACAATCTGCAAAACTATACAGTGGACCCAGGTTAGAGCAGAGACCAAATTCAAAGCACAGATGTCATGCAGTCAGGATCTAAATGCTGAGCGAGGATTGCACATGAGCACACATGTGCACGCACACACACAACACTGTGTAACAGCGAACTGACAATATGCATGTACAATGAATGTCAGTCATTAGTACATGTTCATTACTTGTCAGTGCCTGATGATTCAGTTTAATGTTACCAACAGGATGGAAAAATTGGCCATCTCAGACATGGTGAGTTTTGACCAAGGTTATTGCATTTTAGAATTTCATTCTCCCCCAAATATTGCAACAGTACAGTTAAAAAAAAAAAAAAAAGTCTGGGGGTGGATGGAGGAAGGGGAGGTGTGCTCCCCCTCCCAACACATGCATAAAAACAAAGTCTTTATTTGATTTTCATTTTTTGAACTCCTAAATATTGATGGTGTGGATGTTGACAAATCAGATGCCAGCAAAGACTTCGCTGAACAGCAGTTCCTATAAGTCAGTCGAATGTTCAAAAGCATCAATACATTATGCACTGATTGTACAAGAACCACATGTTGAATAAACAAGAAAATATACACATGAAGAAGTTAAGTTCTGAAAGCCAATTATGACAGCATACAAACTGTGCCTGGTCTACAAGGGTAGCAAACTCTACTGCTTGACAAACCTGCTTTTAATAGGTAAGACTTAAGTGTCTCATGGCTTGCTCTCACATCTTAGAGTAGCGTGTATGACACTTTCCATTTGAAAAGCATGCTTTGATGAATACCAGAAAGGTAGGTCTGGATATACGTAAAACTTCAGCTGGAGTTGTGTGAAGAAAGCGCATGAAGCATGGACAACAGCCATGCATGCACTACAGAGCCAATACTGTACGTCTTGCATGCCCTCATTGCCCTGACATGAAGGATAGCTTTGGACATGGGGAAGTTAAAGAAAAATATGACCCTTTTGCAGGACAGTGATCAGCTGGTCACCAAATCCATCCTACCCATTCACCTCAAATGTTTAAGATGAAGTGTCAGTAAGGCAAATCCTTCCTGAAAAGAGGTAAACTTTCCCTGCATAGCAAAGTGGGCCAATACACATTTTAGTACTGGGAAACAGATGGGCATTGGTGGCAAGATAAAGGTATATGATTGGGTGGGGACAGACCAGACACAATATAAAAATATTGTTGGTAAAAGGTGTGTGCGTGCATGTATAGATATACAAAGCAAGTACTATGTACCAAGACTTAAAAAAAAAAAAAGTGTCATTTAAACACAGGTCAATGGTACAGTGTAGATATTGGTACCACTGAGTCAGAGATTAGTAGTGCAGGGCAAATGCACTGATAAGTGGGTCAGGAATACTATACAGCTGAATTATGTACAAGTAATAGACGAGAGACACTAGCTAGAAATTAGTTAAATACTACCTGTAAAGGAATTTGGTGAAACGGGTATGGCTGAGAATGTGAAACAAAAAACAAATTGCAAAGACAGACCACAAAACGTAGGAATTCTCTATCACAAAGTTAAATTCAGGGCTATGGTTACTCCCACTGGAAGTTGCTCTACAAAAATACCATACTTGCACTGGTTGTACAAGAACAACATGCTGACTGAACATGGTTTGTGGTTAGACTTTTAGAATTAGGTTTGGGTATTGGGGTTAGGTTTATAGTTTTATGGTCAAGATTAGAGTTTTATGGTTAGGGTTCAGATTAGAGTTTTAGAATTATATCTAAAATTAGGTTTAAATTTCCTACGTCAACCATTAAGCAGGTCCACTAAGATGTTGTTCTAATTTTACCAGACAGCCATGACTCACTCATTTCATTGTGAAAAACAGCATATGCAAATAAGTTACACCCCACCAGTAAGAGTAACCAACTCCCAGTACAAACTCTTAATGTAATCATTTGGAAGGATAAGCTGTACATTCACAGAAAAAGCAGGGGCAACTGCAATATAATTATATAACAGTCCACTTTAGTGGACCAACTGAGAAAGTACAACAATTTAACTGAATATCTCTAAATTCAACAAATGGATACTTTTTGTGTATGGCTGTTCAATTCTGCATTCCTACTCAATCAACTAACCTTGTGTATGCATAGGTCTTTGAAGCTGTGTGTTAAAACCACTGTATAGCTATAATGTCTGTGGTACATTACCAGCAGAGCCATACCACCAAATATCCATAACTGGATCGTTTAGTGACCAGTACTCAATCCTGAAGTGGTGCCCTTCAATTCTAATATGTGGAGCACAAAAAAAGAAGTCCATTCTCTAAACTGGCGCTTCTCAAGGTTCTTGCATGAGGTCTAATGGAAAAAAAAAAGTTCTCCACCTCTAAAACAGTAGCAAACTGTGTGCTACATTTGTAGAAAGTGTTTTGCTGCTACAAGTTACACAACATATGAATCTCTGAAGCAAGTGTTTTGCTTCAGTCCTGACTGCAAAAAAACTACAGTTGTGTAAGAACTCACCATAATGGCAGATATTCTGCTTTTTACTGTTGCAGTATTCCTTACAAAAGGGATATCCTGCAAAAGATAGCCATATGTCTGCCCAGCATACCAAAGCCTTGGGCCCTTCCAAGCACCGTACATTAAGACATATTTCCTGTGTTTACAGAATAAGGTATGTATGTGATGTACAAGTGCTAAATCCTCAGAACTGAACTGACCCAGGAAAAAAGAGCAATCCAAGAAGAAGAAAAAAGCTACTACATGTACATCCAGAAACAGGAGAATGAAATACGTCTCAACAAGAGGGCAAAGAAAAAACAAAACTGGGAGAAGGGACAGATGGAATACTGCAACAGTGAATAGTTATGGTTCCTTCTTACACAACTGCCCTATGTCATTCCTTATCACCTTTGCAGTATTTCTTACAAACGGGAGAGTACTAAAGCTACTGGAGATGGCAGGATGAGGAGGAAGCATCAAAAAAAACTTCTAAAAAATGGAGGGTGATCTGACAAATCCTGTTCAAGCCCTATAAACATCTGACTTATAGTAATTAGTAAACGTATGCACATAACAGGAAGTAACAGCTTCTAAAATGGAGCCAACATCAAGACCCTTGAAAAAAAGATCCAAAAGAGGGAACCATCCGACAACGAGCATGAACAGAAACAGGACACTGCTTGCTATGAAAAGAATAATAAAAAGAAAGGGCTTTAGAAATCCAAGAGAAGATGGCTTACGTAGAAATAACTAAACCTAATTTCTTGGCATGAAAAGAAACAAAAAGTTGCTCAGACTTCCTAACGTCTTTAGTCTTACCTTAATAACATCTAAGCTGTCTATGCAAATCTAAAGAATGAAGAAAAGTACAGTTTTGTACCTACCATAAATGTAGATGTTCGAAGATCCACATTGCTGCAGTCATAACCTGTGGGTAGTCCGCTGTCCTCGGTCGGCCCGAATACCAAAGTGTTAGGCTGGCGTCGGTCATGGTCGCTCAGATCTGGCGTCAGTACTGTGGTACTAAAGCGCATGACCGACGTCATATCCTCAGTCTTTTCTTGCCCCAGATGTCAGAAGGCCCTAAAAAGAAAGGCCATAGCCAAAAAACATAAAAAACATCCAACCACCCACATACAAACAGTATTTACAACCCAAACCACACAACCACCCCAAACTACAGTGGGGAAGGAGGGAGGGTAAATTGGACTGCAGCAATGTGGATCTTCGAACATCTACATTTATGGTAGGTACAAAACTGTACTATGTTCTTCATCTCACATTGCTGCAGTCATAACCTGTGGGTAGAATCCCAAAGCAAAGGTAAAGGGAGGTTGGTAAAATCAGAAAGCATTGGGAGCTGCTAACATGCCCTGTAAAACTGCAGTAGCAAATCCAGCCTTAGACTTGGAGTAAAGAGGAGATGATAATGTTTAGAAAAGTGTGCACTGAACTCCAAGTAGCTGCTTCCAGAATATCTTTAGTAGCTACACCCTTAAAAAGCAGTAGAAGTGGCAGTAGCCCTAGTGGAATGAGGTCTGATTCCAGCCGGAACCTCCTTACCATGATGAGAATAACAAAAAGCAATACAATGGCCAATCCACTTAGAAATAGTTTGCTTAGAAACGGGTTTCCCCTGAGAACCCAAAGCAAAAGAAATAAACAACTGCTGAGACTGTCTGAACCCTTTAGTTCTGCTCAAATAATAATGCAACTGCCTGTGAATATCCAAAGAGTGCAACATTTTCTCCCCTTTATTTTGGGGATCAGCATAAAATGTAGGCAAATGAATAGATTGGTTCAAGGCCACATTAGAAACAACCTTAGGCATAAAAGTAGGGTTAGTACGCAGGGATACCCTATCCTTATGAAAAATCAGGAAGGGTTCAACTGCCATTAGAGCCTGTAATTCAGACACTCTTCTAGCAGACGTAATGGCCAACAAAAAAGCAGTCTTCCAAGACAAAAACTTCAACTCAGATGTAGCTGCAGGTTCAAAAGGAGGTAAAGTGAGCTTTTCCAACACAAAATTGAGATCCCAGGAAGGAGTAGGAGCTCTATGTGGGGGTCTAATGTTCTTTGCCCCTCTAAGAAACTGTTTAAACAAAGGATGAGAAAATAATGGTGGATCACAGTCATAGTGAGCAGAAATGGCTGCAGCATGAACTTTAACAGAGGAGAAAGACAAACCTTTGTCCAGTAATTCTGTCAGATACTGAAGTGAAACACTCAAATTAGGTACTGAAACATCAAAGCTTTTTGCTTTGCTCCAAAGAAAAAATATCCTCCATTTATCAGCATAAACCTTCCTTGTACTAGGCCGTCTGGCCTCCAAAATAACATTCAAAACTTGTTGAGGAAGCTGTGACCCTCCAGGGTCTAGAACAGAATATGCCAGGCTGTCAGATGCAGGGACTGTATCCTGATATTGAGTAAGTGATTGCCTGCCTGGGACAAAAGGTGTGGAACTGGTGGCAAAGGCCAAGGAGGCTCCCATACTAAACTCCTCAGCAGAGGGTACCAGTGCTGACGTGGCCAATCCGGAGCTATTAGAATCATGGAAGGCTTGTCCTGTCTGATCTTCAAGAGCACCTTGGGAAGGAGAGGCAGAGGAGGAAAAGCATAGGCGTGAAGATTGCTCCAACTGAATGATAGAGCATCCACTTTCCAAGCTTTTGGATGAAACAGCTTTGTGCAAAACTTTGGCAGCTGGAAATTTAGTGGAGAAGCGAACAGATCTATGTCTGGAGTCCCCCAAATCACTGTCAACTGTCGAAATACCTGAGGATCCAATTTCCACTCGTGGGGATCCACCATCTGTCTGCTCAAAACATCCGCTAAGGAGTTCTGTGCTCCTGGCAGAAACCTTGCCTGAAGAGTGAGGTGCAAACTGAGAGCAGTCTCCCATAAAATCATAGCTTGTCTGCAAAGAGGGTACAAATGAGTTCCCCCTTGCTTGTTGATGTACCACATGACAGTTGTGTTGTCTGTTTGAATCAACACTTGTCCTGGGTGAAGTAGATCCTTGAAAGCCATCAAAGCAAATTGGACTGCTAACATCTCCTTCATGTTGATATGCAAATGTTGAAGTCTGGCAGGCCACGTGTCTTGAACCCATTTTCCATTGAGATGTGCTCCCCAAGCCATGTCTGAGGCATCTGTCGTTAAGATCTGACTCGCCTCTGGTCGGGTCACAGAGAGTCCCTTGTTTAGGTGACATTCCTGAGCCCACCACAAAAATTCCTTTTGAATGCAAGGTATTATCTGAATGACAGTGTCCAAATCGTGGCAGTGTTGCGTCCATACACTTTTGAGATACCATTGTAACTTCCTCATATGCAGTTTGGCATTGGGAAGCACCAGAATACAAGATGCCATGAACCCCAAGGCTTGAAGGACTGTCCTTGCAGTCAGCCTGGACCATAGAGACAATTGGTGAAAGTAAAGGGAAAGATTTCTTTGCTTGTCCGGGGTCAAAATGCCATCTGAGAGGCTGTATTCAGTCTCACACCCAGAAAGCACATGTCCTGAGAGGGTACTAGACTGGACTTTATTTCGTTCACAGAATACCCTAGGCACCTTAGCACTGCCATAACATACTGTAGATGGTGAAGTAGCTTGTCTTTGTCTTGAGCCAGAATCAGGCAATCGTCCAAATAAGGATAAATTTGTATTCCTCTTAACCTTAAGAAGGCTATCACCGGAGCCAGGACCTTTGTGAACACCCTGGGTGCAGTAGATAAGCCAAAGGGCAATGCAGAGAACTGATAATGTAAAGTCCCAGCCTGAAAACGCAGGAATCTCCTGCAACTGGGCCTGATAGGAATATGAAGATAAGCCTCTTTGAGATCCAGAGTTACCATCCAATGATCTTTGCCTAGCAGAGGCAGAAGTTGTTGCAAAGTCAACATTTTGAATTTTGGAATGTCCAGGTATGTGTTGAGAATAGACAAATCCAGAATTGGCCTCCAAGTGTTTCCTTTCTTTGGTACAAGAAACAGACGAGAATAAAATCCTAGGCCCACTTCTGACGGAGGGACCTGCTGGATAGCCCCATGTGTAGAAGTAAAGAAATCTGCTTGTGAGCCTCCACCTTTTGCTGAGGAGGAACATCTGGCATGCCTTTGAAAGGAGGCAATGTGTGGAAATAAAACTTGTAGCCTCGTCTTATAATGTCCAACACCCATTTGTCCTGGGTGACTAAAATCCAATTTTGTCTGAAAAGAGCCAACTTTCCTCCCAGAGGAGCTGCCAGACAGGAAGGATCGGGCAGCTGAAAATGCAGGTCATTGGGTCTGCTTACGAACGGACTGACCCCTGCCCTCACTTGTAGACTGTGCAGGTGAACTCCACGTCCTAGGCCTGAAAGAACCCTGTGTCTGCGCTCTGCCCCTACCATGTCTAGATCTGCCCCTAGACTGTAAATCAGAAGAAGGGTAAGCCCATCCCTTAGTAGGCCAATTTCTGCTAAACTTCGGGGGCTGCACCTGTAAAAAATCCTTAATGGTCTGCATAGACTTAGCTTTGTCTTCCATTTTCTTCAGGACTGACTCCACAGGAGAACCAAACAAAACTTCAGACTGAAGGGGAGAATCCAAAATTGAGCTTTAACATGCTCTGACAAGTTCTGATCTTTAAGCCAGGCGTGCCTACGAATAACTGATCCAGTGGCAGCCACCCTGGAAGAAGCCTGTAAAGCATCAAAACCACACTGCAAAGAATGCCTACCCACCTGATCAGAGGCATGAACCAAATCCTGTAACTCCTTACACTCAATGCCCTCTGCTAAAGCATCTACCTTAGATTTTAACTGAGTAAGGAGAAAATTCTGGTACTTCAGCATATGAAACTGACAATTCAAAGCCCTCATTGCAAGAGTGGAAGAGGTATACACTTTTTTACCCCACCTATCCAAGGCTCTAGAATCCTTATCTACAGGAACTGGGTTTTTTTACAACAGAAGCCCTGACACCCTTAGGTCCCTGGCTAATAGTTTCTGGGTCAGCCCTTGGGCTCTTATACAAATATTTATGCGCCTCTGGCACTCTAATACCTGTCTGGCTTAACCGGGGCAGGAGGCAAAGAGTCTGGATTAAGGGAAGCCTCAGAGAAAACATCCTGAACAACATCCAAAACAGGAGGTATAGCCAAGGGCCTATGCTGTGGTAAAAACAAGAATTCCCTAAGCCTCTTACGGGAATCTGAGAAATCCTGACCTTCCCATTTAAAATGCTCCCTCATAGAATGCAGGGTTTCTGAAAAAGAAAAATCCTCTGGAGGGGAAGCAGAAGGAGTAGAATCCTCTGCGTCAGAATCAGAATAAGGGGGAAAATCCTGAATGTCTTCAGCCGAAGACTCTGAATAATCTGAAGAATGTTCCAATCCTTCCACCTCTGGCTCCACCCTGGGCCTCTTATCTGGAGGGGGCATAGAACCTCTGATCAAGGTAATCAAATCTTCTGCCATTTTAAGCATGTGTTGTTTAGGTACAGAACCTGCAGAACTAGGACTGACGCCAGAGGCAGACAAACTAGGCCTGGCCTTGGAAGGTACCTTAGAGACAGAGGGAGAAGGCCTAACCACCTTATGTAAGGAAGGGAGAACAGCAACCTGAGAGGCTCCCTCAGCCTGACCCAACTCCTGAGAGGCCACATCTTGCAAAACTAAAGGCTCCCCTTGAGACTCAACTGAAACCTCGGCTGGTTCTACAGATTCCACCGTAGTTTCTAAAGAACTGGCGTCCAGAACGGACGACTCATCCTGCTTGGACTTAAGCGACTTATCCTTACGCTTCTTAGCGGTAGCGGGCGTCGGAGGATCCGACGGCATATTGTAATTACACCGCTTACCGAAGACAAGCCTAGCACAATCTAACCTACGTTTAATGGTGCGCTTATTAAACCTAGCACAAAAGCGACACCCGACTACGTCGTGCTCAGGCCCCAAGCAAGGAATACAAAGAGAGTGGTAATCCCTATGAGGTATCTGTTTCCCACAAGAAATACAATTATTCACTTTTTCTGACATCCGGATTTAACTAAGGCAAGAAAAAACAAAAATATTCTAGCGGGTACTTAGCCCAACTAGGTTTCGGTCTAAAACTCAGAATTGAAAATTTCAGAGCATGAGCACTTGCAAACGCTGCTTCTGCTTCGGACCATGCGGCAAAAAAGACTGAGGATATGACGTCGGTCATGCGCTTTAGTACCACGGCGTACTGACGTCAGATCTGAGCGACCATGACCGACGCCAGCCTAACACTTTGGTATTCGGGCCGACCGAGGACAGCGGACTACCCACAGGTTATGACTGCAGCAATGTGAGATGAAGAACATCTTTACACTGCTAGTTTGATGAGAGGGGAAAAAAGAAGGAAGATAAATGCTCTTACTCAGACAAGTCATTGCCCACCTTGGACATAAAAGAAGGCTAGGTCCTAAGATGCACCATCTCCGTGAAAAAACAAGAAAAGAAGGACCTGCCATAAGGGTCTAAAGCTCAGAGATTCCCTTGCCAGTAGTCAGAGCCACTAACAAAACTGACTTCCAGGTACACAGTTTCAAAGTAGAAGAAGCTACTGGTTCAAAATGTGTCAGAGTCAACTTTTCAAGAACATTAAAGTCCCAAAAATGAAGTATTGGCTTTCTTGGAGTTCTAATATGACCTTTCAAAATCTATTAACCTCAAATCTAGATGAAATTTGGGGATTCAAAGGCAGACAAGCAGAATGGCTGACAAATGAGCTTTAACAGATGAGTATGCCAGAAAAGAATTGAGCAACTGACACAATTAAGGTAGGAGCATCCTCCTCATCTTTGTGACACCAAACAGAAAATGTCTTCCACTCTGCAACATAAGATTTTCTAGTAGTGGGTTTTCTAGCCTACTGCAAAACCCGAAACACATCCTCAAAAATCAAACTTCTAATTTCCTTGATGCTGATACAGTCTTTCACCTGCTGAAGAGACCAGACCCCCTAGACCCTGATGTCATTGGAAGAAACCCCCCAACCCATGTCTGAAGCATCTGTACAAAGCTCCTGAGTGGGGGAAGGAACTTGAAAAGGTAGGCCTACATTCAGAAAAATCTGGTGAATCCAACACGCAAACTCCTTGTCTATGGCAAGGCAAGAGAGGCATGGAAAAAGTTCAGAGGATGACAATGAAGTAGCCAAATTACATTGAGATATCACTGAAACTACCACATGTTGAGTTCAGCCAAACAAACCTTTGTAATGGTAGAAACCTAAACCCCAGGATTCAAAGAAATTCTCCTGCAGATATCACCTGTAATGGACGGACAGGCTAGAAGAATGCTGTCAAGGAGAGGACCTTGGGAGGAGGAAGAAACTCTATCACTGGTAAGGTCTTAATCCTGCATACCAGGAAAATTTAGTGCGGTGAAGGTATCAGAATATACTTCTTGAGATTGAAGGTGAAACTGAAAATGCAAAGGAGGAGCATGGTAAATCTGCTGAGAGGAGGCTTGAAGAAGAAGGTCATCCAGACATGCAAAAGTTTGAACACCATGGAGTCTGCAGAAGGTGATGACTGGGACGAGACATTTTTAAAAGCTCTCACTGCTGCAGAAAGATCAAAAGGCAAAACAGAGAACTGATAATGGAGGAAGAAACACAGATCCTTAATTTCCTAAAGAGAGGGTGAAAAGGAATGTAGAGATAATAGTTTTTCAGTTCCAGAGACACCGGGCAGACCACAGGAAAGCAGCAGAGGAAACAGAGACAGGAGAAACAAGAGAAGGATCATTTAGAAATGTGTTGATAACACAGAGAGACAGAGAGAATTTGTCTCAAAAACCCTCCTCCCTAAGGACCAAAATTCATCCTGGAGTAGAATCTCTTCCCCCTCAGGGAGAGAGGGACTGTCTCAATAGTCCCTTGAAGAACAGAAGAATATGGCAAGGGAGGCTGAGGGATCTTTGAAATAGGTGTAAGGGATTTCCAGTGCATGAAATAACTGTTTTGCATGACAGAGAACCCAGAAGTCTGTGGTGATTTGTTCCCACATTGGAAAAGACAGGGTTAACCTGACAGAAAGAGGAACCTGGCTGAGGGGCAGAAAAGAATGATTGCCTAACAGAGGCAGACTTGTCTGGGAATGAAGACTTCTGTCATCTGGAATCCTAAGCTGGCTTCCCAGAAAACACTCTCTTGGTAGGTGTCTTGCCCTTCAAAGTTTGCTTACGATGTATATTTACAAAGGGAGTCTTAGAAGGGTAGTACCTCTGAAACTTAGGAATAGGTAAACGGAAAATTGTTTAAGGTCCTGCATAACCTTCTCCTTATCTAGCAAAGTTTTAAAGAAAACTCACTGCATGGCCAGAAGAAGGATTGCTTGTACAAGAATTTCTGAGCCACAAGAATGTGTAAAATCTGTCTGGCTTTTTTAAGAACAGGGGGAATGACACTCTGGAGCCTGTGAAGCAGAAGTAAAGGTATCAAGAAGGGCTTCCAAAACAGGGGCACTGCAAAAGGCCTCAGAGTCCATCCGCAAGAGATCATGACATATCTTCTGGATCTCAGACATTTTGGAACTCTGCCACTGAAAACATTTCATCATTTAACAAATGACATCCCCAAAGGAAAGCTCATCAATAAAGGTATTCTGAGGGGACCCTGAATGAAATTCTGCCAATCTTTACTGGGGGTCATTAGCTACAGGGACCACATGCCTAGTCTTATTTTTTCATTGAGGAACCTCAGCCCTAAAAAGCTTAGGAGGATCTGTACCCTGTCTAACTTCAATAAAGGAACTGGGTACTTCTTCCCTAACAAGTATCTGTGGAATCCCCCTAGGCCTTTCAGAAATAATCAGCCACAGCTCCCCCTTCTCATCTACAGCAGACATGGGTTTAGCCTCAGGTGATGTGAGAATAGCGAGCCCAGTGTCAGCCACCTGCGAGGTCGTGACAGGGGGGAGCAGGCATTAGAAATGGACAGTCCTCAGTCTCTTCATTCACCCCTATGGAAGAAGTCTGGTAGAGGCTGGACAGCAGAAGTCTCCAAGTGCATCTTTTTACACATCTTTTTTGAGAGTGGCTGAACATCCGGGAAGGCAGACTCAGACACCATAATTCTCTGTGTCAACAACTTCAGACACTGGTTTTCTAAATACACAGACAGAAATGACAGATCGCTGCACAGGGTCTTTGGTACAAAGGCCTGGCAAATACTGCACTGCTTGTGATTGTGGTTTGCACCCAAGCAGCAAAAGCATGCACCTTGTCTGTCCTTATTTCGAATATATACCTCCCATCCTCACATTTCCCCTTTCTGGACGACATATAAAACAAAAAAAACAAGCAAAATTAAAACTAGAAAGAGTCCCCGGTGAGGTAATTATTTGCCTTAGGCTCAGTAGCTGAGTCAAAATGATGAACAACTTACCAAAACAGTGTTTGGATTGGTGGCAAATAGGTAGTGAGGATTTGACATTCGTATGTCACTTATGCACCTCATGCCACAGAAGTAGGGCATACATCTGACTTGCCCTGTTTAGTAGGGCCCAAGGCTTTGGTATGCTGGCCAGACAAATAGCTGTCCTTGGCAGGATATGCCTTTTGCAAGGAATACTGTAACAGTGACAAGCAAGGACCCCAGTACTTCCATATCAGCAGTCAAAAATGCCAGTATGGAAAGTAAAGCACTAGTGACCAATCAGCTTCTGCCAATCTGCCCCCTAACACCATGCACCTGGAGCAGCTGCCCCCTTTGCACCACCTAAGCTACACCTCTGAGTACCAGTGTCAAAATCAACCATATCACATTTTGAGGTATAACAGTCAAGTCAAAGTCAAAGTAAACGTTACTGTCATTCAGAGTCACACAAGTGTAAAAACTGAACATAATTCATTATCTCCGGACTCAAATATGCAGATATCACACACACAATGCAAAAAGACATTAATACATATATAATTACTTACAATATACCATAGTGTTCTATACAGATAATCCTAATATTGCACATAAATTAAACTCACTTTAACAATTATTATACAGTGCTCTCTTTGCTTGTATGAGTATTGCACAGTACTGAGGGAAGACAGTGCATTAAAGGCTTACACTGAGTATTGCCCCAGAATGAGACATTCATGAGTACTGCACTGTGACTGAGTTACAGAATAGCATTAGATATTGCACTGTAATATAATAATACTGTTGCTTATTTTGTGGTACAATACTATATAACCACAGTTTTACTCATCCTGGAGAGGGTTATCCGTCCTACAAAATGATGCCTATGACAATAATACATCACTAACCTACTTCTAATTTTTGTGGTAATTCTGTGCACATTCAGATTTCTCACTGCACTTCACATTAGGTTTTCACTTTATTTCTTATAGGTTCATAGGTTAGTACTAGGCTAACTGACCTTGCGAGCCATTTTAAGCCTAGCCAATTATCCCCTGTGAGATTCAATCCCTGTACCTTGTGTTTGAAAAGCAAACACCTTAACCACACTCCCAACCCACTTTACACTAAGAATTTCTCTCTCTATTCTTACATATACTAACCATTTTAAGAATTAGGTACAAGTAAAAAAAGCACATAATAAGAATTTGTAGCCCCTGCTTTCTTTCTCTCCATCTCAGGCCATAATATGTTGAATCTTTTGTTTCACAGCTCTGAACTGACAGTCATGCTTGAGAAAGCAGCGAAGGCTGTGATATCCGGAATCTTGACACTGCTGGCTGTTTGAGCCCCTCCAACTATTTAATCCTTAGGCTACGCAAAAGGCTAATCTCACCAGCTCCTACAATAGAAAAAGGGAGATTGCTATAATGCATTTAAAAGATGGTAAAGAAAATGCAGTTGTGTACACTTACCATAAATGTAGATGTTCAAGTGTATTCACTGTTGCAGTCATCACATTTGGGTTATCTGCTTGCAGTAGCACTCAGTCAGCCTGATTAACAAAGTCTTGGGTCCTGCTTCAGTTGCTGTCCCTTCTTCCGTGACATCAGGTCGTCAGGGGTATAAAAACATGCAGCCGATGCCATTACATCAGTTTTTCTTGCCCCAGATGTCAGATGCCCCCCTAATGGGAAGCAATTAAATCTATAAATAACCAAGGATATACCTCCAACAAAAAAGCAAATACACCAAAAAGCTTTTTGAGCACAGTAAAAGGGAGTAGAGGTATAACCAAAAGTAGTCAGGGGCTGGAGGGAGGGTAACCAAGACTGCAACAGTGAATACCCTCAATCTACATTTATGGTAAGAGTACACAACTGTACTATGTTCTTCGTGTTTCACTGTTACAGTCATCACATTTGGGTAGATTCCCAAAGATGAGGATGGGAGGAGGAATTTAGACAGCATTAGGACCAGCTATAAGGCCCTGCAAGACTGCAGTGGCAAAGCCAGCTCTGGATTTATAGAAAATTGGCAGATGGTAATGCTTGGTGAAAGTATGTACAGAACTTCAGGTATCAGCTTCTAGGATGTCCCTGGTAGGGATGCCTCTGAGAAAGGCTGTAGAGGTAGATGTAGCCCTGGTTGAGTGGGGTCTGATCCCCTGTGGGATAGGTTTTCCATGGTGCTTGTAGCAGAAATGAATGCAATGGCCTATCCATTTGGAAATGGTTTGCTTTAAAATAGCCATCCCCTCTGCCCCTGCAGCAAATGCCACCAGCAGTTGTTCAGATTTCTTTTGAGGTTTATTCCTGTCCAAGTAGAATCTAAGTTGTCTGTGCACATCTAAGGAGTGCAGTATTCATTCACCTTTGTTCTGTGGATTAGGAAAGAAGGTTGGCAAATGAATGGACTGATTAAGGGCCACACTGGATACCAGCTTGGGCATGAAGGAGGGATTGGTCCTTAAGGACACCCTGTCCGCATGAAAGATGATGAAAGGGCTCCACTGCCATAAGGGCCTGTAATTCACATACCCTTCTTGCTGAAGTGATTGCTAAAAGGAAAGCTGTTTTCCAAGAAAGGAATTTTAAATCTGCAGTAGCAGCTGGCTCGAAAGGAGGGAGAGTGAGTTTCTCCAATACAAAGTTAAGGTCCCAGGCTGGGGTTGGAGCTCTCCTGGGTGGTCATAAATTTTTGGCCCCTCTGAGGGATTGCTTGAGCAGTGGATGAGAGAAGAAGGGAGGTTCTGTGTTATAATGAGCTGAAATAGCTGAGGCATGGATTTTGATGGAGGAGAAAGACAGGCCCTTGTGAAGCATCTCAGTTAAGTATTGTAAAATCTGAGGTAATCTGGGCACTGATGTGCTCATCTGTTGAGATTGGTTCCAGGCACAGAATCTTTTCCATTTTTCAGCATAAGATTTTCTAGTACTAGGATTCCTTGCCTCTAAAATGATATCCATTTACTGAGGGATGATAAAGGAGAGATTAGATGATTAGCCAGGCTGCTAGGTTCAGTGTGTGAAGCTGAGGGTGCAGAATCCAGTTCTCCTGCTGAGACAATAGGGTAGGAGTCTGAGGCAGGTGCCATGGGAAGGGGGGTACCAGTGTTGGTGTGGCCAGTCTGGTGCAATCAAAATTGTCCTTGGTTTGTTTTGTTTGATCTTTAGTAGTACTTTGGAGAGTAGAGTCAGAGGAGGAAAGGCATAAACTGATAGGTTTTTACAGCTGAAGGACAGGGCATACACTTTCCAAGCTTGTTTGTGGGGAGTCCTTGTGCAACATTTGTCCAATTGATAGTCCTGGGGAGGCAAACAGGCCTATATCTGGGCTCCCCCATTTGCTTGTCAACATGTTGAAAATCCTTGGTTCCAGTTTCCACTCGTATGGGTCCGTGAGGTTTCTGCTTAGTTCATCTGCCAGTGTGTTTAGTTTTCCTGGCAGGAATTGAGCTTGTAGATGCACTTGGTAGCTCAGGGCTGTGTTCCACAATGCCATGGCTAGTCTGCAGAGAGGGTAAGAATGGGTACCCCTCCTGCTTGTTTATGTACCACATAACAGTGGTGTTGTCCGTCTTTACCATTAATTGTCCTGGAAGAATGTGGTCCTTGAAGGCTGTCAGAGCATTCTGTACAGCTAACATTTCTTTTTGATTGATGTGCAGGTGCATTTGACTTGAGTTCCATTTGCTCTGAATGCACTTCCCTGCCAGGTGATCCCCCCATGCCATGCATAGTCTGATACGTCTGTTGTTAGGGTTGTGGGCGGCAGGGGTTAGTGAGAATGGTCGTCCCTTGTTTTGGTGGCAGGCCTCTGCCCACCAAAGGAACTCTAGGCGTAGGCAAGGTATGACAGGAATCACTGCTTCTAGATCCTGAGAATGTTGACACCATAGGCTTTTTAGATACCACTGTAGTTTCTTCATATGGAATTAGAAGAATGCAGGAGGCCATGAACCTTAATGCTTGTTGTACTTGCCTTGCAGATAGCAGGGTTTTTGTGGCCACTTGTTTGAAGCAGGTTGTCAAATGAATTTGTTTCTCTGGCATGAGGAAAGCCATCTGGGAAATTGTATTCAAGCTTGCTCCCAGGAATGTAATTTGTTGACAGGTTACCAGGTTTGATTTTTTTCGTTTACGGTGTACCCCAGACAAGTTAGCACCCTTTGTACAAAGGCCAGATGGTTGAAAAGTATATCCTGGCTTTCTGCCTGAATTAGACAATCGTCCAGGTATGGGTATATTTGAATATTTCTTTGCCTGCAAAATGCAATGACTTAGGCACTTTCTGAACACCCTGGTCGCAGTAGATAAGCCAAAGGGCAGTGCAGAGAACTGATGCGTGTAGCCTGCTTTGAAGCATAGGTATCTTCTGCAAGATTCCCTGATTGGGATGTGCAGATATGTTTCCTTTAAATCTAGTGTTGCTAACTAGGTGTCTTTGCCTAGCATAGGGAGCAACTGGTGAAGAGTAAGCATCTTGAATTTTGGAATCACCAAAAAGGTGTTTAGAGTAGACAGGTCCAGGATAGGACGCCATGAATTGTCCTTTCTGGGTACCAGGAAAGGTCTCGAGTAGAAACCTTGTCCCTTTTTCTCTTCTGGTACCAACTGAATAGCCCCCATGCTTAAGAGAGAAAGTACTTGCTTTTGGGCCTCTGCCCAATGATTTGGGGGTAGATCTGGCCATCCGCTTGGTGTTGGTAAATGTGTGAAAGAGAAACCTGTATCCCTGGGACATATTTAAAAAACATTTGTCCTGGGTAATGAGTTCACAGTTCTTTGCATGAAGAGTAATCTTTCCCCCCAAAGGGGCAGTCAGTTGAGAAGTGCTTGGAAGTTTTAAAAAGAAGTCATTGAGACAGTTTACCATAGGGGGAGTTTTATTACTCCCAGATTTGGAAGTGGAGGCCCCCCACTGCTTAGTCCTGTGCGTACTCTGGGACTGAAGCCTGGGAGCTCTGCTGGATCTAGGTTTGGACTGAGAAGGTCTGGAAGAGGCAGGAAAGGACCAATTCTTGGAAGGCCAATGCCTACTAAACCTTGAAAGTTGTACTTGTAAAAAATCTTTAACAGTTTGCATAGATTTTGCTTTTTCCTCCATCTTTTTAAGAACAACTTCTGCCTTGTTGCCAAACAGGCAGTCCTGGTTTAAGGGAGCATCCAGTAATTTCGCTTTAACATGATCTGGCAAGGATTGCTCCTTAAGCCAAGCATGCCTTCTAAGTACAGACCCAGTTACTGCAGCCCTGCAAGATGCCTCTAGTGAATCAAAACCACATTGCAAAGTATGTTTTTCAACTTGTTCAGCTGAATGCTGTAAATCAATATTTTCAGCACAATCAGGAATAGGTTCATAGGTAGGTAGCAGGCTATTGGCCCTGGGGCCTATACAAGCCCAGCCAAAGAGGTACCCTGGCTTTTGCCACCCAAGAAAATTATTTTCCTGTGCCACTGCTGAGCAGAGCCACAGAGGTGATCCCGGGGTGAATTTCCTATTTCCCATCCAATCATCAACATTTTTCTTAAAGAGTGCTAATGAAGAGCTTTGTTTGATATAGATAGGTAGTTTATTCCAGAGTATGGGAAGTCTCTGGGACAGGAATCTATCCCTCTGGCATGTTCTGTTTATTGTGGTGACAAGGTTTAGGTCCCTAGAGCATGTAGCTCGGAGGGATTGGGTTTTTTTTAAGTGGAGCATGTCCAACAGCTCTGGGTTTGACATAGCTTTGTATGTTAGGCAGAGATCACCTCTGAGTAGGCGATATGCGACGGAGTAAAGCTGCAGTTTTTTGAGACGGTCAGCGTAGGGCATCTGTTTGAGGCCGGTAATCCTCTTTGTGAGGTATTTCTGCGGCCTTTCCAGTTGTTGGAGATGTCTTGTGAGATACATACCAAAATGGGAATTGTACTCTATAATGGGTCTAATGAGTGATGAGTAGAGGGGAACAATGACCTCTTTTTTTCTGGATGAGAAACCTTTTATGATGAGGTGTGCCATGTAGAAGGATTTCCTGACTACTGTGGCGATGTGATTATCAAAGGAGAGACTACTGTCCACCTGTGTCCCAAGGTCTCATCACACTTTCGGTGTTAAGTATGCTACCGCCTATGTTGTAGTTCATGGGTACAGAGTTTTTACCAAAGGGGAAGACAATGCACTTTTTGGCATTGAGCTTGAGGCCATGGATTTGACACCAGGCATCTGTCTCAGTGAGGCCCTTTTGTAGGATGTCCACATCGTTAGGAGTTTCGATTATGGCTCCTAGTTTGCAGTCATCTGCGAACTTCATTAGCCAAAGACCTTCTGTGTTAGCCTGTACTTCAGAGAAGTAGATACCAAACAGGAGAGGACCCAGGACTGAACCCTGTGGTACTCCACTTGTCACTGGTCTGAAGTCGGATTTGGAGTCTGCTACTTTCACAGTGTGGGTTGTGTCAGTGAGCCAGTTGGCAACCCATCTTGTGACATAGGGATTTATACCTAGTTTAGTGACTTTATCTATAATTCCAGAGTGGGGGATGGTGTCAAAAGCCTTGGCAAGATCTAGATAGGCTGTGTGAACCACCTTACCCTTGTCTATGGCTTTGGTGACTGCTTCAAAAAAGTCTAGGTTTAGGAGACATGATCTGCCTTTTACAAACCCAAACTGGGTGGGATCCAGAGTTTGGAGATTACCAATGTCTTTGTTTATAAGTTCCATGATGATACGTTCCATGGCCTTGCAGACCAGGCTCGTCAGGCTAATGGGGTGGTAATTACCGGGGTCCATGGTGGCTCCCCCCTTGTGGAGTGGGATAACCGTTGCTGTGCGCCATTCAGCAGGCACAAAGCCTAAGGTGAGGCTATGGTTGAATATGGTACTTAGGTGGGGAGCCAGTTCATTCTGTAGTTCGTGTAGAACGCAGCCTGGGATGTTGTCTGGTCTCATGGATGCTGTGTTCTTGGCTTTGGAGAGTGTGTTTTTTACCTGTGCAGCCATGATTACAGGAACTTTGCATTCTTCCGGTATAGAGATGGGCTCTTTAGGGGGTGAGAGGGGGGTAAAGTTAGCACTGAACTTATCTGCCAGGATGTTGGCAATATCAGTTGGGTCTGTATATTTAGTGCCATTGTGCTGTAACTCAGAGCAGATCTGAGTGTTGCCATTCAGATTCTTGACATAGCTATAAAATGCTTTGTGGTTGTCTTTAAAATCAGTGGTGATTTTGTTTTCGTAACTAGCTTTGGAGGATTTTATCAGGGATCGCAGCTTCTTACTAAGGCTGACCAGGGAGCTCCTCCACTCGTGGGATTTTACTCTCTTTTGCAAGAGTTTCTTCCTTCTGTTGTACAGTTTGTTTATGGCAGGGGACCACCAGATTGGCTTCCTTTTTTCGGAGGATAGCGTCTTGGTTCTGTTTGGGATAGCATGATCCATGCACTCATGTAAGTGCTTATAAAGTGCAATTGTGTAGATTCAGTAGTCGTAACTGTATTGTCCATCTGCATGGGTGTCATGAAGTTCACCACTTCTGTCTTAAGAAGCACTAAGTAGGCTTTAGAGAAATTTTTTATTATGGTTTCCTTAATGGGGGGTGGAGGCAGGATGTGGACATCTAGGGTAATTAGCTTATGGTCGGACTGGACCAATGAGGCATTGACTTCAGGTGTGGAACACCGGTCACTCATACTGGTAATGACTAGATCTAGGATATTGTTGCCCCTGGTGGGGGTGTGGATAAATTGATCCAGGGCATTGGAGTTTATGAATTCCAGAAAGCGCTGAGCGAAGGAGTTGGTACAGGAGTAGTTTTCCCAGTTAATGGTGGGGTAGTTGAAATCGCCCATTATTAGGGTGTTTGTTTGAACCCTAATATTTTCCAGTACATCAAGAAAAGAGGAGTGGGAATCCTGGGGCATGGTGGGTGATCTGTAGCAAGCTACAATTTGGATTGCAGTTTTGCCCAGAGTTAGTTGCACTTGGATAACCTCGGCTGCATTATGCTGAGCAACTAGCCTGGAGGTGTGGATATCCTTAATGAATATGGATACACCTCCGCCTTTGGTGTTCCGGTCCAGGTTACATGTCCGAAAAGTATGGTATGAGTTATAGCCTGGTAGTGCAGGGTGCACTCTGGAGCCTTGAGCCAGGTCTCAGTCACTGCACAGATATAGATGTTCTCCATTTTAAGGAGTGCCTCGAATTAGTGCATTTTGAGATTTAGACTTCTGGCATTGAGTAGCATCACCCTCCAATTTTGCTTGCCTGTTCCTGTTACGGTGATGAATTTGTCATTTGAACCTTGCCTAAAAAAGGCACTATAGGGATGGCAAGAACCTTAGCCAGTATCCGGAATCCCAGGGGTGACAGGTGCAGGCCATCTCTGGCAAAGCATAGTGGTCTGTCAACCATGTCATCCCAGGCAGACAGATACTGGATCCCTTTAGTATGGCACCAGAAGCTTAGCCAATTGCTGTAGTCAGTCATTTTGTCCTTGTACTGCGGCATCATTCTGGGTGATGGCAGAATGCTACTCAGGGCTAGGGTCACACCTGCCTGGGCTACAAGATCGGAGAGCTCTTCCATGTCTCTTTTCATGTAGTCCAGGGAGGTAAGTCTCAGGTCGTTCACACCAACATGAACAATGACAGAGTCACATTTGTACTTGTTATGGAGTGACCTGAGTGCGTCGGTTATGTGGCGGATCCTGGCACCCAACAGGCAGCTGACAGTAACCTTCGCCTTATTTAGCCTGGTGAGTGGGACATCAGTGTGCCTGACTACAGAGTCACCTATGACTAGTGTGTTGGGTACGTTGTTTTGCCTTATTGGCTGTGGTTGAGTGGAATCGACATAATTTTCTGTTTAAGCAATCCAATAATATGCTGCTGATACTTTAACATATGAAACTGGCAATTTAAAGCCCTAACGGCCAAAGTTGCAGAAGTGTATACCTTCTTACCCCATCTATCCAGTGCCCTGGAGTCTCTATCAGAGGGGGTAGGATTTTTGGCAGTAGTAGCTTTAATGCCCTTGGGTCCCTGTGAAATGGTCTCAGGATCCGCAGTAGGATTTTTAAAAAGGAACTTGTGAGAGTCAGGGGCCCTGTAATATCTATCAGGTTTTTTTGGAGCAGGAGGTAATGAGTCAGGGGCCAAGCTAGACTCCGAAAAGGCATCATCAACAATGTCTAGTACAGGAGGTATGGCTAAAGGCCTGTGCTGGGGCAGGAGTAAGAAATCCCTAAGCCTCTTTATAGAATCAGAGAAATCCTGACTTTCCCAACAAAAATGCTCCCTGACAGTATGCAAGGTTTCACCAAAAGAGAAATCCTCTGGGGGGAAAGCAGAGGGAATAGAGTCCTCAGCATCAGAATCCCCATAAGTAGATAAGGGTAAATCCTGGTCATCAGAGGAAACAGAAAATTCAGAATCTTGGTCAGAAGTATCATAAGCAAACTCAGTCCTAGGTCTCAGAGAGGTAAGGCTGGCTTCCGCTAATTAAAGTAATAAGGTCTTCAGACATTCTTATTTGTTTTTTAGGCATAGAGGCCTGACCATGTGGTCTGGGCATCAGTTTTCTAGGCATGGTTCGAGTTTTAGGCCTTGAAGAAGATGGCATTGGTTTAATATGCAAGTCAGTAGGCCTGAATACACCCTCAGAAACCAGTGCCTGCAAAGTGGCTCTGGACCCATCCAAGGTACAGACATCCGCAGGTTCCACAGTTGAAGCATCTTGCAGCATACCGGACTCCAAATGGGTCTCAGTAGAGGCCTGCGAATCTGAAGTGGCAGGTATCAGGGTCTGCAAAAGCACCTGAGTACCGGCAAAGTGGCGACTGTCTTAGGAGAAGCATCGTTGGCAGCTTTGGACCTAGGTGGCCTGTCTCTGTTTTCATATTTGCATTTTTTCGGAATGTCGGTAGTCAGATGGTTTACTGAAGACATATCAGGATAATTGAACCGAGCACCAAAATATTTAGAAGCGAAAATATACCAACGATGGATAGTTCGTGGTTTAAATAAGGCACAAATCCGACAGAGTGGTATGTCATGGTCAGAGCCTAGGCAAGGAATACAGTATGAATGAAAATCTTTATGAGGTATTTGCTTTCCACAAGTAATGCAATTATTTACTTTTACTGACATCGGTTTAAAGCAAGAAAAAGTTTCCCCAATGGGTTACTTGGCTTTTAGTTGAAGACTTCGGCTCTGAAACTCGAAAACAAAAATTTCAGGAGTCGGCCAACCGGCACTTGCGAACTGCTTCTGCTTCAGGAACCGCACGGCAAGAAAGACTGATGTAATGGGGTCAGCTGCATGTTTTATACCCCCAATGACCTGACGTCATGGAAGAAGGGACAGCAACCGATGCAGGACCCAAGACTTTGTTAATCAGGCCGACTGAGGGCTACTGCAAGCAGATAACCCAAATGTGATGACTGCAACAGTGAAACATGAACATCAAATATTAGAGGGTCACCAGAAAAGGAAAAGTTAGACAGTCTGTTCAGAGAGTCTAAAAATAAATAGTAATTCTGAGCACTACCATTCTACGTAAATGGACAGAAAAGGCTGGAGGAGAGGGATGGTCAATATAAGGTTATCTCCTGGGACACTTGAGTACATTGTGGGGAGGAGAAAGCTTAGCATAAAAATGAAATCAAATCCTTACAGGCTCTACCAGCAGACCGTTTTGGGGTAGAATTAATAAAATAACAACTACTTGAAACTCTGCAGGGACATTAGTATTACATAAAGCATGCAGATTACATAAAAATATATATATATTTTTTTCAGTTTCTGTCCATAATAACGTGTCTGCATAACAGCAACAACAGGTTTCAATCTTGTCAAATATTAATAGTAGGGCTGCTGGCAAAGTGACAGTAGGCATCGAATACAAAAAGTGTAAAATAAAGAAAGCCTGGACAGTGTGATGTGCCAAGTAAGGTACCATTAATTCAGCAACACAAGCACTGCAAGCATTACGTACTGAGTTAGGATGTCAAAGGAAATGAAAAGATTACGAGCAGATAAAACCACTAGGGATCACGCACAAACATGAAAAACAGCAGTAATCAAGCAACTGCTGACATGACACATGGGATTTCTCAAGCACCTGAGAGCATAGAGGCTGTGCAGTTAAACAAGTTGGAGACGATATACATCGGAGAGACTGACATACTAGCATTATAATGACTGCACGTGAACATCAACAAGGTAATTACTGGTAATGGACAGGGCGCTTGTAGGAAGACCTATCAGGCAGTGAGACTGGAACACTGGGATATTATCTATGTGGTCTGGAAAACAATCACAGGCAATAACAATGCTGCTTCCGTATGAGGAGATCGGCCAACTCCACAGTACAAACGGTATAAAGATGCAGCAATGGTTATGGGTTTTAAAGTCCAGTGAGTAAGCTGCTATTGTTGTAAAGCAAAACAGAAATCTTAAAAGTTTTGATGCATACAAACCAAACAATATGCATGTCACCAGAAATGGGGCAGCACATCATGAAACAGATTTTCACAGAAACGCTCAGTGAACTGTTGATATCCTCCTTACTTTGGTTAAGTAATATTCTGAACGATCCTTTTATCATTCTTTGTTGCATACGAATATTAGTGTTTTAGTGCACAGCAAAGGTCAGTATCAGCATTACAAAAATATTTGACAGTTTCACTTTTGTGTACTTCAGGAACAGATATGTAACCCATTGGCTTGGCAGTCTGCATACTCTGCCTTAATACCAGAAAAATCAGAAATTGGTATGTTCTGTCCCAACACGGGACAGCTGGATGTCTAAGCACCACTCTTCAGATAAGACATTAAACTGAGATTCCATCAGTCTAATGTTGTAGCACTTCATATGGATGTTAAAATCCTATTACACTTGAGATCAAGAAAGTATTTATTAAAATAAACAGTTTTCCACATTCACAACTTCAATCCTATTAACATGACCTTACAATAAACCTAATAATGTCAGACTATAAATACAAAAAAAAAAAACAAAAAAACACTGGCACTGCTATCTTACTAAATATAACCCATACCCTTAACCCTGCTGCTCAAACTATTCTTGAAACCAGCTACCTTACAGTATCATACAACTTCTTGTACTGTGGACAACCCCAAACATCATTTGTATACATTCACTGTATTGTTGCCCTACATTTTTCCTTCACCCCATCTGTCTAACAGCTAATATGATACAACAAAAAAGATCTTACTAACCCATGTTTTATTGCTATGAGTTTTATGTTATGTTACAGTGTGTGTGTGTGTGTGTGTGTGTGTGTGTGTGTGTGTGTGTGTGTGCGCGCGCACATGTATGCACACTAACTACAAGTTTGCGCAGTAATGGGGGAAAGGAAAAAGTACCTTAACTCCTCTGGGTTAACTTTGCTGTTTGATGACCTTGCAGTTAAACAGTACAGTCTCTAATATGCATTGAGATTTAATATTTTGCATTCACAAACGTCAAAGGTTTAAATAAGAGATGCAAAGCTTGTGCAGTTCTGTCCCGCCTCAACATGCCAAAGAAGTGGCATTAACCTTTAGTTCAAGCTCGTTAGAATTCATATTTCATCTATGAGATGTCCTGGGCATTGTCAGCTTGTTGATTATTGCTCTTCAGCTAATGTACTTCCACCCTGTCACTCACTTTACGTAAAGTCCTTGGACTCCAGTTTCTCCTGTACTTGCTTCGTCCATCATTTTGATTGACAATAATGTATCATACTCTAAGTCACCCTCTTCACCTGCAATCGCTCTTGCTTACCAGTTTTCAACTGTCCAGCCACCTCTTCATTTCTGTTGACCATATCCTCTCTTGTTGACATTCCGCCATCTTCTCTGTTCTTGCCCTTTTGCCCTACGAGTAGCAAACCTTGCTTCCCACCTAGGGAATTTCTGTTAATACTTTCATAGGACTCTATTCTCTAGTATTTCCTCCTGCCTCCCCTGCATCTCAATCAGCGTTCACATATCTTCTCGCTTTACGTGTCCCTTCCCTTCCTGTACCTCGTTTCATCGGCCCGAGTCCAAGGTAAACTTAACTTCCTGTCAAATGCTTCCTCCTCTGATTGGACCAGTTTCTGAGTCCTACCTTGAGGCTGACACAGTGTTGCTAACAGCTTCATTATCAGCTTGCAGAATATTTACGGATGTTAGTACTGACCCAAAGCCTTCAATCCAACTAAGCCACGCTTCCAGCAAAACACAGGGGATTCACCTACTGGATGACAGGGAGCTTCTCTATGCATCTAGGGCAAATATCACTCACTCACACTCTCTCTCACACACACACACACACACACACACACACACACACACACAATGCAAACACCACTGGGGGACACAAGCACAGTGGGATCTAAACCGTTAACAAAATGGAAAAAAGCGACTTGACACATGTATATTGCCAACTGTGAGAGATGAGATTGCTGAACATCTGTGTTACTGAAATTTTACAATTCTTGCTCACTAGGAGATGTTTCATTATTAACCAAAACTAATCTGCTATTCATCACTTTGAGGTCAAATCTTAATGTTAAGTAAGCAAACTCAGAGCACTTTTTAAGCAACTTAGGTTCTCGTTCCGAGATGGAATGTACTGTATGTCTTCAAATGAAAACTGTTACTTTAAATGGCAATTCAGTCACTCATGTTCCAATGTGCATGAGTGGGGGCCATCATCTCCTACCCTCATTTGTTTTTAGCTACATCTTGCTCTCTTCCTCGTTTGAATGAGGACTAGTGTTCCTAAAGTACTTGTTCTTTCTCTGTGATATAACAGTTACCTTATAAATAAACCTGTTTTAGCCACATGCCTTAACATATTGATAGGTATGTCTCTAATTACCATGGAAAATGTTATACAATGTTATTATTTGCTTTTTAGGTACTGCGATAGTCAGCCAGTTATATGCACTGGAAATTGCTCTTATAAAAACAATGTATGATGTGTGGAACAGTATTACAAAACTATGACCAAGTTTACAAAGAATATTACCTACTTGCTTTCAATCAGTACATGCATTTTATACACGCACACCACACAAATGTAGGTGTATGTGTGTGTGTGTGTGTATATGTATGTATATATATATATATATATAAATGGATTCTCTGACATGATTGTGAATGACAGGAAGTTCAATTTCAATTAAAAAAAAAATGGAATTCAAAGCTGAATTTAGACTCAAGTTTTTATATGTAGGTGTGAGGAGCCCACACATTGTATCTACTATAACCAACTATAATCTACTCTAAAGTCACTGAACTTTGGGGAAAGAAGTTCCTTTATTCAAAGTTAATATGACATTCAAAGACATTTGCACCCATGTAAATATATATCCTCATTTTTTATACTGTCTCAGACTAGTGCGCAAGGTGATGTGGGGCACCCCTGCCTCTATAAAACTGTCTGACTCATGTACAAGTATTTTGTTTTACAGCAAACAAACCATCATCTGCATGGATATAAATATACATCAATGTGTGTGTATGCGTTTTTTTTTTTTTTTTTTGTCTTTTCGGCTTTTCCTGGTTAGGGGTCGCCACAGCGGAACTCCGGTCTGCTAATGATTGGCAGTAGATTTTCACGAAAGCCGAGGTGCCAACTCGACGTTCAACCTTCAACAAAGGCACGCCCTTACGCATGTCTTTCTAATGCCACCCAACCGCAGGGAGGACATGCAGACTCCACACAGAAGGCCCTCCCCGCACTCCAGCCGAGAATCGAACGGGAGACCCTCTTGCTGTGAGGCAACAACGCTACCGCTGCACCACCGCTGATGTGTGTGTGTATGTGTATATATTATAAATAAATATCTATAAATAGATATGCATAAATATATATATATATATATATATATATATATATATATATATAAATATATATATGGGTCTATGTTGCTTGCTCGAAATCCTAACATTGACACCCATAACAGGGAAACTGTACTACCGCGAAAGTGCATAATCGCGAAAGCCGGTTTACCGATCCAGCAAAAAACAAAAGAAATACTGATAAAATCAGTATTTTGCAAGGGGGCAAGCCCCCCACACCCCCCCCCTACTTAAATATACCAACTCCGAGATCGCACTAGAGTGCAGTAAAGGGAAATTCCTGTTACACACTGTATGCAGATCTCCATGCAGTCTGGTCAAGCTTTCACAACCTCGATCATATGGGGTCATCCATATGCAGTTCAAGATTGTGGGAATTCGACCATTTGCAGTAGACCCATATATATATATATATATATATATATATATATATATATATATATATATATATATATATATAAATAATCACACACACAAATACATTAAATAGCTATTTTAACAAATGCAGATCAGAACTGGGTAAGAAAATTTCTTCAGGATAGGTGTTGGAGGATGACGGTTAATGACACCAAGTCTAATGAATGCAGATTTATCAGCAGGATGCTTCGAGTCACTGAACTGGGAATACTTCACTTTAGTCACCTGACAATTAAGGAAAACTGCAGAAAAAAGGATATAAAGCAGTTCTGGATATGATACCCAAATACCAAGCATGCAAATTTAACTGTCATTTATTAAATTATCCTTCGTTTATTCCTTTAATTACCTAGTAATTAAACTGATCACATAAGTCCATTTCCAGACAAGAACAAAACATTAACAAAGATTTTCATGATAAAACTAAAAGCATAGTACACAGACTGCATTGCAGTATTTTAAAGCCATAAATAGCTACGTACAGTGAACTGATACAATCGGTGCAGACAAAGTACTGCATACACATGAGCAAGATGAAAATGAAAATTTGTAAGTAATATGTATGGGACTGAACAGTTTCACAGGTAAAATATCCACTATTAGATAAAACTGCCCAGTTAGATTGTGCAGAAATTTTAATCTCAATTATGCCCAGGGAAGAATCCAGAACCAGAGGGAGAGATGGAATGAAATAATATGCTTTCAGCTATTTCAGTCCGGGGGGGGGGGGCAAATCTCAAACTGCATTCCTACTCAATGACAATCTGGAAGCAGGAAAGTTACAGCAGGAAAGGGATGACAGCTATTAAAAGAACAGGATGGTAGCTCTGGTTTCACCCAACCGCTCTAAGATCCTGGGTTCAAGCCTGACTTTTGCGCACTATGTATACTTTGTCTACTCTCATGTCCAGATGGGTAGTCAGTCTTCCTCCCACTTCCCAAAAATTATGCGTTCGACTGACTATGCGAACTTGCAGCTGAAAATGGCCAGAAAAGGAAGAGATCTTTTACCTTGTTAGAAAAATAAATGAATTAAAAATTAAAATGAACAACATATAGTTGACTTCTTCATTCCTGGTGCAAGCGAATAAGGAAACAGTCTACAATAGGGATAACGCAGACATGTGTGGGAAATGCTCCCTCTGCAGACTTTGCCTAGACAAGGGGTAGGAAAGTGGAATGGTCACGGCTAGTCAACTGATCTGAGTAAGCGGCTAAGCCTTGTACCACTCTAGTCATTGTGAACTGCTTGTTAGACAAAACTTCTAAGCACCAGAAAGTAGGGGATGAACAGAACTGTCATCATTTTTCAGCACTAAATCACATGCAAATGTAGACATGGTAGTCAACTTTTCTGGATTAGCAACTAGATAACAAACCTATTCAATATGTTTATAGTTCAGAAATACATATGGTCATTATACATGGTATTTACTGCAAAAGGTCATCATTCATGGTATTTACTGCAAAAGGAACAATGCAGTCAAGAATGAGAAATTCTCTACATGACTCAAGCCAGTGAAGCCACTCTATATTAGTGACCATGAAGGAAACTCAAAATGGCAGTGATACAGGATCAAAGTACTGACACATGCTTGTAGCCCTTGAGGCTTGGCCAGACATGACTGCCTGCACACAGAAAAGAGTAGAAGAGACATATTGTAAAGAGCTATGATAAAAAAAAAAATCAAAACAAGGTGTCATCAGGTAGCTGGCCTACAGTATTACAAAACTGCTGACTAATGCAGCTAGAGTAAAAAAACCTTAAAAAGTTAGTAAAGACTGTGGACAGGTTCACTAAGCTGATAAGGATCACTGACATTATGGCATTAGATGATCTTAAAGATACACAAGCGTGCGACACATCTGTTAAGACTGACAGTGGCTTGAAGAGTGATTATCTTCCAAAGGAAATCATTTGTACTATAACTGTAGCATTTGCTGGCATAAAGCCATCCAAAGAACGCAGCCCACATTTTTAAGGCTATACCCGAGGAAAAAAGCATAGGATGTTTACAAGAAGCATTTTAGAGTTTTATAACTCACACCTCTCAACATAGCGCAAGAAATTGGGACAAAGACTAACAATCTGGGGTACAAAGGCTCAAAAATAGGGAAACATTTTAAATATTGTGTTTGTAAACTTAGAAAGTTGTTAGAATAACAGGATTTGTGTTAGCATGCATTTTCTGAAGGATATTACGTCAAACTCAAATTTATAGGTTCATAGGTTCATACTAGGCTATCTGCCCTAGGGCATTTATAAGCCTAGCCAGAATGTGTTTGGCTTTCGCCACCCATTTTAAATTAATATTGCTATGCCCTTTTTTTGAGGTTAGTATACTGTGCCTCTGTCTAACAGTGACACAGAAGTGATACCCGGGGTAAACCTACGATCTCCCATCCACTCATCAAGATTCCTCTTGAAGAGAGTCAATGAGGGACTCTGCCTAACCTGGACTGGGATTTTATTCCAGAGTGAAGGGAGCCTCTGGGTTATGAATCTGTCCCTCCAGCATGTCCTATTTATTTCAGTGCTGAGGTTCAAGTCTCTTGAGCGTGTCGCTCGATAGGATTTGGATTTTCTGAGGTGCAGCATGTCCATTAATTCCGGGTTGGACATGGCTTTATACGTCAGGCACAGATCGCCTCTGTACAGGCGGTATGCTACTGAGTAGAGCTGGAGTTTCTTTAACCGGGCAGTATATGGCATCTGTTTGAGCCCTTTGATCCTCTTGGTGAGGTACTTTTGTGGTCTTTCCAGCTGCTGCAGGTGTCTGGTAAGGTACATCCCAAAAGGAGCATTGTACTCAATTATGGGCCTGATGAGGGATGAGTAAAGAGGCACAATGACCTCCCCTGATCTAGATGTGAATCCCTTCATGATTAGGTGGGCTATATAAAATGTTTTTCTAACCACTTTGGCCACGTGGTTGTCAAATGAGAGATTGCTATTAACTTGGGTCCCCAGGTCCCTAATTACTTCTTCTGTACTTAATGGATTACCACCTATGTGGTAATTTGTGGGCACTTTGTTTTTGCCAAAGGGGATGACTATACACTTTTTGGCATTTAGCTTGAGGCCATGGCTCTGGCACCAGTTGTCTGTTTCTATGAGGCCCTTTTGGAGGATGCTTGTGTCGGCTGGAGAGTCAATTATGGCGCCCAGTTTGCAGTCATCTGCGAACTTGGTCAGCCACAGTCCTTCCGTGTTGGCCTGTACCTCAGAGAAATATATACTGAACAAGAGAGGCCCCAGGACTGAGCCTTGTGGGACGCCACTTGTAACTGGTTTGGAGTCTGACATGGCTCCAGCAATTCTAACCATGTGGGTTCTGTCCTTGAGCCAGTTTGCAACCCATCTAGTGACATAGGGGTTTATATTTAAGCTGGTGAGCTTAGTATCGAAGGCTTTTGCGAGGTCCAGGTAGGCTGTGTGGACCACCTTCCCCTCGTCAATGGCCTTGGTGACTGTTTCAAAGAAATCAACCAGGTTTAAGAGGCAGGATCTGCCCTTAACAAAGCCGAACTGGGTAGGATCCAGTGTCTGTAGGTCCCCAATATCTTTATTTATGAGGTCCATGATTATCCTTTCCATAGCTTTGCAGACCAAGCTAGTCAGGCTTATGGGGTGATAGTTTCCAGGATCCGTTGAGGCACCACCTTTGTGGAGAGGGACCACAGTTGCTGTACGCCACTCTTTGGGTACATATCCTGTAGTAAGGCTGAGATTGAACAGTAGTTTTATGTTTGGGTTTAGCTCTTCTTGGAGTTCATGTAGGGCGCAGCCGGGACACCGTCTGGTCCCATTGATGCTGTGTTTTTGCTTTGGAGAGGCGGCTCTTACCTGAGCATCCGAGATGTCAGGGGCAGCACTCTGCTGGAATAGATATTTGCCCTTTTGGTGGGAGAAGTTTGCACTGAACCTGTCAGCTAGGATGTTGGCAATGTCTGTGGGTTCGGTGTATTTTTTGTCATTTTGGACTAATTCTGAGCATATCTGGGAATTACCACCCAGGTTCCTAACACAACTAAAGAAAGCCTTGTGATTATCCTTAGTGTCCTGTGCAATTTTTCTCTCGAAGCTGGCCTTAGACGATTTTATGAGTGCCCGTAGTTTTTTGCTAATACTGATCAGAGATGCCTTCCCTTTTTGGAGTTTTTCTCTATCATTTAGTAGCTTCCTCCTTCTATTGTATAGCTTGTTTATGGCTGGGGTCCACCAGACAGGACGTCTGCCTTTGGAGGATTGGGTCTTGGTTTTATTTGGGATCGCATGATCCATGCATTCCTGAAGGTGTTCATAGAATGCGTTTATAAAGGATTCTGCGGTCTGGGCCGTATTTTCCACAGGCCCGGGGGCTTTGAAGGATTCCACCTCAGTTTTGAGGAGTGTGAAATTTGCTTTAGAGAAGTTTTTCACTGTGGTTTTCTGGGCAGGGGGTGGTGTCGGGATGTGAACATCCAGTGAGATTAGTTTATGGTCTGATCTTACCAGTGAGGGATACACTTCTGGTCTGGAGCATAGAGTCCCCATGTTGGTGATGATCAGGTCCAGTATGTTTTCCCTTCTTGTGGGAGTGGTAACAAGTTGTTCCATAGCATTTGAGTTTATAAATTCTAGGAACCTTTGGGTTAGGGTGTTGGAGCTACAGTAATGCTCCCAGTCTATGTTTGGGTAGTTGAAGTCGCCCAATATAATGGTGTTTGGAGAGACCTTCATATTTTCCAGTGTTCTCATGAAGGCCGAGTGGGGTTCCTGGGTTAGGGAGGGTGGTCTGTAGCAGGCTATAAACTGGAAGGCAGTTTTACCCACTGTTAGTTGCACATGGATAGTCTCTGATGCTTCGTGCTGTGCCACCAACCTGGAGGTGTGGGTATCTTTGACGAATATTGATACTCCCCCTCCTTTTGTGGGTCGGTCCAAGTTTTGGGGCCGAAAAGCATGGTATGAGGTATAACCTGGTAGTGCTGGGGTGCTCTCGGGAGCCTTGAACCAGGTTTCTGTTACTGCACAGATATCGATTTTCTCCATGCTAAGGAGAGTTTCGAGTGCGTGCATCTTGAGGTTTAGACTTCTGGCGTTGAGTAGCATTTATTTATTGACTTTAGTCCTCAGCAATTTGACCGGAAACCACAAATTTTATGAGGAACTGACCAAAAATATGAGGCAAAAATCTGGAGAGTTGAGAGGTATGTTTGATGTTAATAAAAAGGTAAGATGAGAAACATGATGGAAGCCTACAAGCTGTGAATCTGTAGAACTTTTAAGACAATAACCCAAAAAGATGTTATACACACTAACTGTTGCTTTGTACAGGCCATCATGGTAAAGTCAGAATATCCTCTAGCAAGAAAAAGAAGTGCAACTTATGAGTGAAGATGTGACAGTGGAGGTGTAAGTTAGCAGGGATGCGAATGATACAGGTCCAGCAGTAGACAGCCTGACGGGAGTAGTAGAAAACAAAAGGATCACAAATGTTTTTGATAGGCATACAGTAATATTACTTAACAAGCAGAGGACATTAATGAATCTGAAAAAGCTTCCTGATCTAATATAACACAAAAGAAACTGGGGGGGGGGGGATGCAAGTTGCTCATTTATTTTGCTAAATTCTGCATTTCATACTTTCTGCATGTTCCTTAAAGTCATGCCGCATGCTCTCACCTGCACAACTTACTGTTTCATCTTTCCCAGTTCCTTTTACCAGGCTCCAGACTCAAACTATTTTCTCTGTAAGTATGTAGACATTTAACCTAGAGAAAATTATTTTGTTCCTGTATCAGTTACTTATATAAAAGTCCCATGGCAAAAGCTAAATTACCTCAAATGGCTTTAGGTGCACAGGAATAACTGCCATTTTCTACACTTCGAAACCAAATGCGCTTACTATTGGGCCACTGAAGTAACTGCCATGTCTTGATTCAATATGTTTCTGTGCTGGGTCATGAAGTACTGATATAACTGCTACTTTTCATTAAGTGCAGAAATGTGTATGCAGAAAATGACACTTAACACACCCAGGTATTATATATGCTTGTTTCACATCCTGCTGGTTTCCCGTTTCAGATCACCATCAGAGATATTATTCTCGACTCGTCAGGTTTATCTTTCCTCAATGTTATCTTTTTTCCCAGCCTACAAGAACTTTTAATTCAAAGACAGTACGGATACCTTCACGGAATATATTGAAAAAACTGTTAAAACCCAGTTGGATATAGTAGCAGTTCCATAAGGCCTGTGTTTGGACTCTACGAGCCTACAAACTGCTACAAAATGACAGTTATGAAAGAAAACATTGTCTGACAAAACATCAGCGGAATGCAACAAATGACAGTGTAGAGAGTCAGGCTGAGGTTAAAGCTTTGTGCAACAAAGTACTATGGTTAGTTAACTTGCATGGATAAGTTTAAAGTCTGCAGTACATTGCCTCAGGATTCATACAAGAGTCACATGTTTCAATGCGTTCGTTCACAATGTGCTAGCCACACTGAAAATCTATTTACACTGGCACATACAAGGAATTATCCCATCACCCAACTTTCAGATCAGATTTCAGCCCTCATATGATGAGCACAGAAATGTTTCTAGTGCCTTGGTTAAATCAAAAATTAACTATAAACAAAAATGAACTAAACTAATCTCATGTCTTCTCAACTTCACCCTGAGCACTTCTAAGGTTACCCCATATGATTTTGTACTCTTTTGACTCATATCATGGAATTTCAAAAACAAAACATTTCTTTCACAGTGTGATTTACTCTAGTAGTAGGCTCAAGTGTCATTGTCACTAAATTAACTACTTCATGCATCCTAGTTATTCCGAAGTGCAATTTTTAATCACATTTCCTGGTGTATACATTCAATACAACTGTTCTTACGACATTTTCTACAGTCTTTTCCTTTAAGCCAACAACTGTGGGAATAAAGTCATCTCCTGCCATGGCAAAATTCTGCCCGTCTTTTAGGATGTACACCAGATACCTTACAAGTGCACACTCACTGAAGGACATTGCAGAGGCCCTCCTTGTGGTGTTTTCCATTGACATTGTCATAACTGATGCCCTTCCTAGTGATAAATCTTTGACAATAACTTCTACTGAATGCATTCATTAAGCGTGCAACACCACCCAAAGATATCTTGCAATGACTCAAAGTATAACTCCATAATGACAACTTTCTGCTAGTCTGCATAATTCTATCACATAGTGAAATATCTAGTTTATAAACTGATTTTTATTACACAGTTTGAATAATTCTGCAAATATTAGTCATGCACTAAATTATTTTATAAAATCTGTACAATTTTGAAAAAATACTCTGATGCAGGCTTACTTGGTGCTAATACTGTATGCAGTCAATTGATCAGGATTGGACTCAACTTAAGCCCAATTCTTTTAGCCCTTGTAACCCAAATATGAAACTGCAGAAATCAGGAAAATTGCTTTTTCCCCAAGAATGTAGTAGTTTGGAGTTAGACTAATTAAATGGGGGGGGGGGTGAAGACATTGCATAGGGTATGCGAGGGCTTTGCCCTCAATAGGAAAAGCAGTTTCTTTATTTCACAAATAGCCTGTAACAAAATGGCATTCGACACAAGTAGCTTCACTGAACACTCCTGTAACTGTTAATACATTAACGACAATACATATATTCTGGTGCTGTTACTACTAAACTATACATTTCAGTACTTTGTAATTTAAGTGGTATGATGTTTCCAAAATTACTTGGGCTTTTTTTTAAATAAAAAGCTTCATAAACTTTTTATTAAGGAAATGCCTACATAATTTCACTGTCCCCCTTACATGTCAACGGAGACAGTATGGGGTGTGTTGTATATAGACTTTAATGCAGGGGGTTGCAGCTGTGGTGCTCCATTAATGACTATGGATACACCCACATGCTCTCCCATACATTGCCATCATCAAGGGTAAAGTTTAATGAACACTTTGGAAGTGTCACATACGGAGAATACTGTTTTGTGAAGGATTTAAATTTTAAACATTGCACCATAAAACAAGTGTGAATGGGAGGAAAATACAACACAATGCTGGAGACACTACATGCTGTGGTGCATAATATAACAAGCTCAAAACTGTGATGGGACACTAAGTAGTAACAAAGCATTCCTTTCTTTTTCAAAATCATTTGATTTACAACTAAGTTTGACTCTTTCAATGTAAAGCTGACTAACCTTCCACAGTAGCATCAGAAAAGGCCAGCCTTCCCACAACACCTGTTATTTTGTGTCTACTCTCAGTTCCAGGGTTTTATGATTTTACAGTTACTATACTTTACTAAATATATAAGTCACTTTTCTACAGTATGCTGTAATGGTAATGAGTATTTGCTTATTTTTACTCCACACATATTTCCAAAATACCTTGCACAATGGCTCAACTACCTGCACCAGTATGTCCATTGGTTCAGCTGGGGCATTAGCTAATCATTCCCAAGCTGGGTGAAAGCACTACAACCCATTTAGCCCAACCTAGAGAGTCCATCCACTAATCAACAACTGAAAGAGTTGGGTGGTAGGGAAACATCAGCTACCTGGTCTCTAGGAGCAGCCTAACCCTAAGATGTCTGATCAGGAGAGGAGGTATGAATGCTTATACACACATTTCCTAGTCCCTGGCTTAGCAGGAAAGCCCCTGCTTGAATCAGTGTGAACTAATACAGCCTATGCAGATGGGTAATAGACTCACCTGTCACTACATATTACCAGTGCCACAGACCTAGCAGCCTTCTCTCTCCCAGTGAAGCTAGGCATCAGTCACTCAAACTGATCTCCCCCTGTGTGGTCCCTCACTCAAACTCTTGCGCTGCTAATCAAACACAGGTTTTCCGAGCTGCAATCTGGTCTCTCAATACCATATTGCCAGATTCTGTATGCTTATTTGATTGATTTTTTTTTTTTTTGAACTTTTAATGTAGTTATTTGTACTTGTCTATTACGGTAAAGCAAGCACTGATCACAAATGACCAGTTATAGGCTCTGCTCAGGTTACATAAATAGTAACAGAAATTTGTACATTAACATATAAAATACACGCGTACAGAAAAGTGTGCATATACATGGAGGTCAACATATATAATAAATGAATACAGGAGACTGCATTTACATATTTGTTGTAGTCAAACAAATGTTTAAAAAGCAACATTTATGTACGCCATACCTCTCAACTGTCTAGATTTTCACAGAAAGTCCAGATTTTTGCCTCATATTTTTGATCTGTTCCTCATAAAATTTGTTTCTTCTGGCAAATCACGGAGGATTGATGTCATACAAGTAAACAGTGACATACATTTGAATTTCAGAATACTTCAGAAAATACATGCCTACACAAATCCTGTTATTCTGTCAACTTTCTAAGTTCATAAGAGCAATATTTAAAATCTGTCCCTATATTTTGGTCTTTGTCCTCCCATTATTTATTGCTTTGTCCAGATTTCTTGCACGTAAAGGTTGAGAGGTATGATGTAAGTACTTATTTACATAAGAAGAAGAAACAAGGAAAAATGGAGAGAAAATAGGAAGGGCAGGAGGTGCCAAACTGGAAAAACAGCTTAAGGGTAGATTATTGAACTGTATATATATAGACAGGATTCTTCTTCTTCTTCTTCTTCTTTCGGCTTTTTCCCGGTTAGGGGTCGCCACAGCGGATCACCTTGTCCGCACATTGAATGGCAGTGGAGTTTTACAGTGTCGAGTTGCCAGCCCGGCGCCCAACCTTCCACAGAAGGCACACTCACACGCACACCTAGGGCCAATTTAGAGTGTCCAATCCACCTGCAGCATGTCTTTGGGATGTGGGAGGAAACCGGAGCACCCGGAGGAAACCCACGCGACCACAGGAAGGACATGCAGACTCCGCACAGAAGGCACCCCAGCCGAGGATCGAACCGGAGAACCTCTTGCTGTGAGGCAGCAATGCTAACCACTGCACCACCGTGGCCGCCCTGTATATATATAGACAGGATATTATCTACAAATTCATCTGCCCCCAGTACATGAGGCATTAGATTCGGAGGTTTTGTGTTACAACCGTTAGGTATTACCTACCAGGTAGATCAGCAAACAGTTGAGAATAGGAATGCAAGTAGAAAGAGAGTAAAATTTTAGAGACTGTTGTTATGGACCTACTCTGCATCAGCTGCATGCATATTACCTTTTTAAAAAATGCTAGAACTCAGGTTCTGAAAACTGAGTAATCAGTGAGTTCAATTAGGGCAAGAGGAAGTGACTGCTATAGCTTTGGGGCAGGACTAAGAAGCTATGACTAGCAGAATGTAGCCTGAAAGAAGATGCTTGTAGAGATGGGCCATCTCTGTCTTGGCTCCTGAGGTTATGCTTGTAGAGATGGGCCATCTCTGTCTTGGCTCCTGAGGTTATAAGTAGAAGATGCAGCAAACAGCTTTGAGGTGAGAGGGAAGGAGGTCTAGTCTTGGCAAAGTACTTTGAAAAGAAGGGAGCCAAAAGAAGACTAGCTCTGGCTTACATTAGCAGCTGCTCAGCCTTAGAAACAGTGAGAGAATGATGTTCACTTTGAGCGGAGCTTGACATGAAGTGACAGACAATTTGAGAGGGTTAGAAGGGTGGCGAAGATTCTAGCACAGGGAAATAAGGGGAGATAGTTGATCTTAGATCACAGTTACTCAAGGTGTTCTTGGAATTTGAGAGATTGGTCTAGCCATATGTCCAGATAAGGAAGTGGTACACTGAATGGAATTATTGCCACAATCTGTCATGTGAACAGGTCACTGGACTTATCTAGTCTTTTCTGGGTGCCAAGCAGCGTGGACATTCATTTTTTTAAGGGGTAACAGTTTTTTTGGATGCGTGCCAACTGAGCAGTTGAAGTTGGCCTTTTTCGGGTTGCGTTTCAATGAATTTGTAAGAGTGGGTCATACCTATAGATGAGCATATCATCAGCATATAGTAGTGATAGAGGCTGGCATAAATCAAAGAGGAGTTTATTAATGAAGACTGTGAACACAACTGGGCTAAGACTAGAATTTTGTGGGACACCGGAGTGAGTGTGGGCAGTATCAAAAAGAGCAAACCCGATCTTTACCTTGAAAATTCTGTTAGATAGAACTGGTGGATTCAGGACTGATGCCGATGTCAGTAACCAAGCTATAAAATACCTCTAATTAAAAATAAAAAAGATTAAAAAATCACATGGTTATATATAGACTGTTCTTCTGCCAATCGTCACTCTGGATTAATTGCCTCAGTATAACATCAACACTTAGGACTTCCTGTTATGCAAAATGATTATACTTACTTTAGATAACCATTTGTATGCAGAAGTGCCTCTGCTAGAAAACACTATTTTTAATTACTAGCAAATAGCTTCTTGATATGAGGAAGACCACATACTGATGTACATAAATTTTTGCATGAGTCAGTTAATATATAATCAGTAGATACTCTGTTATAGCAAAAATGACCCTGCACTATCCTGTATAAACCAAAATTTAAAACATACTTGTGCTGCTTAAAATAATTTGTACACAGTGTGTACAAACTCACTCTAACTATTTACCAATATAAATTGCTGATTAGCCCCTTCTCTTATACAGAAGCACTTATTTAATGCCTTTATATGCAGCACATGCAGGCAACCTTCTTTCCTTTTCACAACTTCACAAGATTTTCATATCACCTGATGTGCATTTATTTTTTTTTTTTTTTAGTTCATATTCATCCCTTCTTGCAGAAATTTCAACCTGTCCCCTGAGGATTTGAAGAAAGCATGAACCAAAATCACCACCACCTTATTATACACAAGGTGAATACCAGTTCCACTTTAAGCAATATAAAGAAATGTAAGGAGCCAAAGGCCGATAAAGAGGTAATAACTGCTTTACTTTGTAGTCATTACAAAAGGCAGGCAAAAACAGATGAACATACACAAAAATGTGTTTGTATCAGAATCAAGACATTTTTATTAGACTCAAACGCCAAGTATCTTACCTGTTATGTAATTACCTGGCATGGAACAATCCATTTATAAGTTTTACCTGTCTATCTGCTTGCATTTTGTTAATGGCCTTCCTGTTACTGCCAAAGCCCCAAAGAAAAAAACCCACTGAGCTCCGCAAACCATATCAAATCAAACCTGTAAATTCATAACATTAGCCTTCAAAAGAAAACATGACTTAGCCCTAATTAAAGTAGAATGGATTTCCATAAGTGAAAGATGCATACTTACAGTATCCTAGCCTGCCTAATCCTTGCACCAAATCTAGAAGACTTAGGATTGCTTCTTGGAAGTATTTGTATAGGTATTTTTATACTCTAAGCAGACTCCAAATAATTCTTCCTCAGGTAAATGGCAAATGTTGGAGGTATGATGGGGAATAAACAGGCAACTGGGAACACATGTTTTGGGCATATAATGAGTTGGATGACTTCAAAAACTCCCTACTAGTTCAGAAGTACTGAGTGACCATATGCATTCAAGTAAGGAAATTATTTTTTGGAGCTAGGATACAAGATCTGAACTGTCTAGACATGCTAAGGCCTTACTAAGTTTGATTCTGATGCCTGTAAAAAAAAAAAGTGATTACTAGAAAATGGAAATTGAAGTCTAAATCAGCTGTATCTGAAGTACTGAACTGGAAATAGGATCTTTAGAAAAAGGTAGCAGAAAATTACATAGAAAAAATACGTGTAGAATAATGTTTTGGAAGAGGAGGGAGATTACAGGCAAGGCAGAAAGTGAGCAAAAGAGCAATAAATTGGAATTGTAAAATCGAACTGATGATAGCTATACAAAAAAATGTGATGCATCAGTAATGGTGTAAAAACATTTCAAGGTCTGCAGTAGGTTCATTTATTAACACTGAACCAAAGGCTCTTATGTTCCGTATTTGTCCGTTAATTGGGTAGGTGGGCTCATCCATGCACCCTTTTCAGTGGCATCCTGGATCAGAGGCACAAAAAATATGCATAACAAAAGGTAGTTTGCTTAAACCACTCCATTAGTGTGTAGAAGTGATACATTTAAATTTATTATAACATAAATCATAACAGACTCATTTTTAATGGGATTAGTTGGTTTCTAAAAGCCATATTATGCAAAAAGAGACAGCATGCTTAGTTCTGCAAATGTTACGAGTTTAAAGACATCCAAGACCACAGTGTTCTGAATATAATGGACCTCAGCCTAGTATAAAAAAAAAAAAAAAAAAAAAAAAAAAAAAAAAAAAACAGGATAAAGAAATCAGACTTTTAAGTGTTAAGTAATGGCAGCCATCGCAAGAAAGGCTATATCCAAGATCTACTGACATCTATAAGCGGAGGCTACTCAGAACATCCCAGGACAAGAATTAAATGCTTAACCTTTGAAAGCAGTACCCAAATGCAAGAAATTAATACTTTTGCTTTAGCTTCCAAAGGCAGGACTGACAGAGAATGTATGCGATACAGAATGAACAGAAAGGCTGACTGCAATAAGTCAATAAAACTACATAGCACAACCACAGTACATACAGATACTATAGTACTACTACACCTAAAGGCCTACCTCAAACCTATGAAGTAATTCTGAAACTATGTCTGAATATCAATATCAAAACCTAGTGCATTCAGTGCATTTCTAATAAATTCATATGACTTAATTTTCACGTACATACTCTGTAATCTGTCCATGTCAAATCAACACAGGCTAGCTATTCTCATAATCTAAATTAAATCCCTAACATTGGCTTGTACTACATACAACATATGCATTGTACACTTTATGCTGTCGAGAAATGTATGCAATCTTATTATTTCAATAACATTCTTGAAATTTCACTCAATATGTGCTTTACTAACGCAATCTTACTATTTCAGTAATTTGAACAAATGTAAACAATACATGGTTTACTAATGACATGTACACACTGTAAGTACACCTGTGGCATACAACACCATTGAAAAGGGTCCTGGTTCACCTATTCATCTGTTTAACAAATGTAGTACTAGACTGCAGCAAGGGTAGCAACACTCCCATCTGAAAGCTGTTGAAAATCTGACACTAAATTTCTTGTAGGTAGGCACAAACAATGCCCAGTTACAATAAAGCCATGTTGCATCACGCTCCCTGGTCACAGTTAAGACATACGCTTTCTAAGGTGCTCAGAGGGTAATGGTCACTGCTACTACAGTGACTTTGGTCTTTTGGTTACGAGTTGTGCAGCTACTAAAAGTTCAACAAGCAGCTAATTAAACCATTATCCAGATCTGTGGCACAGAGGGAAGAAGCTCTGACTACAACCCAGGTTCTGTTAAAGTGAGGATGCTGGAAGAGCCAATGATGGGAGGCTGGGGGAGCAGGAATGAAGACACAAGGCCTGCTCATTTTTACTTGCAGAGTGTGGATGGGGAGTAGTAGGGGTGTGTCTCCTCCTACTGAGCTCCCAATGGTTACTGAAGACTTAGAAGATGGAGCCGTTTGAAGTGTTACATTACCCTTGGAAGCAAGTGACACCACCATACATACAGCATACAGGAGAAGATGGGCATTCAGCAAAATTTCACCTGATGACTGCATCTTACTCAAGTGGATCTCACAAAAAAAATAAATCTTAGCGTTCATCGAGAAATCAACACAGGTGTTATCCCTTCCATCAATCCTGTCACTTCATGCACATTACTATAATCTGAAATCGAAGCTTAGCCTACTGAAGCAGGACAGCATTATCTCTAAGGCCTAGGCCTCAGTACAAAAGGAAAGATTCTCAAAGGCAGTTCACAAGGCATGACAGAGTCTTTCAGCCTCTATTTATAGGCCAAAATTCTACTATGCAAAATGTTACTTTATGCTGACATTATGTATGGTTTATGGCAAATATGCACTAGTTAAAACTGACAGACTCGAAAATAATAAATAGATGATTTGAGAAAAATTACTGAAAGCACCTAAATTATTTGTCTTGGCAAGTCCAGCAATAATAGTAGCTCACAACACTTTTACAGTCCTGGAATAAGAAATATGTCCTTTCTTCTCAGAGAACTTCATGAATGTAAAATCTGCTATTTTTTCCAGATACAGAATAAAACACTTTTTGGCACTTCAATATGGCATTTCATCCTGACCATACAAACTCACATCCCAAGCCACACAAACAGGCTTACTGCTTTACTTACATAAAAGGGTTTCACAAAAAGCATGCTGACATTCTGGGTCACAGATAATGCAGGAGTATTCCTTCACAGCATCTCATGACCATAATGTCTTGTTTACAAATGTCCACCTCAGTTTTTCCATGTGTGTATTCATCATTGATAAATGCTCGTTTCAGTCTCTTTTTGAGTAATTCTAGGATATGCATGTCTTTCTCAAAACTGGAAATAAAAACACAATGACTTTTATTGTTTTGGTCCTTCTCTTACCATGTTTGCAGCATGCCTCTTAACTTACAGACATTGTAAATAGGAAGAAAGGTCCGTGAAAAGTAGGGACATCCTGCTAAAACTTTAGGCATGCATAAAATCTAGCATAACATTTGAATACCAAACAGAACACAACTCTTCCCGCATTCAGCAGGAATATTGGACTACTCAGAAACATGTAAAAATCAGAGTGATAAAAATGACGGAAAAATATAAATACATGATCAGTGTATACAATCAGTGGCCTTTCATGAGCTGTACTGCAAAATTCTACCACAGAGGGTTATTTATTTTTGCTTTAGTAAGCTGTGTGTCCTCTTTCTTTAAATTATTATTACCACTAGCATGTTGATTATGTAGTGTGGTTTTGTGTCTATTAGTCATCTTCATAATTCTCGCGTACTGAGATAGATTCAGAAAATTGTGTGAAGGGTAAATGAAAAAGGGACATAACTCCACAAATAAGGACATACTGTGCAGGGGAAAATCAGGCTTGTAAAAAAGAACGTTCCTCCAAAACATGGACAGTTGAGAGGTTTTGTAGTAAACTACCTTGCAGATATTAAGGCATAATTCTATAATAAAAATTGTTCAAAGGTTTTAAAAGACTCCTTTTAGCAAGTTTACCAACCTGTCATAGAAGTTAAGCAAATCTCTCTTAAAATAATGCTGCAGTTTGCTGCTTCATGACATACAGGGTCTTTAATAATGCACTTAGACAAATGAGAAAGACATGGCTACCCATGGACATTTTGGTCTTAATATGGTATTATTATTAATATTCTAGATCTGCATAACATGAATATGTTCTAAAACATACATTTGTACAAAAAGCCTCTGATGTATTAACTGCAGGAACAACGTCTTGGTAAAACACAAAATCATATATGCAAAAGACATTTACAAGTCTCACTTTTGCTAATACAGCATATGAATTATATGTCATTCTAAAACAACATGTTTTAATCAATCACGGGTGTTGACAGTGGGATGGGAGAGGAGGCATTAATGCCAGAGTGTTACTGTTAAGCTAACAGGTCTTAAAAGTAATCTGCAGACTTGAACCTTTTTTAATAGATTAAATTTAATTATGCTGTGGAATATTTTGTTACAGTTTTAAGGAACGCTGATCTTCTACCTGTGCATGCCACACTTAATTTAAGTCAGAAATCAACCATATGGTTGTGTGCAAGACACAGTACTTTCATTATTTCTTGTTACAGTTTTTTTCTTGTTATTATTACATGCAATTGTTAAGTACAAAGGATTATGACCAGGCCTCCTATAATAACCAAGTTATCTGTTCAACACATGGATGCCAAGAAAGTGGAGCTGAAGAGGTGAATCTTAACACCCATCCCCATATCAAGACAACTAAATTATGATTAGAGTCACATAGTTTTTAATTCTTTTAGTGCATTGTAGTATAGCTGCTCCAATGTACTACTAGTTAAAGAAAAAAAGTGTAAGGCCATGAAGTGTTTTTTCAACTCTGTAAGCATAAAACCCTTAGCTCAACAGCCAGAAACACAAGTGTCCACCTGATAAACACGTTAGATAAATCCACTCTGCCATATTTCTGATTTTTGTGCATGTCAAAGTGAAGAATATTACAGCTTTTAAAGCTTTCTTGTTACTGTTCTGTGGTGGCTAACACTTGCTGTTTCAGTCTACTTGAGAATAGAGTTTAACTGTGTGGAGGAGTGCTTAAAATTTTGATAAGCAATATTCTTACTTCAAAATATTGTTTAACAAAGTTTTCCCCGTTTTGAACATAACTGTGTCACCCATATACTAGCAAAATGTTTTAAGAATAAAACATTACTATAACATGAATCCTAGTGAAAATGATACCCAACTTTGCTACTACTTACTATAGGTTCTGATGTAAACAAGTACAATAAGCCAGGCAGCTTCTGCTACATGCTCACTTTTATGAGGTCACCTCGACAAAAACTAGTATAACCAAGTTTATAGACATCTTAATCCTTAACAAAATATTTTACTTATTTATTTAACATTTGTTAAGCGGGAAAGTCTGACTTGGAACTAAGCAAATTTTCAGAGGAGGCCCAAGGAGAAATGCTCCAGACGCATGTCTTTGTAATGTGGGAGCAAACTGGGCCACCTGGAAGAAACCCACACGAATGCAGGGAGGACATGCAGACTCAACACAGAAGGCACCCTAGCTGAGAATCGAACCGGAGAACCTCTTGCTTTGAGACAACAATGCTACCGCTGCACCACTGCGCCATCCATAATATGCACATTAGACCATAAAAAAGTAAAACTTATTTCATACTGTTTTACATGTGAATTTCATGGTGTTTTGCATCCTGCAAATGACTAACTTTGCGCTTCCTGCAGAATGCTGACTACTTTAATTTAACCAAGCTAAGGCCCTAAAAAACACCTTCTTAGGCTATATTATTCAAGTGTGCTATAAAACTGCCTTCTGTGAAGGTAGCATGGCCTAAAATGATCCAGTCTACTTTGATCACAGCTCTGTAAGAGTTGCCACCCCCAACCCCACCACAGAAGACATTAAACAAACAAAACTAAGAACTCCAAACCACTTGTCTAAAGTAATAAAAACACAAGTAACGACAGTGGCAAACCTTTCCAGAAAAAATATTTTTTATGGATAAGCACATTCAAATAAAAAAAATAGTTTAAATAGAAAAGTTACATGACAAACATCCAAACAAACCCTTAGTTATAAATGAAAGTGTTCCATCACAGTTTTAACATACATATCAGTACTTTGTAACTAAAGTACAAAGATATATATTACACCACATCTTACAAACATTAGGCGAAGGCCGACAGCCTAGTCAAATAGAATTTGATACATAATTCTATCAACTGTATAAATAAATGTAAAATACAGGCATGTTTTTTTGATAATAAATGTAAAATACAGGCATGTTTCTTGAGTGTACAAAATACTGTGAAATGTGGAAGTGCAAAATATGTGACAACATTGTACTCAACTGGCCCAGTGAAGCACGTTGTGACCCCTTCATGTTAGAATTCGGCTCCACTGCAGCTGGATGAAGGTTTTATGCCCATTGTTTTAAGGATAAGGTTTATGACCAGAATTTAGATGTAGAAGGTGCTTTATTGCTCTAGTTTCTGTTAGAATATACATGTGAATGTCTTCTATTGTTCTAAGTTTCTGTGCAGGTGTTAGATTGCTAAATCATGCAGTTTGTTTGCCTGGGAAAACCTAAGTGTCAAAAATGATGTAATATGGGGAGGGACCCAGCAAACATGTTTGTTAGTAATGTTTAAATACTATTTCTCAGAAGAGACTGAAAGCATTTTGACTTTAGACATCCACCTTACCAGCACTCTGCCTTATGCTCACATGTAAGTTTTAGCAATGTGATTTCTTGTAGGAATAGTTAAAGCTAGTAAAGATTAATTAGGTATTTTTCTTTGAAATCAGACCTGTCCTACTGTATTATTTTAAGTTTCTGTGTGATCTCTGAACTCTTAGATATCTCTATGGTGTAGTAGTTTTGTCTTGTGTTTTAATTATTTATTATTAAATATTTTTTAAAACCTTCTACCTGTGGCTGTTTGTGTAGAGATAAGCTCTATAGTACATTGCATATTTATAGAGGTTATTGTAATAGGCCACTCTAAAGTAAGCCTTGACTGTTAGTCATACTACCATTGGATATTAATATTGCACAGTAATAACTGGACACACTTTTAAGGGCCTCTTAGTAGCTGATATTATCAAATGGGTGGTGGCAGTAATTACTACCGTATAGCCTGGGTAAAGGGGCACAGTTGGAGAATCTGTGTCAGCCTTTCCCAGGAGTGTCTGTGAAGTTGTATAAATACTTATCTCAAAGTTTGTGTGTGTTGTGTCAGCTACTTGGCAGGGACACGAATCACTGGTGGGACAGAGAGGGTACTGGAGGTTTTAGCTTGCCCAATTAAGCTGAGACCTGGACCCTATAGCTGTGCCGGGGGGTAGTCTTACTGGGGACCTGGTGTGCTAGGGAGCAACCAGCCCCAGACTGACTGTGATCTCTGTGTGCACTTAAGGGAAATTGTACTTTACTGTTGTGTATTAGTTGGCCTTTCCTCTTCTTGGAGACAACCTCCTTGGTGTTAGTGGTGAGGATTGAGGCTCCTTGATTGCTGGGCCAGGGCATGGTCATCACAAGTAGTACACTGATATAATGTTACTGAATCCCTCAATGGCATCAGTTAAGGGATAGAGTGGATTGCATCCATATATATTAAAGGGTGGGACTTGTGCATGCATTGTAGTGCATCCATTAAAGTCCATGAACATATAAGAGTGCGAGTATACACACACACACACACACACACACACACACACACACACACACACACACACACACACACACACACACACACACACACACACACACACGCATAAACACACACTCACTCAATATGTTGACATCACTGAGGATAAAGTTCAATAAACTTTTCCAATATGTCACATAGGGAAATTTACTTTTTTTTACGAAGAGACTCAACCTGTCAATACAAAACAGGCACCACTACAAAGAAAATGTAGGATGGCGCTGAAGGAACCATATGCCTTGGTGCAGAAGGTAAAATTAAAAACTGTGATGGAAGACTTTAACAAACAGAGAAGTCGAAACATTAGTCTTTGCAACTTACTATGTTTCAGTATCTTACCTACAACTCTAAAGAGAAAAGAGTGATCAGATATTTCTTAACTGTGGTGGTGATATTGTACTTGAAACGAACTAGATGAATATAAGTAGTTCACTTATTTCGTGATGATGCTAAGCTAGTGCTTCTGGCCGTTTTTCGTTTGGGAGTACTGGTCAGTTAAGGGACTTGCTCAAAGACGCAGAGTACTCACCGCAAGAACAATGGAATCAGACTCAGGATTAGAGGACAAAGCTCACTGGCAATTCGTAGCCTGAACCCTCAGTGCTACATGGGTAGGATACCTGCTCCATCTTTTCAGACCCCCTTTGTGTTGCTTCTAAGCAAAACAAAGCACTATGAACTTTCTAAAGACATCTAACCACAACAATCCCAGCTAATTATATAACTCTCCCTTCAGAAGGGACTGTTACTTATAATCATTGCCTTCTGCACTGACCAGCCAACTACACCTTGTTACCTCTTCCTTTCAAACAGCTGTCTTTTCCCCAAGATGACCCTGCTTAAAGGACTACACTTCAAGCAAAATTATTTTTTCTCCAGAGTGTATTTTCCTTCCGAGAGGATGATCATCATGCTTCAGGTTCCACATGTTAAAAAAGCATAACTTGGCAGTTTCTTCCACTCTGCAGCATTTCTATCCTAGTCAGTTTCTTCATTACTCACCAGGTTGGGGCCAAATGACATCTCATGAGACTTTCTTCATGAATTTGTTTCTCCTGCTCTTGCATTATTTTGACTACCACAGCTACATTTTTTGCAAGCACTGTAAAGTACCTATAGCTTTTTTATATTTTACACCTACTGATGTCAACAGTCTATTTATGCTCAAAATGTACAGCTTTTTGACTGTGCACTTTCATATAAATCTGTAATGTTCCCTTCCCTGGGGGAAATAAATCTATTGAGCTTTTTGTAGTCTGAAGTTGAGCAACTTCCCTTTTGAAAAATATTACAACACCTCAGGTATTTTTATTCATCTGCAAGAGGTTTTCACAGATGTGTAACACTTACCTAGGAGACAAATATGCAAGTATCTGAAACAAAGTAACTGACATTTTACTAAGGATTCTTAAACTTGATCTTGATAGTGTTTCTCACAAATACTTCCACTTTAACTAAATGGGACTGTTACCTGATAGAACAGGCCAGAGCATTGTAATGTCATCAACTGTGCCTTTGGTGTATTATGGGCAAGAAACAGATTTTCAAGAAAACAGGATCATGTCAACATGCTTGTCCCCAGTAGGGCATTTAGGTTTAGGAAAAAAATAAAAACAGTAATAAGTACTTATTATGCTGCTGGCAGGTTTGGATTGTGTAGACTTTTATGACAAGATAAAAAAACTTTGTATTTCTTTTTCAGTTTCCATCTGCAGTGGTCCTGTGCCTCCCAAATTATGCCAAGTATTTTGTGTTGCATTACTATTGCTACATAAAGCAAGGGATAAAAACAATCTGTGTATTGTTTACAAGAAAGAAGGCTCAGTAAGGACACAACATAAATGTTTAAATACTTCAAATGAATCTGCAGAGTGCACGTGGGTAGTGTTGTTGTACCCTTGTCTGTTGCCCAAGTTCTTTGAGTCACTTGCTCTGTAATACACGGTTGCAACTGGTTCCTAAAAGGTTCAATTTCCTCTGTTCCACTGCAGTAGTACTGGGTAGTTTCACTAAGCTATTTAACACTGTTGCATAGGGAATCAGTCCTACCATTTTAAGATTTGCTAGCACTTAAAACAATAGTGCAAGCAAAGATCATGTCATCTCTTTGCTGTATCTACCAGCATCTTAGTTATGCCTTCTTTAAATCACATAGCTGTAGTCACATCTTTTCTTGTAAAGATGTACTTTTAATAAGTAACTGCTGGTTGAATGCCTACCTTAACTGTACACACTGTAAATAATATCTCGCATTCATAATTATAAATAACTTACAGATATATTGTCTCTACATTGTTACTGATACTGGTACTATGTAAAACTCTGTATTCATTAGCCTGTGTATAATTTTCTGTCTATGTCTTGCACTACGGTGCCCAGGTCATGGTTGAAGACAGTTTGTTAACCAGTCCACTTATCTGATTATCAGACTGAAATAAATAAGTAAAATAAAATGTTACTTTCTACCAATCCTGAACTAGCAGGTGACAGGAATGATGAACTTCCTGCTTTATACCACACATTTACAGTTTCCCTGTAAAGTGTGTGCTGTGGTTTGAGTTTCTATAAACAGGGTATTTTTTTCAACTAATATCATCAAGAAACTGAGGCAGGGCAGGGCCCAGACTGTTCATAGGTAGGTACTAGGCTATTAGCCCTAGGGCCTACATAAGCCTAGCCAAAAAGGTACCTTGGCTTTCGCCACCCAAGAAAATTATTTTCCTGTGCCCCTGTCGAGCAGAGCCACAGAAGTGATCCCTGGGGTGAATTTCCTATTTCCCATCCAATCAACAAGATTATTCTTGAAGAGTGCTAATGAGGAGCTCTCTTTGACATAGATAGGTAGTCTGTTCCAGAGTATGTGAAGTCTCTGGGATAGGAATCTATCCCTCCAGCATGTTCTGTTTATTGTGGTGACAAGGTTTAGGTCCCTAGAGTGTGTAGCTCGGAGGGATTGGGATTTCTTTAAGTGGAGCATGTCCAACAGCTCTGGGTTTGACATAGCTTTGTATGTTAGGCAGAGATCACCTCTGAGTAGGCGATATGCGACGGAGTAAAGCTGCAGTTTTTTTAGACTGTCTGCGTAGGGCATCTGTTTGAGGCCAGTAATCCTCTTTGTGAGGTATTTCTGTGGCCTTACCAGTTGTTGTAGATGTCTTGTGAGGTACATACCAAAAGGGGTGTTGTACTCTATAATGGGTCTAATGAGTGATGAGTAGAGGGGAACAAAGACCTCTTTTTTTCTGGATGAGAAACCCTTTGTGATGAGGTGAGCCACGTAGAAGAATTTCCTGACCACTGTGGCGATGTGATTATCAAAGGAGAGATTACTGTCCACCTGTGTCCCAAGGTCTCATCACACTTTCGGCGTTAAGTAGACTACCACTTATGTGGTAGTTCATGGGTACAGAGTTTTTACCAAAGAGGATGACAATACACTTTTTGGCATTGAGCTTCAAGCCATGGCTTTGACACCAGGCATCTGTCTCAGTGAGGCCCTTTTGTAGTATGTCCACATCGTTAGGAGTTTCGATTATGGCTCCTAGTTTGCAGTCATCTGAAAACTTTGTTAGCCAAAGACCTTCTGTGTTTGGTATCTACTTCTCTGAAGTACAGGCTAACAGGAGAGGACCCAGGACTGAACCATGTGGTACTCCACTTGTCACTGGTCTGAAGTTGGATTTGGAGTCTGCTACTTTCACAGTGTGGGCTCTGTCTGTGAGCCAGTTGGCAACCCATCTTGTGACATATGGATTTATACCTAGTTTAGTGAGCTTATCTATAATTCCAAAGTTGGGGATGGTGTTGAAAGCCTTGGTGAGATCTAGAAAAGCTGTGTGAACCACCTTACCCTCATCCATGGCTTTGGTGACTGCTTCAAAGAAGTCAATCAGGTTTAGGAGACATGATCTGCCTTTTACAAAGCCGAACTGGGTAGGGTCCAGAGTTTGGAGATTACCAATGTCTTTGTTTATGAGTTCCATAATGATACGTTCCATGGCCTTGCAGACCAGGCTTGTCAGGCTAATGGGGCGGTAGTTCCCGGGGTCTGTCGTGGCTCCCCCTTTGTGGAGTGGGATAACCGTTGCAGTGCACCATTCAGTGGGCACAAAGCCTGAGGTGAGGCTATGACTGAACATGGTACTTAGGTAGGGTGCCAGTTCATTCTGTAGTTCATGTAGAACACAGCCTGGGATATTGTCAGGTCCCATGGATGCTGTGTTCTTGGCTTTGGAGAGTGTGTTTTTTTACCTGTGCAGCCGTGATTACAGGAACTTTGCATTCTTCCGGTATAGAGATGGGCCCTCTAGGGGATGAGAGGTGGGTAAAGTCAGCACTGAACCTATCTGCCAGGATGTTGGCAATATCAGTTGGTTCTGTATATTTAGTGTCATTGTGCTGTAACTCAGAGCAGATCTGAGTGTTGCCATTGAGATTCTTGACATAGCTATAGAATGCTTTGTGGTTGTCTTTAGAGTCAGTGGCAATTTTGTTTTCATAACTAGCTTTGGAGGATTTTATGAGGGATCTCAGCTTCTTACTGAGGCTGACCAGGGAGTTCTTCCAGTCATGGGATTTTACTCTTTTTTGCAACAGTTTCTTTCTTCTGTTGTAGAGTTTGTTTATGGCAGAGGACCACCAGATTGGCTTCCTTTTTCTGGAGGATAGCATCTTGGTTCCATTAGGGATAGCATGATCCATGCACTCGTGTAAGTGCTTATAAAGTGCATTTGTGTAGGATTCAGCAGTCACACCTCTATTGTCTGTCTGCATGGGTGTCATGAAGTTTGCCACTTCTGTCTTAAGAAGTGCGAAGTTGACTTTGGAGAAGTTTTTTTATGGTGGTTTTCCTAACTGGGGGTGGGGGCGGGATGTGGATGTCTAGGGTGATTAGCTTGTGGTCGGATCTGACCAACGAGGAATTGACCTCTAGTGTGGAACACCGGTTGCTCATGTTGGTAATGACCAGGTCTAGGATATTGCTGCCCCTGGTGGGGGTGTGAATAAGTTGTTCCAAGGCGTTGGAATTTATGAATTCCAGAAAATGTTGAGCAAAAGAGTTGGTACATGAGTAGTTTTCTCAGTTAATGGTGGGGTAGTTGCAATTGCCCATTATTAGGGTGTTGGGTTGTACCCTAATACTTGCTCTTACCAAAAGTGAGAAAAAGTTGACCATGACTAAGATTACTGTCAGGAGACTGAAGGAACAATCTGAGGAACTTCTGAGTTTGCTGGACATGCCCTCTTTTGGGGAAGAAATGTTATAATTAACTGGTGGGATGGAGTCCATTTCTGTAGATAAGGTTGCTATGGTAATAAAGTGTTCTGCTGGAATGGATGAGATCTTGCTTAATGTTCAAAAGACTAACCCTGATGGGGTACAATGTTCAACATATTTTTTCAATGTTGCACAGAAGGTGGGACAATACCTCTGGACTAGCAGAGTGAGGTGGTAGTTCCTATTTTATAATGTTATAATGTTGATCAATAGGGATCATGTTCCCTAGACACTCTGGAAAAGACTACTGCAGTGTTTCAAAAAGACAATTTTGTTGGACAGTTATGCCTCTGATACAGGAGGGGCAGTGATGGTTTTGTCCTGGCTGTGAAACAGTGGACAAATCTTTGTCTTTGCACATATGCTGGATTTAGATGTCTCGTCAAACATGTTCAAGGTAGGTGGAAGTGTGTGTCTCATCTCCCCACCTATGATGGCACAGTATTTAAGATGCTGTAAGTACTGCATTCATTTCCATTTGCAAGCTCTTAGTATCTCCTCTAACCATAGTGGCACTGCAGTCTGGCTGTCAGAGTCCATCAGTTCCCTACAGACTGATTCTCACTATATTCTATCTTCCTAAATGTCCCTTTTGTCAATCCAAGCTAGTTCTCAAACAAATGTCACTGGCAGCAAAAATGAACACCTTGACCTTGTGCTAACCAGACAGCACCAAACACAGAACACTGCTGGGAACTGCAGAAAGCAGCCTAACAGGATGAGGTGGATAAGAAAATGGCAGTACTCTGCCATAGCCCAAACTGTAATATGTCAACTATGAAAGAATGAGGAAGTGCAAAAGGGTCACCCCAGCCTATGGATCAATGGAGGAAGAAGGTTTTTCAGTCGCCTCACAATAGAGCAGTTCTGACCTATGCAGTTAGCAAGTGAGCTGTACTTTCATGCAGCTTCATCCTGGGGCCCTGTTCTGCTTCACTTAGTGCTGCATATGAAGTAGGAAACAAAGGAATCGTGCTGTAGGCTGGTTGATATATAACAACCACAGAGATGTAGTACTGACAAAGCATTTGGAAATGCCAGCACTGTAACCTAGAGCTCTGTGTAAATGGGAACATTGTGACTGCTTATGTAACAAATGGAAAGCACGGACATTTTGGTTAAGTTTGGTCAGTTCTAGCAAATATTATCATACAGAAAAAATGTTGTTTACATTTGTGTGTGTATATATATATATATATATATATATATATATATATATATATATATATATATATATAAAATCAGGCAACTGAAAAAATGTGGATTCTTTGGTTGTCTTCCTATAAATTAAAACAAAATCAGAGTCAAAGCTATTACTCAAAGAAGCCATTTTTTTTAAACTGTTCGTGCTTTTACTGTTAAGGCTCAGAACATAAGTGTATTGTCAGCTCCAGGAATCTGAAGAACACTTGTCTGGGTTATAGATGTTGTTTTAAAGAAGAATCTAGGCCACAAAATCCCTGTACATGAGGTCTAACTAGTAAACCTTTAGTTCAACCTCTTAAAAAATAAGACAAATGTTTTATTTTACTTATTTTTATTTTGCTTTTGTTTACTGGGTTTGTCTGACTGGGTTTAGTCAGAAACATCTTTTTAGCAGAGGCCCAAGGAGAAAAGCTCAAACATATTACAGACATTTTAAAAACATACATTCAGTAATATAGATGAACAGACAATAAATAATATACATTAAAAATTACAACATAATTTGCTAATTAGATTACATTCATATGAAAGCAGAGGCAGCTATTGCAGTATAAAACATACTTGTGCATTAGTGGATGTTGAACATTGAGCTTTTGAAGAGGTATACTAGTGGGTTTGTCAGACAGATAAAGATCATGTGATTAGTGCTCAGAAATTCAAAGACATTGAGGTGAGGGAAGGAACCAAGTACTTACAATTTTCATAAAAAATAGAAAACTGTAAAATATCCAAAGCAAAGAAAAAAAAATACAAATAACAGTCTTAGGCCATTCTATTCTGAGTATGACCTTTTCTAACTAGAAAGAATAGGAGATTGGTAATGTGTGAAGGATTAGAGGCCTAGGAAAGTTTTACTGGCCAAGCTATTCCATACTGTGGGCCCATGTCCTGCTTAAGTCTACTGGTAAAGGTGTTACAATAATGTCTATAAGAGTATACACTACCAATAATCACTGCTAATTTTGCTACTATCTGCAGGAACTGCAAGGTGTTCTAAATAAAAAATTTCACTTCATGCACAATTTTCCAAAAAGCATCAGTACTGTTCATTATAAAAACTCAAATGACTCCCCAAAATTCACAGGTCTACCATATGCACTGTAACTTGATCTTCAAAGTGAAACACTGACAAATTTCCCACCTCTGGGCCTGAGGATTGAAACTGACTCCTTCTGCATGTTAAACATCAGCTAACACTGGCAGAATTTCACGATACATCACATTTACCCGAGAATGCTACATGGACATGTAACACTATTATAAAATAATGACATGAATCGAACAGCACAGTTGCATCTAATGCTTACATCATCTTGGTTAATATGATTTTCCATCTGTGTCAACAAACGTACTACTAAACCTTTAATTTCACTAGGCTTTGTCTATGCATTAATATGCAAGTCACCTCGGTAGCCTTTTGCAGTAAGGTTGTGGCTGCACATGGGATGTTTGTCTCACCTGCATACCTGTGAGTAAAACAGATACAACCTTGCCATAGGGCTAGAGTAGTTTAAACATGACACTTCTCTTTTGTCTTTTTGGGTGTACTGTTAACAAAGTTTGGCGCGTACAATGGAAACTGAAAAGCTGGCATGCAATATTTTGCACATTACTTAAAAAAAAAAAAAAAAAAAAAACACACAAAAAACTGCAGAAAGGAAAAGGTAGACGACTTATCTGTCAATGTAAACAAAAGTTAGACAAGTGCTCTCCACTAAAGAGATTTGTATTTTAAAGGTACTAAGTCATCACATGTTTTCAAATTAAAAGCATACATTTTTAATATTGCAAACAGCTGTTCACCATAACATGCCTGTGTATAGGGATCATTGGTTTGAGCAAAACAATATGTTACGTCTCCTAACAATTGTACTACAATCTGGCCAATTTGTAATCTGCTGACAACTTTGAAAATGATATCCTATCTCTGCTGAGGTCATCTTACATCTGCATAATCAAAACTTCACAGAAGAAGTTAGTACATAGAGGACAGTGACACATATACCCAGCAAACAAAGGCAGAATATGCTGAAATGATGGGAAAGATTAGCAGAACACTTTCTTTCCCAGGAGCTTTGACAGCTGTTCTCAGCAGCCTAAATATACACACAAAAGACACACACACATCTCAGTGTACACAGTTAGCGGGAGTTGAACTATGACATTAGAATTGTCATCATTATCTTACTCAATCTGCAGCTACTAACAGGTCTGGACTAGTCACCCTGTTCTGTTGCATTAAATCGGTGCTAGCATTTATTTACAGAATGGACTAACTTTACCTCATACACCTGCTATGGAGAATGGATACTTGATTTGAGCAATATACAGACATGTACATAACACTGTACAAGTGATCACAGGGACCATACCTTTGGGGAAAGACACACTTAAAAGTTCTTGCCAGCCTTTTGGAACACTTTATGGTACTTGCCTCCCAAATTGAGCAGGGCCATTCATGATGCCCCTTGTATAAAATTGTTCCTACCTATCCAGTCATTAATTCTAGCCTTTAATGCAGACAAAGAACACCTTTGCTTAACGTGTTGTTGTTGTGTCTTTCAACTTTTTCCTGGTTAGGGGTCGCCACAGCGGAACTCCGGTCCACTAATGATTGGCAGTAGATTTTTATGTGCCGAGTTGCCGGCCTTGACGCACAACCTTCAACGAAGGTACGTCCATTCCTGCATGTCTCCACACAGAAGACGCTATAGCTGAGAATCGAACAGGACAACGTCTTACTGTGAGGCGACAACGCTACCGCAGCACCACCACCGCAGTACCTTTTGCTTAACGTGTACTGGTAACATATTCCATAGCCTGGGAATACGTTGAGATAAGAACCTATGCTTTCAGCCAGTCTTGTTTGTTTGGTAGTGAAGATTTAGGTTGTTAGTGAAGGGTTTGTAGAGACACTGACTTTGTGAAACAATAGCAGGTCTGACAAGACTGGCTCTCATGAATCAGAAAGTAAGACATAGGCTACTTCAGAGCATCCTGGAGGCTACATAGTACAATGCACTACACTTTTTTGTTACATTAGTAAGGATCATGCATCTCTATTTGACTAATTCATGGCTTTTGCCCAAATTCATTTCCTCCTTTTCTCATAAATTGACAGCACAGCCTAGTTTGCTGGGTGCTCCACTCAGATTCATTAACAGGGGTGCATTTTACTTATCTAAAGGACATGGGAAATATTGTTAGAAGCCATGACAGTGAAAACTCAAATCCCCAGAAAAAATGGTTTTGCAAACTGTGGCTCCTTTAGTTATGCCATAAAAAGTCGGTGTTGAATAAGGTAGTGATAAGAAGTTAGCAGCCATTTACTTCCTGATGATTTTAAGTGCATATTCATGTTTTAGCTATGTGCCTGCACTACAAAAGTGCAATTTGCAGTTACCAACCTTGTTATAAATGTAAGTACCATCACTGGCATACACAAATTATGTCTGAAATGATCATTTTATTTTAAGCAATGTTGCTTATATAATGTCAGTACCGGTGTGCATGAGACAAAGGGAGAGACAAACGCATATTAAAATACAACAAATATTATATACAAAATATATTTAAAGTACAGTAAGCTTGTTTTTTTTCTCACTTCATATTGCAATTCCTGTTTGTACTACACTAACTTACCTTTAATTTCTCTATAATCTGGCTAAAATGTCTGTATTAAATCACTGTCATATAACTTGTATCTTGCATGCGTAATTTTGATTATTTAAACTGTATTTATTTTTGTATTATGTTTAAAGACCGTAAATTAGTGTTCTTAAAATGTTTTGTAATATTTTGGAGCTTTTCTCCCAGGGTCTCATCTGAAAAAGGGCTCCTACCCAGTCTGACTCTCTCAGTAATCAAATGTAAATAAACAAAAATCCGAATTCAAAATTTATCACATTACAAAATCTGGCAATGAAGCAGCCACTGACAGGTATTGTGATCTCATATAGTTAAAAACTTACAATTTCTCTCTCTCTTGTAAATTATGTCTGCCATGACTACATAAAACCAATGACTAACTGGGTTAAAAACAAATAAAAGATATTGTTTAAAGACGGAGCTTTGGACTTTAAATAAAAATGATGAAGATGAGAATCTGAGCCACAAATAAAAGTGCCACCTTCCACAGTACTGAATTTTAAATACATTTCATTCTAACATGGCAGTGATCGTCACTTAAAGCAGCAGCGATACAGAACGCCTTACTTCTTCAATTAACCAAAAATATGTCGATATCAATGTAGGGTAACTATGGAACAGCTGCTGAGGGGGTATAAACTGAGGCTAGCTACATGAGGTAGCCGGGCAAAAGCTAAAGAATATATATAAAAGACTGCAAATATTATCAGAGAACATAGGTGTGAAACACTGGTAGGAAATTGTGTGTGTGTGTGTATGTGTGTGTGTGTGTGTGTGTGTGTGTATGTGTGTGTGTGTGTGTGTGTGTGTGTGTTGGGGGTTCTAGTCTGAAAAAGCTTTAGTCTGTGAGCTACTGGTGGGTTTTCTCTCAAAGTTCTGACTCTAAATCTCAACTTCCACTTGCATAATATTTGACGGAAAAACTTAACTCGTCCAGAGCACTGCTTCCCTGTCATTATTGAATGGTCACTTTTTTCTACCATGTCTTACCATAGTTCACAAATAAAAATAGTAATGGTAACATTATAGAGAGACACGAGATCAATATAGGTAACAGCATGTACCAGGAGGCATGGAAGAGAAGATTAGTATTAGGGCTTTTGAACAAAGGACCCATTTTACCTTTTAAGGAGTATCATGAATGCACTGTCATCAGTGGCAAGCGCAGAAAACACACACATACAAACACTTAGAAGTGAGAAGTTAGGAGCAACACCCATTCAACATGCTCCTAGCCACAATACCAACACTATCCATAGGGCCGCTCCACCCTTCCCAAAACATATAGTTCCGCAGACATTATTACATCACAACACTGAAGGTACAATGCTACCTTGTCCACTGAGCTCTACATTTGGTGTGAAACCCCCTTCAGCAAGCACAACAGCAGGGTCTGACTCCCTACTTTTTTTATAAGGATAGTGCAAAGTGGTCTTACTTTTGCCTGCTTTTTAAGGCGAACACAATTGTTTTTGTTCTGATATTAAATTACCTTTGTAATACATTATAAAACAATCACTTTCTTTAACTTTTTCCTCATGCCTCTGTCCCAAATTTACATCAGAACAGCACTGCTTCTGTGCTCATCACTGTACAGTACAGAAACAGATAAAACATACCAAATTAAGGTGTACAGCCACTGCTGTGTTTTAAGGGATTCATCTGGTACGGTAAACAAATATTGCCCCCCACGCACAGTTGAATGTAAATAGATGTTTGAACACAGCTTTCTGACTTTTGGATTTAAAACATTTTATGATTTTTTTCTACAAGAGTTTACTATAAATTAAGTGGGGGAAGGGTGCAAAGTTCTCTCCCTGCCTCAGGATGGATGAGGACTAAAGAATGCTCCATTGTATTAAATAAGATGAGAGCAAGCAGGCTTCAAGGAACATGAACACACTGTACCATGTCTCTGTCCTTAAAAATATACATAACCACATATACTGCAATAACTACATGGAGTCATAGGGTATGTGTTGTTCCTGCCATGCACTTGTTTTGTGAGGAACAGGAAAACTGTGCGCATAGGAAAAAGAAACATAATCATCATATATACTAAACTTCCTTTTGTTATTAGCTATACAGCCTAGGAGGCAAAGATAATATATGTGTGGGTTTTTCCAGCTTAAAACTTGTATTGGTTTTTAATCTACAAAATCTTCCATCACCACAGCAACATTAAAACAGTGTAACAGGAGCAGAAAATGCACATGATGGATCTCAAACAACGAAAAACCTAAACAAAAATGATATCTTATTACTGACAGTGAAATCACAAGCAAAATCAGAATTGCTAAAAATTAGCTAACAAAGGGATGATACTTTTAATTCTTAGCAAGGACAAAGTTGTCACCAACCATGCCAACAATGACAAATTTTATAACATTCTTTCCATGTGCCTAAAGGATTACGTAAAAACTAGAAACAGTTGCAGTAAAATTCTGACTTTGTTACATTACTGAATTTCACATACGTAAACTACTGGACCCGATGCTCTGATTCCCGAAACTGTGTGATCCTTGGAAAGTTACAGTGAAGGTCAATACTCACTGTTACATAGTAAAAGCATATTTTGCAGGGAGCAACCCCCCCCTGCCACCCCTCACTACTTGTATAACTCCAAGATTACTGTATTTCAAAGAAGAGGAAATAATCTTTGATACAGCTGTTTCAGACTGAGTATATTACTTCCCTGTAATCACACATTCTCGCAGTTCCAATGATCGCACTTATGGTCCTTGAATACACAATGGAACCTCAGCATGGTCTCTGCAGTAGAATTTGTTCTTTAATCTCCCATGATGCTAAGTTGAGATGTGATATGTTTTTCTAAAAATCACATATTGGCCGTATTTAGTATGTGTAAAGTAACAACTTATTCCAGTCTGTGGTGTCAACCAGCCATACAAATTAATAAACTCCAGATTAGATTTTTTTTTTTTTTTAAGTATGGAAACTAATTAGGAAGTTATAAGACTACCAATGTTTTTCTCCCTATCTCCACTGAAAAACTTTAGAAGGATGTTTTCACCCTCTCTGTCAGTTTTCCCTTATTTTTCCTGATAAATATTTCCCTTTCTAAACTTCATGGTAAACCCCTAGTTTCACAGCATATTTTTCTAAAAAATGCACTCCTTCTACTGACTTAGTCACCCTCAGTGAGACATGCAAAGGCCTTATCTGTTATCCTGAGTAGTGCCCTCTTTAAAAGGAGACTTGTGTTTAAATACCTCCATTCCTACTCTAATTTATTCCTCCATTATTTTAAAGAATGTTTTCAGTGACATCTTCTGTTTATGTTCTTTTGATGGTTTGGTTTTTGAAAAGGGACACTTCCACCAGTTTTCTTTCTACTAAATCACAAAGTAACTGTCCACAAACTGTCAGCCCTTCATCACTTCATCCAGGCATTTTTATTTTCTCTTCTGCAGGTTTCTTTTTGTATTTTACCTCATTTTAACTGGAGAAGCATTAGACAGACAAAACTACCTTTTTAAGACTCAGGAGCACAGGTCCAAGTAAATTGATGAAGTCTGCAGAAATCAAACCCAGGACTACAATATGAAGCTTACTGAGAAGTCACAACTCAAACCAGCACATCGTTGCTCTCTTTTGTTAGTTTTGATTGTATTTAATAATTTTAGAGTTCTCTACAATTCTCAGAGTTTGAAGTACCTAGCGGGTTCCATTTTGATAATGCATAGCTTGTCCCCTGAGAAATTCTGTAAAATTGTGACTCCATCTAAATTACGCTCCTTTTGTCTCCTGTTGATGACTTCGTATGGTCTTAAGAGACGATGTTAACCCACCAGCAGTTGTTCCAGTGCTCAAGATCAACCTTACTGTACCTTTCTTTTTTGTACTGCCCCTTCACTGTGCATCTCTTTCATTCCCCTGGAAGTCACTGCTGTTGTGTGTTATTTTTGTCTCACTCATATTACCTTATTTCCTAGCCATCATTTACCTTGTTTTTTCTTTTCAGTTCTCTGCATTCTTATGACCTTCTGCTTCCCATATAATACTATATACATTCCTAAATCTGCTCTTATGAAGCAAATGCTGTCTAGTCCTCTTGACTTTAACATACTCCCAATGTACTGCTGGTTTATGAGGCAACTTGTTATTCTTACAGCTGCACCTATATAGAACATATAGCCAAACCAAGACATTGCACTACTACTGTTTAATATTTAAATGTCACTTCCTACAACTGTATTTACTTGTGCTCCTGGCCCCCTTTCTATCATGTCCCCTTTGATGCCCTATTAAAGAAACCTGAAGAATGGCAAGGTCCACACCAAAACTACTCATGTTTAGTCAAAGCAAAGTAAAAGCTGATTAACAGTTTCATTAAATTATGTTAAAATATATATGCAGGACAACTAGCTCTGTGCATAGACAAATAAATCCCTAACTAGACCTGGATAATCTGGGCTTAAATGAACTATTTAGTGAGTATTTTACCTTCAGGTGACTTGTCCAGTGATGACCTGCATTCTTGTGTTCCAGGTTTGTCGCTGGGTAATATCACCTAGGTCAGCTAAAAATAAAATGCAACAGCAATCTCCGAATAGTACTACTGAGTTATCAGACATAATTCTCAGAACCCTGTATTGGACCGAATGTCATGCCTCTACCCATGTTGAAATAAACTGTTACTTTGCTTTAATTTTTTTCTATACCATCACTGTAGTCTCCAGGGTCAAACCGTGAAATTAGGTAAACAAAAGCAGATAATAAAGAAACAAAAAATATCCAGCCCATCCCTTTCCTTTTGCAATGTGAATACAGAGCAGTCTTTGTTTAGAACTCCTGATTTCTGCTTTCTTTCTTTGCTCTGCACAGCCTGTGTCATAATGTCACCCTTTGTTTTTTCCTTCTTTTGTCTACCCTAGTGTAACAAGCAGTAAAGCTGTATCTTTTGCCTACTTAAATTCTTTATTCGATTTTTTTTACTGACCATTATTCATACTTTTCTTAGTATCTACTGATGCCTTTCCAGATCATTTTCCTTCCACTACTTACACTTTCAGAAAACTCTTCTTTGCCCTATTCAATACACCACATCACAACTACCTCACTGATCTCTCCTTTTCATGTTTGTTTTCACTTCCGTTTTTGCTTAGGCCCCTGTCAGGCCAACATTTCCACCTTAAAATACAGATGAACTATGCCCCAAGCTTCAGTCACCAGCACATTCATGTATATTCAGACTTTTAAATCTAACCCCCTTCACCCGAAGTCCTACATTTCTGTGCTTCATGTGTGCCCAGTTGTCTGTTAGTATATATTAATCCACAGTGATCACTACCTAACGTGTTGTTTTCTTACATCACGGAGTGTAATACAGTCTCTAAACAAATGCAAATCAGGCCCACAACATCTTCATACATGTGAGCTCTCAACAGTGTAGCGAAACACTCTAACACTTACAAAAGAATGTCAAACTTTGCAGGTTCTCTACTTATCCAAACAAACGCTGGCTTTCAAAACCTAAATCACATCCGTGTGAATAGTACATATGCTTAGAAGGTGAAGTCTGGTGGTTACTAGGAGGCACACCAAAAGATTAGGCTTTTTATTTTTTTGTTTTCAAATCACTTGCCAGACATGAAATAATGTACCCTCCTTAAGCAGCCAAAAAAAGTAAATATCAAAATCCCTACAATCTTGCCTCGTATGTACAGATCTTAGGTTAGTAACTGTTTGGAAGAAATATGAATATGCCACATCTGCTGTGTGCTAAAACTTTTGTGTAACTTTATACATAAATTTAAAAATAAAGCTGAAAGTTCCTATAGATGTGTCGGACCTTAGCATGCTGTAAATACTACCTATCCATCCATGCTGAAAATACTATATCACCTATTATACCATGACCCCCCATTAATATTCCAAAATGTGCACACTGATTGGCCAGCGTGCATGTTGTAAATAGACTTATACTAATGGAAAAAGGTCCGGTCGCCCGGACTTTTTCCATTAGTATAAGTCTCTTTTAAAACACCGTCTCGCTATGTTAAAAGAGTTTAACATAGTGACACAGGTTTAAAAAAAGCAACAGAGATCTCCGTTGCTTTTTTTAAAGCTGTCTCGCTATGTTAAACTCCTTTAACATAGCGACACACTGTGTAAAAAGCAACGGAGATCTTGCTTTCTCGGTTGCTTTTTTTTAAACCTGTCTCGCTATGTTAAATGGGTTTAACATAGCGAGACAGCTTTAAAATAAGCAACGGAGATCTTGATTTTTCCACATTCACAGTTATGAACCCCAAATTGTTTTGAAGACCTAGTTCTTAATTAACTCAAAGCTCTTACGGAAATTCAAAAACTGAGCTTTTGCAAAGGTTTGTATAAGTTGTATTCAAAGTGTTTAGTACTCACAGAGTGAATACTATATAAAGTGTTGGGGTCAACAGTTAGGCCCAGATATTTTGTTCAGTCGCATTTGAAATATTATCTTCTTTCAAGTCTGTAAGCTGAAGTTGAGGAAACAATTAAAGCTTTTTTGGGGGTTACAAAAAGCATAACATTTATTATGTCCCACGTGCCACTTTTAGATTTTTTGTGATAAAAAAAATCAGTATGGATAAAAGAGGTGGCATGTGAGAAGAAACTATTGAGTACAGAGAATTATGGTGGCAATTGACATTAGAATCCAACACTAAGGCCAGGCTTGAATGAATTTGTGTCATTGATGCCGCTTTTAAAATTAAGAGCTGCTAAATTATAGGAAATACAAAATGTGAATGTCTTTTCCTAATTTTTAATATACGCATGTTTTTAGATGTTTCTTACATTATTTTGTGTTAGTTATCAATAACTTGTATTTTTACACCAAACATGATGTTTTAACTATATTGACACATTCAGACAAGGGATCTTTTAATGTATTTATTATATGCTGAGTTTTTTATATACTTATTTATTAATGTTTTAGGATGTTTCATTATTTGGTTTGTTTGCAACATTTCTCCTTGAAGGGTATGGTGCAGTTTTTAAGCTTTTACATTTTGGAGATGTTACTTGGTTCACAAAGCAGTGATGTCATGAATGTTTTAATTAACTAGAGTGAATTTGATTCAGCCCACATCTGATGAAGTAGCTTGAAACAAAAATGGAGTTCAAATCTCGATCATGTGTTTTGACTGTGCGTTCATTGGCAAAATAAAAGTTTGTGTTGCTCAATTTCCTCAGTTCGTGGCTTCATGGTTTTGCTGTCCAGGGTATTATTTTTGTTTTATTATAACATTTAATATCACTGAGTTTATTAGAAACCTCTTTAATTAAAGCCTATTGCACAGGACTCAAAATTTGTGCTGTAAATTTACTTGGAGAGACTGGTGAGTTTTATTACTATCAAGTAGAAGAACACCGTCTGTATACACTATTTTATTTAGATTAGGGAGGTCACGATGATCCAGTCAAAATGCACTACAATGTGTGTTTGAGAAAATAATGTTAAGGAATTTCACTTTTTGAGGTTTATTCTAAAGGTGAATTTCATGACATATCCTTCTCAAGCACAGAAGTAATTGCACACCTCTGAACCTCTTAGTGCAAGAAATCTATAGAAAGAGTGTCAAAATGGGGGACAAAGGCCCAAAAATAGGGACAGTCTTTAAAAACTGCTCTTATAAACTTAGACAGTTGCTAGAGTAATAGGATTTCTGTTAGCATACATTTTCTGAAGGATTTGAAGTCTGAAACTTAAATGCATGTGATTGTTTAATGATTTGCCAGGAAACCACAACTTTTATGAAGAATAGACCAAAAATATGAGGCAAAAATCTCAACAGTTGAGAGGTAGTTGTGATCAAAGTCTTAGTCATAATTTTGCAATAATTGGGGTGTTGCACGTGATATAGCACACATCAAAAATGGTTAAACAGCAATAACACTGTGAGATGTGTAACGTTTATAGCTGTTAGCTGATTATTTGTGTACTTCACTTGTAGCTGCAATTTGTGTGATAATGTGAGGTATCTGACAGAATTAAAGTTGCTAGTTGATTTTCAGTGCAGTTCCAGCCATGGTGACTGCCATTCATCTGACAATATGAGGCTTACTTAGTTTCACAATGGTGAAGGCTTAAAAAAACAAAGGCTTAGCTTGCTTTCTTGATCTCTGTGGCAGGATGCTGTTTCTTCGTCCGGGATTAGAGTTGTGTGTCCTCACTACAGCAAAGTCAATGTTAAATTGGTAGGAACAAGTACATTAAATAAAATGAAATAAAAATGTACCCTTTCCTTAACCCAAATTGGGGTACCGTTATTGTCAAAATAAAAAAAATGTTAACTTTAATGTTCCGTGCACATTTAAGGTGAGTATGATGTTTATGACAGGTGTCACAGAGCAATATTAATTCTACATATGCCATTGGGACTAAAGGTAGATTATAAATGCCATGTACATCATACCATTTTGAAGTAACACAGACAAATCTTTTGGAATTCAGCCCCCAAGTACTGAAGGTATAGGTTAAATGATTGTCACATCTTATTACTGGATCATATAATGACATACTAATCCCACTTGACTAAGTATTTATAGCCATAAAATTACGAATTTTCACTTAGTGGTTAACTTTCATGACAGAGTGTGTGTATATATGTGTGTGTGTGTGTGTGTGTATGAGGGTGGAAGAGGGTCATCAAAGTAGTCTTGAAGCCATAATACTAAAATGTGCTAGGCTTCACCTTGGAAACCAGACTTGCGTAAAACTGATATGTATGTTGTTTTTCTTGCACTTTTAAAATGCAGTCCATACAAGCTTTGTAGGTTCATAGGTTAGTACTAAGCTGGCTGCCCTTGCGAGCAATTTTAAGCCTAGCCAATTAGGCCCTTGTGAGACTCAAATCCTGCACCTTGTGTTTGTAAGGCAAACATCTTAACCATTAGGCCACCCTCCCAACTTAAGTTTGGAAACTTTTAGAACATGGCCAGTTGCATAAATAAAATAAAATATATAGATTAGGAGTACACAGGGACTTACTGAAACTTTTCGTTTAACACATTTCAATAAACCTAGCTCAGATCAGTACTGAATCACTGATTCACATGCCAATTTACTGTTTTTTCATTAGCTTCTATTTTACTGATTACAAAACTGATTATTGTACTGGACAAGCAAAGCACACATCTGTCATGTACCCATCTTTGGTAAAACTGGGTGGAATTTTAAAAGAAAATTCAAGGGAATACTATGTAACAGGAACTATTCCCTCACACTGATCACCCACACATGAATGAATTGTTTAGAAAAACAGAGAACAATGCTTTGGTGTGGTTGGGGGAAGGGCAGAGCACTTGTGTAGAACAGTTTAGTCAAACAACTTTGCATACTCTGACTTGATAATCTTAACACTGTCCCAACTCTATGGCCAGGTGTCATACAATGACATTTTTACTGCCTTTTTAGCGACAGCCTGATGAAGACGGCATCCTTCAGTAAGATGGGCTACTTCAGAGATGACATTTTTACTGGGGATACTTATACCAGTTCAGCATACTTTTATACTAGACACTCGTATGTGAGAACAGAAGCTGAAAGGCATTGAGCTAGAGCACCAAATAAAACACCATGTCTGAGCTCAGAATGTTACTTACTTCAATACATTAATGGTGTGTGCTGCCACAGTTTCTTTTTTTTGCTACCAAATAAAACACTTGTTTGAAATCTGTGACTAACCCACACATTTATTTGTTGCATAAATACTAGTTCAGGTCGCCTCACAACAAGACGTTGTCTCGTTTGGTTGGTCGTTCGATTCTCAGCTACAGCGTCTTCTGTGTAGAGGCATGCGTGAATGGACGTGCCTTCCTTGAAGGTTGTGCGTCAGGGCTGGTAACTCGGCACGTAAAAATCCACTACCAAACATTAGCGGACCGGAGTTCCGCTGTGGCGACCCCTAAGCCGAAAGACAAAACAACTACTTCAGGAACATCATCACCATGGGTTTCATCAAACCCAGACGTAAATCAAATATATATTATGTGCCTGCTGTTTTTGATGCTGCATTTTTATTCTAGCGTTGAAACCTTCTAAAAATCGACATCTTTAGTGTACTGTGCTTTACTTGAAGGAAATGTAAAGATGTGCCTTTATCATCACCACGACTGTATAGACACAGGAGCCAAGGTGAAGGCAGTGTTTTGAGGGGGGCACCACATAGCAGAATAACAATTCTAATCCAATCTCAGCGTAACAAGCAAAGGAATGCTAACAAACAGCAGAACACTTATTCACAAAGACTAAAAAACATGCTCTATGTTGTAGGTCATCACAGAAGATTCACAAAGATAGCTATTGAACCGGACAAAGCAGTGCTGTCCCTTCGGACTAGAACAGTGCACAATTAGTTTTTTTACATTACACTATAAAGAAGGTACAGTGCTGCTGTGAATTTTCAGAATAGGTAAAGTGTAAAACCACCCCAGGAAAACTGGTATGGCTCAACTCAACATACAAACTATGCTACAAGTTCAAAATAAAGTGTTAGCTGTGGATGAGAAAGCAAATATTATTAAAGCGGTCTTTAATTATCTGTTATCAGAAAAAGTCAAGGACTGTATGTGCATGTGTTTACACATTACATCATAGTCATGTGACCAGTGTTTCCAAAGAGATCATCATTGAAGAAGAAATCAGAACACCCAACAAGCAAGAACATCAGTAGGAGTACGTGTGTGTGTGTGTGTGTGTGTGTGTGTTTGCGTGTGTGTTTGTGTGTTTGTGTGTGTGTGTGTGTGTGTGTGTGTGTGTGTGTGTATGCATGCGTACTTCTCCAGGTTTGGACAGAAAGCTGAGTGAAAACTCTGAGAAAAGTAATGCAGTGATCTGTGGAAATGAAGTAATATTTACTAGGAAAAACAACGGAAGGCTGATTAAAAAAGCAAATATGTTGTCTGTGGAAGCGTGGGGGAAAACAGAAGTTGTATCTCTATTTTGAAGTGCGAAAATTAATAAAAGTGTGTTGAATGGGAAAATAAGGGACATATAATGGCTGTGCTACAGAGAAGCCAAACAGATTTTAAACAAGTGTAAATGTCCTTGAAAAACTTGTACATGATGGAAAGGAAACTGAGGGTGAGACGGACTTGGTTGTTTAAAAAGTTGTTAGTGAGGAAGTGGAGATGGTAATAAGAGGAATAACTGCAGAAGAAATTGAAAAAGAGTACATCCATCTATCCATAACCCATTTTTTCACATGGGATCTGGGTGTCACTTCAACAGTGACAATCATCTAGAACCAAGTTTTATACCTCTGGGTGGCTAGTCCCGCCATTTAACGAAAAATGGACAGTGTCCCAGAGGAAGCTGGAATAACAAATTGATTTTATAATAAATGGGGAAACATGGGAAATTAAGTTTTGTAAACATTTTAAATTAATGGATGGAGACTGCAATATTGTTGATAATACATGCCCTGGCATAGTTAAATTTGTTTGAAAAAATGATGACAAAACTGACATTAGACACTCTCAGCTTTAATAAACACTGACCACATAGTGTATGTTGGTGCTGTAGGGAAATAAAGTCCTGATTACGCCCCAGGTGATTACAGTTTGATTAGCAGCTTGGGCACTTGGTGCAGGCAGGGAGGATAGACATGCCTATATGCGGGAGGGATCATTTATTTATTTATTTATTGGGAAAGTCCGACTTGGAACAAAGCCAATCTTCAGCGGAGGTCCAGGGAAAAACGTTCCAGACACATATCAGATCATGTTGAGTATCTCTCTCTCTCTTTCTCTTGTGCAACTTAGCAGAAGACCAGAGATTAGGGTTGGTGGGGCAGAAGGACAGAGCAGGCATGGCCTCCTATGTAACCAAGGTAGGACATGAACTATAGCTACTCCCTAATGCCTGCCCAGCCTAAATAGCACATACAGACAGCATGCAGAGGGAGGCTGTGAGGCCTAAAGAAAGGATCAAGCTGCACAACATGCAGTAAGTTGCCTGTGGGAAAGAAGGATAGCTGATCATTGCACAGGTGGGGACAAAAGAGGAATGTACCAATGCAGTTCCAAGCCAGGGGGAGAGCCAGATTACCTGATAGCAGGATTGATCCATCACTCCCCCCGCTCCTGGCAGCATGCATGAAAATAGGAGAGCAGCAAGAAAAAACAAAATAATTGTAATAAGATTAAGCAACATTGTATGAAGATAGAATAGGAGGTTTATGGTAAAAGCAAGGGAAGGCATGTTAAAGAACTGCTACTTCTTTTGTGTGACACAGATGAAATTATAAGAAGTGGTAATGGCAGCCAGCTTTCTGGTCTGACTCCTCCCTGGTTCACTTCAGGTTCACCATCTCCACACCTCAGGTTCCAAGTACTGAGCTGGTAAAATGCAGAGATCTGCGGCAGTTCACTTTGATGCTGTCTCCCAAATTTTTGGCCAGCTCTTGGAAGGAGGTCAGTCAAGATGATCCAGATGACCTACTTTTGTCTAAGTATGCAGTTACTAGTGTTCTAGATCTGCCTGAATGTACAACCTGGGCCACTAGCTTATCATGTGCCTTAGTCTGACCATGAACAGTACTCGACTTAGAGCAGCGTTTAAAGCTGTGATAGATCACAAAACGGTTTCTCTAGGATAATCCTGTTATAGATAAACATTATGCTTCCTCAGAAAAATATGTCATGGAAGAGGACTGAATTGCATCCCTCATGATCTTTGCTACAATTAATTACCCAGCTGCAGTCTTTTGGGTTGTGATCAGAATGTACAGCCCAGCCTATTGGATGACTGGGTTTTTTCCACTGTTGAGTGCGAGGAAGCTAGCTTGCAAGAGTCTTTATGTACAAGGCTGGTAAGATAATGTGCCCCTTCCCTTGGATGGGCACAAAATGAGGAGTGACAATTTTCACAGTTGAACAGCTTGAACTTTTACTAGGCAGAGTTTGAAAAAGTTGATCATGAGAAGCACGCCAACACTGTTTTAGTTATGCATCCAACCTACTGCAATCTATATTCCAGTCCACAAAGACCAATTAGAACTTGTTTATGCTTGCTAGGTCTGCTTTTTCTCTTCACATTTCAATCCTTATTGAGAACTGGGTTGTTTTCTTCCCCTTTGAAGGGGTCTCTGATTATATCTTGACTACCAAAAATTATCACTGGATCCATCTCAGTGAGATAATTACCATCCTGCTTCAAACCTTCCATTTATTGGCACAATTACTGAGAACGGAATGTGTGTGTAATTGTACTCCTACCTTGTGTCACATTTTAGACCCATGTCAGTCTGGATTTAGACTGAGCCACAGCACGCAGACTTGCTTCATCTGAGTGGTTAATAATGTCTTAGTGGTGGTGAGGGGGGGGGGGGGTCAAATAAAATATTTAGTCTTCGGCCTGCTTGATCTCTATCCAACTTTTAAGATTATGGATGATGTAATCCTCATTGAATACCTGCAGATACACTGCGGGTGATCTGCCACAGTCTTGAAGTGCTTTCACATTGTGGGTTATCTGACATGGTCTTGGAGTAGTGTCATATTGTGGATTACCTGACGTGGCTTAGAGTGGTTTCCCACTGTGGGTTACCTGACATGAACTTGAGAGTGGTTTCCTACTGTGGGTTATGTGGCACAGTCTTGTAGTAGTTTCATGCTGTGGGTTATGAGACATAGCCTTGGAGCGGTTTCACACGGTCAGTTTTGTGGCACGATCTTGGATTGGCTTCACTTTGTGGATTACCTCAGATGGTCCTGGAGTGATTTCACACTGTGGGTTATCACACATAGTCCTGTTGTGGGTTATCTGGCATGGTCTTGGAGTAGTGTCATATTGTGGATTACCTGACGTGGCTTAGAGTGGTTTCCCACTGTGGGTTACCTGACATGAACTTGAGAGTGGTTTCCTACTGTGGGTTATGTGGCACAGTCTTGTAGTAGTTTCATGCTGTGGGTTATGAGACATAGCCTTGGAGCGGTTTCACACGGTCAGTTTTGTGGCACGATCTTGGATTGGCTTCACTTTGTGGATTACCTCAGATGGTCCTGGAGTGATTTCACACTGTGGGTTACCACACATAGTCCTGTTGTGGGTTATCTGGCATGGTCTTGGAATGGTTTCAGTCCCCTTTGTTCAGCCACATCTAATGTGCATCACTGGGGACAAATTCCTCTAGTTCTTGCTCACAGGAGTTCTGTGTAAGACCCCAATAGTTCTAGCAGTACTAGGAACAGGTGGGACAATAAAAAACAGAATTTCCAAGCACAGTAAAATATGGTACTAATACAGGTAAATTTATATGAGCTTCAGAAGGAGGCAATTTGGAATACATTGTGCTGAGAAGAACATTCTCCATAAAGACTGAAGCAACATTTGGCAGCTTCAATATATAGCCAATAACTATTTTAGAGCATGCACTGCGGTGGTGGTGCTGTGGTAGCGCTGTCGCCTCACAGTAAGACATTGTCCCATTCGATTCTCAGCTAGAGCGTCTTCTGTCTGGAGACATGCGTGAATGGGCGTACCTTCATTGAAGGTTGTGCGTCAGGGCTGGCAACTCGGCACCTAAAAATCTACTGCCAATCATTAGCGGACCGGAGTTCCGCTGTGGCGACCCCTAACCAGGAAAAGCCGAAAGACACAACAACCAATAACAACTAAGATAAAAATCCAGTATAATGAAGTAAAAATGAGACATTGCAGCTTCCCCACCTGCCTTTTAAAGAGAGAAAATTTTAAGGAATGGGTATTGAAAATTATTCAAGAACTATTAGGAAAGAGAAATTTCTTCAGACGTTATAACTAGTGATTGGGATACAAGGAAATTGTGAGTTTAAAAATAGGGTAGAAATAAAAGAAAAGGGAATGGTTAAGAAGTAACAACAATTATTTAGAGGGGCTGACAAATATTAAAGTATTGCAGAATGAGTGAACTCTTACAGAAAAAAATAGGTGCAACTGCAGAGGGCTAAAGAAAAAATAAGAGAGTATCTGTATAATATGGATAAGTTTAGAAAGATTTCTTTTAAGCAACTGTTTTTTTTTATAACTCCACAGCACAAAAGATCTCAGCACAACGACTTAGGTGACAGAAAGGGAAAATGGTTGTTGCCAAACCTAGGGAAATACTGTGGAAATTTTATGAAAATTTGTATAAAGCAGAGGAATGTGGAAATCAAGAAAAAGTACAAATGGAAATACTGATGGAAAACTTATGAATGTACATGAGGCTTAACAATTAACGTGAGACAGGAAGAGATGGGATCAAAAATGATGACATATAATTAATCTGCATGAAAGTCTCCAAGATTAGATGGAATTGCTTGGAAGTTTGGAAGCTAGGAGGGAAGAAAGTAATAAAGACCTGGATGGTTTTTTTCAACAGGATTTTAAAATGAGAAGCACCAACATGGTGGAAGAAAGCTGTGGTGACAGTAATACCTAAAGATGGTAAAGACCCATCAGACCCAGCTTCACATAAGCCCATTTTCATAGATTCATAGATTATTAGGCTAACAACCTGGGGGAGGGGCTTTGTAAGCCTAGCCACATTTTCCTGAAGGAATAATACTGTCCTGTTTCCAAATAGGACAATGAGAGCCAGGCATTTATAAGCTACCTCTGTCAATAAGGGACAGGAGTGCCAGCCCCGGTACAAATTTCCTATTCACCATCCACTTATCTAGGTTGCATTTATACTGGGTAACAGATGAACTCAGCTTTACATGGCTGGGAAGCCTGTTCCATAGGGAGGCAGTCTCTGGGAAGCATATCTATCTTTCCAGCATGTTCTGTTTAAGTCACAGACAAAATTCAGATCCCTAGACCTTGTACTTTTGGTACTTTTTGACTTATGAATATGTAGGAGATTCGTGAGTGTGGGGGTTGTGGATGTCTTGTAAGCTAGGCACAGGTCACCCCTCAGCAATCTATAGGAGACTGAGTAGAGGGAAAGGGGCTTTAAGGCGCTCTGCATAAAGCAGGTTTGTCACGCCTTGTACTGTTTTTGTAAGGAACCTCTTAGGTCAGTCTACTTACTGCATATGCCTGGTCAGGTACCTACCAAAGGGAGCACTGACCTCTTTGGACCTACGTGCCATTCCCTTACTTATAAGATGGACAACATAAAAGGACTTCCTCACCATTGTGGCCACATGGAGGTTGAAGGTAAAGCTGCTGTCTACGTGTGTACTCAGATCCTTGACCACTGGGTCAAGTCTTAGGGGCATATTATCAAGATGGTAATTAGCTGAGATGGCTGACTTCCAAAAAGGTACAATTATGCATTCCTTAGCATTGAGTTTAAGACCATAGCTTTGGCACCATTTGTTAGTCAGAGGTATACATTCTTTAGAATGCTAGTGTCTTGCAGGGGAGTCAATGATAACCCCCAGCTTGCAAACATCTGCAAACTTAATCAGACATAAACCTTCTGCATTTGCTTCCACTTCTGAGCAACAGATGCTAAAAAGGAGTGGGCCCAGTATGAAGCTCTGGGGAACTCCACTAGTGACTGGGCATTTGGTGGAGTTGTCCTCACATATTTTGACCTCCAGGATCCTATCAGTGAGCCAGTTGGCTATCTTGGCTATCCAGTGGGTGATAAAAGGGTTTCTACCTAAATTAATGAGCTTCCTATAATGCTGAAGTGTGGTAATGTATCAAAACCCTTGGCCAGTTAAGATAAGCTGTGTGCCGTCTTGCCTTCCTCCAATTCTTTGGTTACTCTTTCAAAAAATGCCACCAGATTCAACAGGCATGACTTCCCTCAACAAAGCTGAACTGTGATGGATCCAGTATTTGCAGGTTAACTATGTCCTCATTTATCATGACCATGTTGATTCTTTCCATGGCTTTACATACGAGGCTGGAAAGACTTACGGGCCTGTAGTTACCAGGATCAGTGGTTGGACCTCCTTTGTGTAGGGGAATGACTATAGCCATCTTCCATTCCTTGGGCACAAAACCTGACTGTAGGCTCCAGATGAAAAGTGATTCAAGTGGACCAGAGATGTCATGTTTCACGGCATTTCAAGTTTTAAATTATAAAGGGTTTATACCTAAATTAGTGAGCTTGCTATAAAGCTGAAGAGTGGTACTGTATCAAGGGGCTGTATAAAGAATTACAAAGTGTTTATGTCTATAACAGCTAAAAGAATGGTAAACGTACTGCCAAAACTAATAGACATGTATCAACATGGTTTCTGTGGAGGGGAGGCATACATTTGAGAACATTAACAGAATAATAATCCAGAGGTAAATAGAATGTAAGAAAATAATGAACTGATGCTGTTAGTTTTGATACAGGGAAAGCATTCGACAGAGTAAGCTGGAATTTTATTTGAGTAGGGTAATGGAAGCATTTGCATTCCCTGATAAAATAAGATTAATTTAGAGGGATTGGAGGTAAAATTTAACTGGAGAACGTTCTGAAGAAGTCTGCTGGTACAGATGAAAACGCTTAACGTTTGTCAAATTGCATTTATTTTTAAAGGAAATAAAGAGTTCTGTGTCCGAGCCGAGGCATCCATTGTTTTTACCATATCGGAATATTTACTTGTATTACGTTGTTTCTACATTTTGGGACTTTATTTGGATTATATTTAGAGACATTAGCAAAGAAAGTAAGGGACTCAGAAATTCGGGGATATAATTGGTATGGTAATCAAGAAAATTTGTCTTTATTTGCAGATGATATTATTTTGTACCTGATAAAAACCAGGAAAAGACATTTCAGTTTGTAGAACATTCTGCGACAGTTTCAATTTTTTTCGGATATCAAATTAATGCAGACAAAACAAAGGCTGCAGTTGTAAACTATGTATCCACACATGAAATGGTTCATTAATTCTCATATTTATGGGAACATAACAAAATGAAGTATTCAAGAGTATGAGTTAAAAAGGATTCTATTATGGGTTGGGGGTTGGTATAACCTCTCAGTCATAAGGTACAGGGTTTGATTCTCAGATTTGATGGGAAACTGGTTAGGGTTAAAATCACCCACAAAGGTGGAAAGCCTAGTACTTACCTATGAACCTATTGCAGCTAAGGATATGTGAGAAGAGAATAAACAAAAGATTGCACAAAAACTGAGAAACTGGAAACACTTGTTTATGGATATGGATACCGAGATACAAGCAGTGAAAATGCTTTAGTCCCTTGAGTTTTATATACAGAACAGCCATATTTTTCAACCAGAGGAGAAGCTGCAGACAGTAATTAATAAAGAGTTGAAGGATTTTATCTAGGAGGGGAAGAGGGCAAGAGTCAAGTGGGACAAGTTGATCCTTACAGTAGAAAAAAGTGGTTTAGGCAAGAGGGGGTTGGAATTTACTGGAGAAGGTTGACAAAGGAACCAAGGTACTGGCACAAATTACTAGAGAGGGAAAGTTAATAGAAGAAGAGGCCAAGAAGACATTTGGACTATAGGTTAGAGACTGCATTCCCTATCAGGGACTGACATCAGACTAAAGGCAAAGAGAAAGAGCTTGGGGAATCCTAAGTGAAAGACCTTCTCTAGTAGAGATTTTAGCTGTATCTAGAACAGAAGCTGTTGTTAAAAAGGGATACTATTGCATGATAATTGCAGGAAGCAGAGGAGGATAGAAAAAGAATGAAAAACACATTGGAAAAGCAGCTCATAATGAAACAATTGGGGGACATATTTATGGGTCCCAAATATGCAACAAAATCTAGAAGATTTAGGATTTTTATTTAGAATTGTTTGTGTTGCTATTTATTTTATAACCCAGAAAGACTTTAAAGAATTTTTCCTCGGATAGATGGCAAATATTGGAGATGTAATGCGTAAGAAAGACATAACTGGGAACATATGTTTTGGGAGCGTAATGAGTTGGCAGACTATAAAAAATCCCTGCATAGTATTCTGTCAGAAATATTGGGTGAGCAAATGGGTGTAACTAAGGAAATGATTTTTTGAGCTGAGATACAGGATCTGATTTATCCAGACATAGTAATTAATGCCTTGTTAAGTTTAATTCTGTTACTGCCAAAAACAGTTATGAGGAAAGGAGCATCACCAACTGTACCTTAAGCAGTGCATATTAGAACTGGATGTGGGATCTTTAGAAAAGGGTAGGAGGAAATAATACATGCAGAATAATGTTTTGGAAGAGGAGTGAGGTTTAAGAGAAGGCAGGAATTGATCAATTTATGCAATGTTGGATTGATAAGTGTATAAATTCATGTATGTGACATACAATGTCGAACTGTGAACACAGTTTGTTTTCTTAAATATGCATGTTTGCCTAAAATAAAAAAAAAAAAGACTGAAGCATCACTAATTTAATGAACATTAATTGTACCCTGACTTAGAAATGGGGTCCATTCCAGTGACTGTACTGGAAACGCTAAACTTCTGGAGAAAATAAAAAAAAGGATGTTTGAATGGGATCCATAATTTATTATAATGAAATAAATAACAGAGTGCCATCTGCAGCAATACAACAGACAGATTTAAATTGTAAGCTACAGATAAAGAATAAAGCACCATTTACAAGAGGCTCTGAAAACAAAGCACAGGCAGCGACTCCAGTCTTTAGCACTGCCTGCCATGGAATGCGCTAGTAAGGAGGGGGTTGGATTACATCACACCCGTTGACACAGAATAAGCGTGTTTCAAGCAAGACAAGGACTAGCTCACAGCAAGTCTGTATAAAAAATTCTGTCCTTTATAATTAGATGCAAATTGTAAAGAACTAGCCGTAGTGCTAGCCACATTTACAAAACAGCTAATGGAAAACTGTTCTAATGTCAGTCTACAAAGAACAGCTGGACAGCACATTAAGGCTCCAAATGATCTGTGGCAGGCATGACTGTTCCCTTTGCTACAACGTACACTAAAAAGTTTATAGTATTTTACTCGTAAATTAAGTAAAGTGTTTGGAATTAATTTTTGTCCCTTAGAGTTCACTTATTCGTCTAAGCTTGCTATCTTATGAGATTGTAAGCATTTGATTATGTGGTAAACTACTGCTAGTATAATATTTTCATCTTCTTTTAATTGTCTTTACAATGTCAGACTCACAAGACTGTACATAATGTGCAACTTTGATTCAGGTCAATAGAACTTGACACTTTATTGTATTGTTCACATTCCTGCATCCCAAGACCTGAAGACAGTCATCTGGGATCAGTACTTACAGAGTTAGCAAGCAAGCACTTTTAAGTAGGTTGCTGACCTCTGAATTATCAGTTCTAGTGACTACTCAGTACAAAAGAAAGGAAAGACTAGTTCATTCGTTTTATACTTCAAAAAAAAAAACATGAGTTTGTCTGATAAGATGACTCCTTACCGGGGACACAAGTAACCCAAGTCTGGTGACAAATTCCTTAGTGTAAGAATGATAACAGGAGAGGAGGCAAAGGCTTACACATCCCATAAGACAGATGCTTTCTTTTGGGAAGTGGGGGATGTGGAGACCTTGTTGATTAGAACTCAATTTTGGCAACAAGTGTGAAATACCAGAAGGGTATCTATATACACGTGATGAGTTGACATGCTATGTTTCTGTGCCATGAGGGCATAATCGGAGAGAAATAAGATTCTTCTTACTTCAAGTCCAGAGCCAGACTGATTTTTGCAAAAATTCTGAAATTATGCTAGAATCTAGTCTCCCTTCATCAGAGGACCACAGATGTTTGTGTGTCTGCACATGCACGTGTGTCTGTCAGTGGTGTGAGGGAGGCTGTTCCCACAGTACTGATATACAGTGGTTTCAAACAGGGAAGGGGAAGCTGAAGATGCTATGAAAGCCAGAAAATCTCAACCTGGTTATAACTCCACTGTTACTGGAGCAATAACTGTGCCACATTTATTAATCTGCATGGTCACCACACTGAAAGGAAAAGACATTCTGCTCCAGACATACGTTGCATCAGTGGTTCATCCCAGAATGAAAATCCATTGCTTTTTACTATCGTACTGTAGTCCATGCCAGAAATGGCTCACTGTCAGATGTCTCAGCCTGTTACGGCAGCCCCAAAGAATATCATACTGATGATGTTTCAAGCTGGTTGGGACTGACCTCTTGCAAAATATAACATTGGCAAAAGCACACTTGCATACATACAGCTTGAAACCAAACTTATGGTCTTACCTCAGCACCTCAAGAATATCACATTCACAGGCAACAATGCATTCCTGTGTTAAAAGTGCATAGGTGGTGTACACCTCTTCTGGAGTTCTTCCTTAATGATTCTACCATGATGCTCTAAAACAAAGTTGCAAAAGTGGGGATCACTACATAGCCACAGAGAATATAAAATATGGGATGTAAACATTTCTAACAAGACTGACATGTGAATTTACAGCTGTTCTCCTGGAAGCTATATAGAGTGCATTGTCTATCTGCTACAATTGAGGGGGACACAACAAGATGGTCTTGTCTTTTACCAACCTACCAGCTGGGAGAGAGTACAAGTTCATAGGTTGGTACTAGGCTATCAGCCCTAGGGCCTATACAAGCCTAGCCATAACAATTTCCTGGCTATTTCTTGCCACACAATTTACTTCCCCTGGACCCCCTTTCTAGCAGGGCAACTGACGTAATCCCCGGGGTGAATTTCTTTTCTCCCATCCAGTCGTCAAGGTTCCTTTTGAAGAGGGCCAAAGAGGCACTCTGCTTGATATGTATGGGCAATCTATTCCAGAGCCTGGGGAGTCTCTGGGTCAGGAACTTATCCCTGCAGCATGTTTTGTTTATTGTGATGACAAGCTTTAGATCCCTGGAACGTGTGTCTCTGAGGGATTGGGATTTCTTTAAGTGTAGCATGTCCAACAGCTCTGGGTTTGACATGGCCTTGTATGTTAAGCAGAGATCGCCTCTGAGTAGATGATATGTGACAGAGTATAGCTGGAGTTTTTTACGGCGGTCAGCGTAGGACATCTGCTTTAGGCCTGTGATTCTTTTAGTGAGGTATTTCTGTGGCCTTTCCTGTTTTTGCAGATGTCTTGAGAGGTACATACCAAACGGGGCGTTGTATTCTACAATGGATCTAATGAGGGATGAGTACAGTGGGACAATGACCTCCTTTTTTCTGGATGAAAAGCCCTTAGTGATTAGGTGTGTCACATTGAAGGATTTCCTGACTGTTGTGGCAATGTGGTTATCAAAGGTGAGACCACTGTCCACCTGTGTCCCTAAGTCTCTTATCACACTTTCAGTGTTTAGTGTACTGCTACCTATATGTTATTCACGGGTACATGTTTTTTCCCCAAAGGGGATAACTATACATTTCTTGGCATTGAGCTTGAGCCCATGGCTCTGGCACCAAGCATCTGCTTCTGTAAGGCCCTTTTTCAGTCAGAACCAAGGATATAAAAGGCAAAAAAAAAATGTAACATCTTGTATAACACTTGAAGTGGAGTACAATTTATTTGCTAATAATAGGTCACTTTATGATACAGGTATTTCTGTACTCCTGCAAAAAAGCATTATTGAAATGGGAACAGTATCATTTTCACCCCCAATTAACCAGAAACAATGCAATTTTAGAAGTTCTGACATTTTTATAACAAAAAAAAGAGTTAAGTACAAATGGACCAACACATAAAAAAAAATGTAACTACGACCAAAGTGGAATGAAAAGCATATGATGCTGAAGGTACGAATCTCCCTAAATAAAGCTACATTTTAAAATATTCTATTAATCAAATATATTACTATTAAACTGTAGAATAGTTATCACAGAAACAGGTAAATGAAAAAAACGGTTCAAAATTGAATCTTTTCTCTCCCATTAATCTTATCATCAAGGAACATCATCTGTAGACCTACCTGGTACAAAGTCAGACGCTTTGTAACAAGCTATTTTTTACCTCTTATAAGTGCCCAATTTCATCAGCAAGAAAACCACAGAATATATTTCTAGATAAAATCACTGCTGTGGATAACCATAAATTACTAAAGTCTTTAAAGCTGTAGGAAATGATCAGCTTTTACAACACAAGAGCAAATAACGGAAAAAAGACTGATCACTACCAGGATCAATAAAGGAACTGCGATGGAAAAAATACCAGCTGGGGAATGGAACAAACATAGAGGTATGGCACACACCCTTAAAACACATTGTGCTGTGCATCATGTTCAAAGTGGGATCAATTCTCAAAAATATTCTTTCCTGCCGGCAACAACATTAAATAATCAGCTTACGTGTTCTCTCAACATCACCACTTTATTCCTTAACTGGAGACTCTCGGTGACACATGAGGGGCTCTGCTGATAAAATGCATTTAAAATATGCTCTAGAGGGGTTCACCATCCTACAGTAAACTTATGGATAGTTCTATGAAAAAAGTGTACTTATTTCAGTTTTATAAATCGGAATCTAAATCTGTTTTAGTTTCATCAATCAGAGGCTGAGATGTTCACCTCAGTTCACTTTTCAAATAGAGGGACATTAACTTTTGGAGTGAAGTACATTCTGGATTCACTATCATGAATTGCTCTGTCTATCCATTACATTACTTTTCTGCTTTTGAAATGACTTGAACATTCACAAAAACTGTCACAATTTTCCATAAATGAGGGGATTGAGGATAGCAATGCAACATGCAGGCAAACACTTCATGTCTGGCAAAGCATGCTAATAGTGTCTGAACAAATATCTGGTAACCCAGTGTGTATTTATGACAGGTGTATGATGTAGCCTTATCTGCTCAATTGCTTTTAGCTAGCTAACTGGGGTGTTTAATTTATATGCAGGTCAACACTACACTTGTGGTAGTTTAAGATCGGACTCCTAACTGCTTCTGTATGTACTGTGCCCCTATGTCTTTAGTTAACATACAGAGGAACAACTTGAACAAATAAAGACACACTGTTGATTACACAATACAGACAGATGTGTTTGTTACTTCTGCTTTGTGCAATGTTTTTACAAACTTCCCCAGTGTATAACAATCCTGCAACATGCTAAACAACAGAGGCTACATGACACAAGCAGCAAACAGCGTGTTTTTTCCCCCTCCGGGACACCTTAAATCCAGCATGTTTTCACAGGACTTGCATGCACTACAAATTATGTTACTTCCTGCTGAGAAATACAAATCAGATAACAAGATACACTGCTACAAAATGCTCTTCTCCTCTCAGCCTGTAAGCAAATGTCACAATACTCTCACATGGCCAAGTCATGCTACATTATGCACTTAATGATTTAGAACTCCTTTGCTTCCCTTACAATCATCACACCAGCCCACAAAGGATATTCACTCCAGGGATCACGTCAGTCGCCCTGCTAGACAGGGGTCCGGGGAAGTAAATAGTGTGGGAAGAAATAGCCAGGGAATTGTTATGGCTAGGCTTCTATAGGCCCTAGGGCCGATAGCCTAGTACCAACCTATGAACCTATGTTTACCTGATGGCAAATTTAAAATAGTACCTATAAATAATATTCGCAATCAGAGCCCTATCTGCCCAAGAATGTAGGAACACAGCTTGAGAGAACTTCTAGTTTTTTTCCAACATGTCTGCTTCCTCATTGTTGCAACCATTGGGAAAGAAATGTTGTAGATCATTATTTTTACAGATTTGCTTTGCATTTATATACTCAGTGCTATGCTGGCAGATACATTCAGTTTTAATTTCACACTGGTGGAGTCACCCAACCAGAACACTGTTTGTTAGCCTGAGGCTGCCATTATCCTTTTTCCAACGTGGACGGTTTGGGGTGTTAAATCACCATGTGACTCAGTTTTCGACTACTGCTGTTACACATTTACATATTCTTGGCATACTGGTCTTTTCTTATGATCATTTTGTCTTGATCCAATTAATGTAGCTACCGTCATACATTCTGCTTCAAAGATGGGAGACAAACTGGTACTTGTTCTGAACAGGATGTTACTGGTAGAATGCATCTGAAAAGTGACCCTGAACAGATTTTTGTGCAAGTTCACCTTACCTTCTCTCTCTCTCTCTCCTGCACTATATTATCTGATTGAGAAACAGCTTCAGATGCCTTTGGGTAGTGTTTGTCATTGTGCATGCACATCAGTTCAGGCATAAAGCATTTTAAAGGCTACCATATAGCATCCTCTTCAGATAATCCTGCATCTTACCCTTTCTCCACTCCTTAATATCCTTGCCATCCCATATTAATTCCCATAGTAATGTAACTTTACATCGTTTAGTATAAGCCATTCTTTCTATAGTTTAACTACCGCACTGTACCATGGAAAACTAAACAGTCAGTGTGACCTTTATATGTTCCCCAAATCCTATTCCAGACAGTTCCCATTTCCTGCCCACCCAGATCAGCTGAAGGATCCTGGAAAGTGTTAAAACTCTAGAAGGTCTGCTGGCTTAATGAATTTCCATGTCCTCAATGCACATCCAAATGACAGTAGTTTGTGAGAACTTAAGTGACATTCTGCAGATGATGTGTCATGCAGAATATGGAGACATCACATGTATGCTTTGAGATGCAACATTTGTTGGACACAACAAATAACTCCAAAGCTGAACTTCATCTTAAAGGAAAACCTGGAACAGTATCAGAGCAAACAAGCTGAAAAAAATGTTCACAACAGTGTGTGTATTTTTTTGGCACTTGCAGAACTGCCTTTTGAAGAGCTAAATGCAGACATATGGTGTACTGTAAAAACAGTAACTAGTTTGCCTGAGGCATTAGCTAAAAGTTCCGCTTTTGCTCTATATGTAATTTAAGTTATATCAATACTCAGAAGGGGTTAAGGCAATTTTACACACTGTGCTGTAACCAGTTGCGTTGTATATTTCACAGAAAAGTACTCAATATTTTAGACTTGTAAACATTTGATCTCCCAAGCCCCTGCTTACACTACCAAGGATACTAGAAATAGAGATTTAGGATGCATGGCTAGGCTTAAAAAGGCCCTGTGGTCATTGGCCTCGTACACATCTATAAACACAAAGTGTCAACACAGAAGTTCGATTTCAAAATAAGGTGGACCATCGTGATAAACTGTGAATCATATTCAGGAAATAATCTGCATACAGATTAATTTTAATTATGATCTGTATTAGAAACAGATTCTCAGACTGTAAAGAATGACTTTACAGGGTTGTGCACCTATGACACATGCCTCAGACGTATAACAAACACAAATTAATGAAGTGCCATCAGTTAGCATTACCAACTGTGTGACTGTGCTTCTGAATTGAGTTAAACAACATATGAATGAGGATTGTCTGCTGGATCACACATTACATTCCCTAACCAGCCCCTAGGAGATGGATACAGATAGTGTGGATGGACACAAAACTCAATATGGATAGAAGGCAGGAGATGTCATGGCTCTAGTTCAGAGAAATTTTACTGAAGGACTGGTAAAGTGTGAGGGGGTGGAGCCTTAGTGCAAGATGCAAGTGATAGTACTTGCTATGTTGGAGCATGTTACACACACAAATCTCTCACTATAGGATTTGAGCATTCAGGCCGATTCTCTGCCTTGTGTTTACACCCTTCTGATATTCTACACCTGAGCTGCCCTTTTGACTCCAACTGGTTGCTGAGCCATTTTGAAGCGACAGAAATATTAATGATAAACAAACAGGATGGTTTGATCATTTGTTTCTTTCTAAGCAGGGTATAAAAATACAGTTTACTGGATTCCAGCCTGACATTTGTCTTCAGTTTAACCAGGATATAGAACATAAGGCATCCTTTAGTACACTCTGGGAACATTTGTTAAAATGTACAAGCGTGCAACATGGCTTAAACACAGTATGAATTATCACCATCACATACCAATATGGTCCATTCCCAGCAAATGACAATTTAAAAAAAGCTGCATCCATATTCATTGGTCTTGAACTGATGTCAGAATGTGGCTCTGGTATTGATTTTGTATCACATCACTAAAAAGCACTGCACTCAGGTTATCTATGACATGAAATAAAAAGCAATACAAGTGCAAATTTCATCTCTGTCAGTGTCCATGGTCTACAGGTTTATATAGTATGGCACTACCGGATGGACATGTTCACTATAGTTTGTTTGAGAAAGTGTGCAAAATCTCTCTCCATTTAGACTCTTTCTGTAAATTATATTATGCACATTTTTGTTGTACATGTACATAATATACTCTTACAAAGCTTGCCATGTTTTTCCTAATATGATTTTTATTTTGTAAAGTTTGTCTTGATCAAAAAATGGATGTAATGCTTTTTTTTTTTTTTAGCCTGCAGACATGTACAACTAGTGTGGAGCCACTCCTGGTGTTTCAGATGAATAAAGCCCTGACTACAGGCAAGGAAGCCCAAGTCTGAGTCGTGACCCCCGTGCTTGACAGCACTGGCAGAGGAAGATGGGTGTGCTTATCCTGGAGAAAGGCTAGGATTTAGCTGTCTGCATATTCATCAGTCCTCTTGGAGGAGAGATTCGAACAGATATGTGGGGACTAGAGACAGGGATTTCCCCTCACCAAGCAACCAGTAATGGTGTTATCCTTCATAGTGGGTATGCAAGAGTGTACAGCTACATAGGAAGTTACTGTCAGCAGCCTCATGATGATGTTGACTGCATGTCCCCCCTGCCAAGCAGTTGGGTTAGACAAATGCAACAGCCCTCATTGTTGGAATGCCAGTTAGGGAACAAATAACCCCTAAATCTACCTGTATGATGGTTTCTCCAGATGTCTCTCACCCTAGTGTATTCTTCAGCACTTGGGAACAGATGGGTTCAAGTCAAATTGGGTGAGGATTGATATTAGGCATGTCGAGGCTGCGGTGGTGCAGAGGTTAGCATTGTCTCCTCACTGCAAAAGGTTCTCCAGTTCGATTCTTGGCTGGAGTACTTTCTGTGCTGAGTCTACATATCCTCCCCCGTCGAGTAAATTTAAAGACATGCAGGTAGGTAGGTGCGTGCGTGTGTGGGTCTGCCTTCCTTGAAGGAAAGGCGGCCAACTAGACACTGTAAGAAATCACTGCCAATCATTAGCGGACTAGAGTTCCACTGTAGCGACCTCTAACTGGGAAAAGCTGAAAGCGTATTGATATTAGGCATGCCAGGGAGGGGGATACATAGAAGAAAAAACTGTGCAACTCCTTTGGAAAATTTTAAATGACAGATTTAAGTCTAAGCTTCCGATATATACACTCTTGGCTTCATTTTTATCTGGGATTGGGATCTGCAAACATGAGATGCATTATTTTATCATGATCGTCATCTTTTTAGATAAATATCAAGTTTCTACTTTAACTGTGGTGGTGGTGCTGCGGTAGCGTTGTCGCCTCACAGTAAGACGTTGTCCTGTTCGATTCTCAGCTACAGCGTCTTCTGTGTGGAGACATGAGTGAATGGGCGTAACTTCGTTGAAGGTTGTGCGTCAGGGCCAGCAACTCGGTACGTAAAAATCTACTGCCAATCATTAGCGGACCGGAGTTCCGCTGTGGCGAACCCTAATCGGGAAAAGCCGAAAGACACAACAACATCAAGTTTCTACTTTACTGGTTAACTCCTATGGAGATTAATACCTGTCATTTTCTATCTGTTAGTAGAAAACTCTCTAAAGATTTTAATCTCATGAGTAAATGCAACTAAAAGGCTTCGAAACTTGCAAGATGCCTAGTTGATTTTATCCTCAAAATAACAGTATTGTTATTCTGTTTGTCGAGTGTTTGTTTTTCATTTTATTTTGTTCTGTTTCATTGCGAAATTCAGTAAAAAAACACGAGTGCAAACTTCAAACCTGCATTCATACACAGTAAAATACTGTTTTATTAGCTTTTATGAGTGACAACAAAGCAATTCTGGTGATAAGGCATTTCTTAACAGAGTAACTTTTAAAGCCCACTCCACCATACATACAATTTTATTTACTACTTTTAATGACTAATGAATTGGTAGAGCGTCTACCGAATTCTGAAACATACTTTTCTGTCTATGTAAAACATGGTACATAGTGCACTTGTCAAACTCAGGGCTCCACATTATAAATAAAGCTACACACCTGGCATTTTCAAGCACCTTCTAAACATATTTTGAAGCTGTCCCATAATACTAGATTTCCCTCGGCAATGTTCCCAGTTTTCTAGATCTCACCATTAAGATAATAGTCACCATGACAACAGGAGATAAAATCCTTGTAATAAAATTCAGAGAAGAAACAACTCTGAAAGGCAATTTAATGCACATATATTCCAACAATTTAAAAATTTATATTATGCTAGGCTACACTAACATTCTTAATTAAAAATGCATTTATAATTACTGTGCAACACTTTTGTTTCTGTATGAAACTGTCTCTGTCTACTGTCACTTTCTGTCTTGTTTTCACATAGAAATTAAATTTTATTAATAATTTTGATGACAGGCAGTTTACAGCCACACCAAACAGGATGTTGACGATACAAACTGCCAACATGAAGTTAATCAGTTTCACAGAAGCATATCTATGTGCTATTTTCCACAAACTAATCGTATGGAGATGGGCCTGTTACTTAAGACATTTATGGTGCTAGACATAAGTACACCTTTGCACCTGTTAAATGTTCCTCCCTTCAGTTTAGGAAATGTACCTGGCTATGAATTATTTAACGCTCCTTATATTACATCACCAGTCTCAAATCTGCACCTACACAGTTTCTATATTGCATCACCAGTCTCAAATGTGCACCTTTACAGTTTCTAGCCTCTTGCATCCTATACTATTAAGTTAAATTTATGCTTCTTCCCCACCCCCACAGACACACATACAGGGTAAGAACGTATTACATGCTGATATACTCCCAAGTGCAGCTATAAAAAAACTGCATTAACTACTGTCAGTTTTATGCAAATTTCTTCTCACTAAGAAAGAATATTTAACACTAAATGTCCCAGTGGAATAAATAAAACCCTATGTATCTTTTGTGCCTCCTCCCCCAAAAATACATCTGAGGATTCTACTAACCATTTTATTTAGTGTAATAATAAACCTGTCATTCTGGTCATCCCACATTCAGGCCACACTGTAATACGAGAAGGAGGTGTAAAATGATTACAAAATTAACAAAAGAAAGAAGCGAAACTAAAAGGCTCCATAAGCACACTGTTGAGCCAAATATTTGCATGTAGGGTATAGTACAAATATGCATTTTCCAGGACTCAAACCCATCAAAATTAATTAAAAAAACATCAAAACTACAAGTAACCAAGTTACAGCATTTCTTGTAAAGAGCTATTTTCTAATTTTTCTAGCCAGCAAAATAAGCATATTCCACCCACAAAAGCAGTACACCTCATGTTAATGGTCCTAATAAATGTACATACAAGCATATAATGCCCTGGCCACATTTCCTCTAGTATAGCATCAATAACATCTTAGGTATCATCTGAAAGCGGCTACAAGCCTAGTGAGACTAGCCCAGACAAAAAAAGGATAAATAAAAAATTGTGAAGAAAGATGCTAACAAATCTGCTCAGTCTACCTGTATGCTGCATCTAGTCTGTTGCCTCACCTTTACTTTGTTTAATCAAACCTATACCAGCTGTTGTCTTGAGATCTGCAACAGCTTCCAGTAACCTAACTTCCTTCTCCTACCACCCTTTGGTGAAATAATTATTTACTAGCATCCAGTTTACATCCAGCTCCATTTATGTGCATTTCTGGCTTAACATTAGCCTCCCACCCTTCGGTGGAAGTTGTACTCTTTCTATCATTCTTCTCACTGTCCTGCGTCTCTACATCATATTATCTATATCATATCTATATTGATCAACTAGTTAACAGTTACCCTATCCTGATACTTTTTTTTTTTTTACAAAAGTGTTTTTATTGCTGTTTAATGAACTATACTGATGTATTCTATCATTGTTAACCTTTTCTTATCATATTTACTTTGTATTCCTATGAGATCATCTGTAATGTATATGTGCAATGTATACTATGTATTTGTATTTTTCTGGAGCTTTTCTCACCAGGACTGCATTGAAAATGGGCTCCTTGTGGCCCAATGGACTATCCTGGCAAACAAACTCCAAATAAATAAATAAATATAATGCATCCCCCCCCCACCATTTTCATAAAACTTTCAATGCCAGTAAAAAGTGAAAAAAAAAAAGGTCTTTGCCAGAAGCCAGACAAAGAAAGACAACTACAGCTTAATGTGTTATGGCCATGAAGAAAAGAGACAGTGGGTGTCATGACATACATTTACATGCCTGAAGAAAATCGATAGAGCCCAAATAGGAGCAGAACAAGAGGGCACAATCTAAAGATACTAGCTAAAGGGCTCAAGGGATAGTAAAGAGGAAACGTTTTAAACAAAATGTGGTTCTTACATTGGGTGGAAGAAAAGGGAAATCATTTGTTGGTTAAGTAGCATATGCAACTTCCTTGGAGGTGAGGAGGACATGGGCAGGCTCGGCCAATCGGCTTCATCTGTCACTAAAATCTATGTATTACGCTTCTAATTACTCCACAGTGACTGAAATCAGATGCATTGACGCTCCTGCTACAACACTCATTCATAGTGTCCCTACAATGCAAAGTTACAGGCAACATTTGCTGGTGGTGGTAGTTGTGAATAAAGTATGACATCTGGATTTAATTCAAGGAAACAATTTCTGTTTTGGTAAAATTTGCCCACTTATGATTTTGATTTGTGTAGTTTTGCCTATTCTGCCAAGGCATGGATAGTTAGTTTTAATAATATACCACAAGTATTTGGTTAGATTATCTATGCACAGAATATTTGATAAACCATCACTAACAATTATAATACAAATTATTTAGGTAGGTTATCAACTAAGCTTCCTACATTTACATTCTACTGCTTAAACTGATACAAGCATAGGCCTTATATCTAATGCCATCACTATCTCATTTTGTTAGATTTTAGCCTGCTTATACAAGCTCCTCTTTATGCATTTTTATATGATGCTGTTAAGTAGTAAGGCTGAAATCAGGCAATTAACAGCCTCCGATGAGTTTTCTGCGAGATGATGTCTCTGGTAGGTGGAGGGTATTAATTCCTGCTGTGTTTGGTAATCATATAACACCATAACCCACACCCTAATCATGCACTATTACTATATTATTTTTAGCACTACTATTACTTCCACAATAACACCCAGCTAGATTATGCTGCATTACGTTAATGACTTAACTGCAGATTTCCTCATATTTGGGTATTTGCAGATTTGAGCATCAAAGATTGTTTCCCCATCAGCATGTTAATGATTTCTCAGCCTGTATTTCATACATGCTGCTTCAAAAGTATGTACATTTTTAGTGCAGCATACATTTTCTGTACTCTGTACATTGTCTGCATTTAGGCAAGGTTGTAGCTGAAAAGGCTTTTATGACCAGTTCGCTTATATGATTAACAATCATAAAAACTACTACTTTGGTACTAGCTGAAGATGCCATGACTATTCCCAACTTTCTAGGTATCAAATGCTACCCATGCCCTATGTGCAATACTGTGGTAGTAGCTGCTGATGCCATACGAATACTGGATGCAGTCAGTTATACATACATACAATGGTATTTGTTAATACTGCTACTTTGGACATAGTAGGCAAGTACCTTGGTGCTCATGACCTGTGCTTTATATGCGCAGTCCTGCGGTGCCACCTGCAGCTGTATCCTATGTTCTGAACTAAAACATACACAGTTTTCTGCTTGGACTATCCCACATGCAGTAGGGTAGTATCTGCTGTTTACAGTCAGTTTATTCTCACATCCTAAGTACAGAAGGATAATATCTGCTAACCATGAGTTATGTATTCTACACTCAACAGAACCTTCTGTTGCCAAGTATACTGAGTGTCGCAGAGTGGAGCATGCTATGTATGACACCATGACACTGGTTGCTGATGTTCTGAGAACCCTACTGATGTTCTGAGAACCCTACTGTAGTAAGAGGACAGCTGCTGTTATCCATAGATTGCTCACCCTTTGTACAACACCTCATCAGATGCTGTTGCTGCCCATATCATGTATGCAGTGGGTTTTCCATGTACTAAGCTGCAACACTTTGCAACCAAGACTGTCCCAAATAAACTTGGGTAGTACCCAATATCCATGGGCTCTACACCCTGAAAACAATACTATGGCACAGCTTCCTACATGTGATCAATATCTAATTTGCTGTTGCTTAAGTCTTGTTGCTCACGTCTATAGTCTAATTTCTCTAATATTTTGTTTCCTTGACCATGTTTGCTCTTATACTTCAAATGCAAGCTTGCAGCTTGTTTGTCCACTGTGTTCAACTTATTAAGTTACATAGATTCATAGGTAAGTACTAGGCTATCTGCCCAAGGGCATTTACAAGCCAAGCCAGAGTGTTGGCTTTTGCCACCCCCTTAGATTAGTTCCCTGTGCCTCTGACCAGCAGAGCCATTAGTTCCCTGTGCCTCTGACCAGCACAACCATTAGTTCCCTGCGCCTCTGTCCAGCAGAGCCACTGCAGTGATCCCGAGGTAAATTTTCTGTTTCTCATCCACCCATCAAGGTTTCTCTTGAAGAATGCTAGGGTTGTATATAAGCATATAGTATTGTAACATGGTACATCTGCTGTTGAATGTGTTCTACATGCAAGTATTAACTACTGATGTCCTAAGAATCCTTTGTTTTTGGAGCTTTACTCCCCAGGCCTCTGCTGAAAAGAAACTTTCTGGCCAATCTTACTTTTCTGGTAAATAAATGCAAATAAATAATCCTGACCCTAACTGCAGAGTTTGGGGTTCTGATACCCCTGATCATTATAACTGATGTACTTTGTTTGCTGTATTCTATTTACTACAGTACAAAGTATGCTGCTGTGACCCTGAGTATGTAGTCTGCGATAGAGTAGAATGGACTGTTAAAACCCTTTGTGATATCCCTCCTCTTGGCCAGTGGTCAAGGAGTCGAACACTAGTGAGGGATGTTCACTTGGAACAAAAGATAGATCCACACAGTGTTTCCAGATGCAGCTCTCTGCACCAAGCACAATTTCCCTTAAGAAGACACTGGGAACACGCTCCCATCCTAGGGCTGGGTTTCCTTCTCTCTCACCAAGCCCCAAATAAGACTCCTCACTGACAACAGCCATAGAGTTGGGTTCTCAACAGGGTGTTCCATGCCAAGTCCTCAACTACCGTCTCTGTGAACCCAGCACTCTGTGTCCCTGCTCCAAGTAGCTGACACACACACACATGGGAAAGACTGGTACCTATTTACTAGCTATGCCCCCTCTGCCCAGACTATAAAGTAGGTGCTGCCACCAGAACACTCTAAAGCCAGCTACTCTAAGGCTCTAACAAGGGTACCCAATTATACTGAGTAAAATTAATTTAACACAAATGGTAGTGTTTGACCAATGCAGCAAGGCTTTCAGAAGCAGCCACAGTATCATCAAATAAATGTAAGTACTCTCAAAGGTTAAAATATTCTCTAAAAGACCAGCCATAATGAAAAGTTTCAATATATTTAATAAAAGAAAATGAAAATAATGCTTAATATCGATTTGCAATAAACACCAGAGTTTCATCACAGGAAATATTAAGAATAACACTGATGGATAGATTCACACAGATACAGAAAAACAGTAGTTAACTAATCTCACTACATTTTCCTGACTGATCTAAAGAATTACTGTTCCCTAGTTCACTTACTAGAGCAATGCAAGATGATGCAGGTGAGTGGTCCTTCTATGTCAGGTTTCAAAAACAGACTGCCCTGAGACTTCTGTCTCATCTAGTATTAAAACATTTCAGTGCTGAATTACAGAATGACATCAGATACATCTTGTCATCTGACTTCTGATTCACACACTACCCCTTTATAGAAACTGAATCAGAATCTAGTACATGTGTGTTACCATACACGCAGACAGAGCTTTGCTAAGATGTGTTATAGCATCTGGAAGCTATAAAACCATTTCAAAACTTCCACTCTTCCAGGGTAGCAATTATTTCACCCTTAAGGATAGCACAGTAGGATTCCTAGCCCTAGTTTTCAGACATTTTGTCTCTGGGTGCAATCAGAACTGTAAAATACAATCTTTATGGCCTAAACCAGGTAATTTAATTTCAGACTATTTTTCAAATTTAGCTGGACTGAGATTAACCTCTTGTCTTCCAGTATCCTCTGTTACAATATATTAATTTCAACAGTTACAAGAGAGTCTGACATACAGGTATATTTCTTTTCTGTCCAGCAAGACCCACTCTTGGTACATTTTCAACACAAGCAGCTTTACAAATACATTTTCAACACAAGCACCTGTACAAATCAGTTTGATATTAAATGACAATTATTTGCAAAACCCCAGCTAGCTATGCTGACATATGTTACACATCCACTGCCCTACTTCTCCTGGTACAGCTGGCAATACCTCACATCATCACACCCTAACAGTCCTGTCTGAAGCCTTACAAAAAAGGTATTCAGTACAATCAGTATCTAGTCTACAGTGGTGTAATACACATTACTAATACCAGAGTACCTGGCCTACATTTGTGTAGGATGGGCTGTACATGTCAAGCACATCCGATCTACAGTACTACAGTTCAGACTGTTGCTGCACCAAGTGTTCTGCAAATATTTGTGAAATACTGATTGCTGATAAACCGAGTATTCAGTTTGGATACAGGCTGTTTATATCCGACATGGTGGAACAGGGCATTGAACCACTTTTTACAGCAGTCCTATACTATGGTTCATTTTAATTTTGGTGCTCTCTTGAATGAAGTTACTTTCATTGCTGACGAAAGACTCAAATGGGATATGTTCTCTGTGGATCCTGCATATCTACCATGCATCCATGACACTCTGTTTCCTCAAACATCTCACAGGTACGTTTTATAATATGCTGCCTGCAGGTGTGTGTGTGTCTGTGTGTATATACATGTTTGTGCTGTTCATGTGAGTGTGTCCACACATCATGTAACAGAACAGATTCCCATGAAGACCTGGTAAGTGCCTTTTGCCCATTGCTATCTGGGAAAAGTCCACCTCCCTGTGACCATGAATAGGATAAAGTAGGTATCAGAAAATGAAAAGATGCATTGTTTTGCATGTTATGAATACTCACTTTTTAAATGAAGAAATTATACATGAGAAAGTAATCAATTCTTTATAAGAATATGAAGCACTTTAAAAAAATAAAGTAGAAAAATATGAGGCACTTTAAAAAATAAAGTAGAAATATTAACAAGGCAAACATTCTGCAGCATTTTTTTTTTATTTCATTTACATTTTCCTACCAATTGTATATTGAGATTCCAGGCAGCCATCAAGGGTATCAGCTTAGCACTAGCACTTATCACTCCTGGAGCAGCCTGAACAAGTGGTACTTACAAAAGGCTACCCCCCTCCAAAGTCAAGTATATTTCTAGAACACACTGGTTGGCAGGTACTTACTCTTGGCTATAGTACTTGTTGGTACACCCAGCTTCTGCCAAATGCTAGTAGAAGATGATGCAGCTACCTCTCCTGCAGGACTGGTGAGACAACATCAGTCATTCCCTCCCACATTCCCTGGCTGGCTCCTCTAGGACCCAGACTGTTAATCAATTCTGTTCATCTGGGTCACAGTTAGGGCTCTATCCCTCTGTGCTACGAAGCTCACAAACATTACAGAGCATTGTATGGCAAATGTTTTCTCACCTTTTGATCTCACAAAGTGACTCTCCTATTTCAATACAAAGACACATCTATTCAAGCCATACAGCTTAATTTACTTCTTTTTTGAGGAGACTTTTGGATCAAAAAATAATTCATCCGCATCCTACGCCTCACATCCCAGCTGAAATGTATCATCATAATACCCTTTGCTCAAGCTTTACTTAGGTTCACAGGTAGTATGTATGTGGTCCAGGAGATCACCAAGGAGCCTAGCTCAAATTTCCAATTACCCCAAGCATACCTTGGTTAAGCGACTTGTTCAGAGAGTCACACATTATGCAGATGGAGGCTGCTGAAATCAAATTCTGGACTATAGGAAGCTGTTTAACAACTCATAGCCAGACTGCTCAACCTCTCAGCGCAAGAAATCTGGACAAAGCCAGAAATAATGGGGGTGGGGGTGGACAGAGACCTAAAAATAGAGACAGATTTGAAATAGTGTTGCTATAAACTTAGAAGGTTGCTAGAATGACAGGTTTCCCATTATTATATATTTTCTAAAGGATAGAGTTTAAAACTCAAATGCATGTCATTATTTAGTATTATTTAGTGACTTCAATCCTCTGTGATATACTAGAAAATCACAAATTTTATGGGAAACAGACCAAAAATAAGAGGCAAAAATCTGGACATTCTCCGAAAATCTGGAAAGTTGAGAGGTATCATTGACTTAATCCTCTACACAGTCAGACTAAGTGATACTTTATGCTGACAACTACAGCAAATTCCAAACCTGTTATAATAAACATACAAGAAACTTTAAATAAAAAAGTTAAACTCAAGAATTTAACAGCAATATCCTGCTGGGTCGCGGTTTTGGTTGTGCAGCTCACGGTATACCAAAGCACTAGACATACAACTTTTTTGTGATAAGTAATGCAAGCCTGATTTTGATATGGAAATCAAACAGTCCAGAATATGCATGATCCAAATAACACATTGTTCACATTTAACTGCACCCCAACCTAGGATGAAGATCTTCTCACATTTTTGAGACATATGCTCATCTTTAAATCTTTCCAGTGTTAAATGCTGCCAAATGCCCTATACATAGCAACTCTTATTTCTTAGTGGCACAGCACAAGTTGAGATGTCTCTCAAAAATAGGTCAGCACTGAGACTGAAATGCTGCAACTCAAAGCCGAATGAGAAATGGTCAGACTAGTTCATAAGTTCCTTATGATAAACCAGCGAAAGAATAGCAAACTGAAAACTGTTATAAGAATCATTACGGATTGATTTGAATTGAATAGAAAGGATGATGCTTCCTAAACAGGTCAAGACTTCATCTAGACTGTTACCTAACAAAATGACCCAACTGAACAATAATGAAACTAGCTTGTTTCATAAGTGCAATAAGGCACTCCAGAAATCATTTTGCAGTGAGATAACAGCTCTTATCTAAGGGGCTGAACCCCTGTGCTGCTGTTTGCATTCCACCTCATTTAAATCTGTATCATCTCATACAAATGCACCTGATCTATGTTACATACCATATCCAACTGGAAATTGGCCAGCTCTAGCTAGATGGAAAATACTGAAGACAAGTATGGTCCATCTCCAAGACTAGGCAATTTATTATACTAAAAACACTTTTAGCGCTCCTAATAAGAAATTAGTAGACAAGACAGTGGTATGTATCTGTCTAGTTGTTCAAAAATTACAACTTGCCCTTAAGAAGCTAAATCAACCCATCATGTCTGTGGATCTCCATGTATCAGCAAATCACCGGTGCTCACTAAATTTTGTTTATTATACAAATCCACAAATATAACTATAGTCTATATAGTATATGTAGTGGGACCATTCAGAAAAGAGTTGGCTTTTTACAGGCATGGCTGAGTTAACAAAGCTTAGCCAACTTCACTTCAACTTGAAACTAACCCTGGATCTTGTCACAGACTCCTGCCTCACACTCTTTGTTCAAACTCTATCATTCAAATAATTCCTCAATCCATTTACAATTTTGTGCCTTACTCCAAACTCCGCCTTACCCTTGTGCATCCTCATTATGTTAAACGTCTTGCAAAAAGTGAAGGTGCACTGTACTTTATTTTATTATTACTTTTATAACTTTGTAAGGGAGACAATTGAGGGTGTGTTGTCAAGAAGAAAGAACACAAAACTATGCCTATTTAGTATGAGATCATTTAAAAATCCTTTCCTTTGATCTTCAGTTTGAATTTCCTCAGACTGCAAACTTGTAGGCCAGAGAGGAATAACCAAATGATACCACTCAAGAAGCTCCCCTTCCCAGATTTTCATGCCAATTTGTCCATGATCAAAGCCTGTCTCACATTCTAGGTGACTTATAAACCACTGGAGCATTTGAGCAGGTAGAACTCCTACAACTACAGCAAGTCTCTCCTTAACATGTAACCACACAATAATGCTTGGACATTAGATCTTGTCTTGGGAAAACTCTAGTCAGTAATTAAGACTGCCTTACAAATTTCTAACCATTTATTTTATTTTAAATGAAATGTTGAACAGTAAGAGGCTGGTAATGGGAAACATGGCAGTAATTGGCTCCAACCTTCCTTTGATCTTATTTCCCTACACATAACCCACCCCTTCTTAAACCCTTCTCCTGAATATTAAATGATTAATGTCCATGGGTCAGCATTCAAGAGTTAATAAACATGTCAAATTAACCATGACTCAGTAAGCTATTTTGGAATTTAATTACTTTTATTATTAAAAATAATGTTTTCTCATTTTAGTTCAACATCACTTTTATGTCAAGCATAGTACCCATCCTTTCTATTACAGCTACCACTCTCACTAACACTTTAGAACTTCGGAGTCCAAAGTGTATTTCCTAGCCCAGCCCACTCTTTCTTCAAAAGTAAACATAAGGAAGGCATTTAATCTTCTTTTACATCTAGACCAACAATCCATTTTTACTATTGTGCTTACCTTCCTTTAAACTCCTTCCTGTAACATAACAAGTGCAACTTCCCCAAGTACAAATCAAAGCTTTGGCCTCCACAGAGCCTTTTTATAGAGTGGCAGTGTTTCACATGGGTTACTGTTACCAGAGATACAGACAAGCATTGTATTCATGTTCCCTGTGGCTTTACTCTAACAAAACCAAGTGATTCCACATTAGTTATTACCTTAACTGCTTTTCAGGTCTGACAAACTATTCTATTTATACACTTTTTTTGGTTTCTGTTCCAAAATACACAATTTAAAGTGTTCTGTTACAGTTAGGCTTAAGTATCACGGTGCATTTTCCACTTCATCTTAACAATATTATGTGGGCAGTTCTTAATAAAAAAAAAGCTTAGCAAACTTTTTATTAAGGACATGCTCTCATAATGTCTATAGATGTAGACTTTAAAAGATGAAGGCCTGTGAATTTGCTGTGGTGAGTCTATTAAAATATGTGGAAGTACCCCGGCATTTTCCCTTCTTTAACATCATCAAGGCTTTTTGGAGAAATCAGGTAGGAAAAAAACAGTATTTTATGAAGGTTGGAATTTCAAACATTGCCTTACACAAAGGGAATTTCTGGGAGAAAAACATCATGGAACTGGAGACACCACAAACTGAGGAAATAATAACTTGCAACAGACCACTTTAACATATCTTCCAGCTGCCAAATGTACACTCCCTATAAGTAGGTTCCTTTCTGAAGGAAAGCTTCCTGTCAGAGTACCAATAACCCCTCCAATTCTTTCTAGTCAGGTCTGTAACGTGACGTATCCCACATTACAATAAGCAATATCACCTCCTTTGATGTGAAGCTAACCCTGGAACTTGTCACAGACTCCTTCCTCAAACTCTTCGCTCGAACTCCCATCATTCAAACAATTCCTCAGTCACTATACAATTTCATGCCTTACTCCAAACTCCTCCTTAGCCTTGTACATTTATTATATTAAATGTCCTGCAAAAAAGTTAAAGCACACACCATTTTTTAAGTTTGTAAGCGAAACTAAGTGAGAGTGCTTTTGTCAAGAAGAGAGAACAGCGACTTAAAGTGATTTGAATGCTTACATAGTGCAGGAGCCTGTCGGCCGTGGTTGTACAGTGGTTAGCGTCGTCGCCTCACAGTAAGAGGCTCTCTGGTTCGATTCTCGGCTGGAGTTCCTTCTGTGTGGAGTCTGCATGTCCTCCCTGCAATTGACTGAACGTTAAAAGACATGCAGGTAGGTGCGCGAGTCTGTGCGTGTGCCTTCTCTGAAGGTTGGGCGCCAGGCTGGCAACTCGGCACTGTAAAAATCCACTGCCAATCATAAGCGGACTGGTGATCCGCTGTGGTGACCCCTAACTGGGCAAAGATGAAAGACTTAGTGGAGAACCCTGTAGTATTTCCTGCTAGTTATTGGTTATTTGTATAGTGTTTTAAAAATGAAGATCTTTTTCTCCTACTTCTCCAATTTAGGTTTATTTGTATAAAGACACAGTATGTTGATGCCAAGAGTGGGTGGGGTGGGCAGATTTCAGGTAGACTTGTTATTTTCTAGGCTTAACTTAGCTCGTACCTGCTGCTTTACGAATGTAACCTTAAAATGATTTACTGCTTCTACCCTGCAATTAATGACTCTGCTGTTATTTAACTAAAGTCAATACAGTCATTTTAAGTGGTGAAGAAATATATTGTTATTTACTGTTATACTTGTGATGTATATGCTTGCAAATCATGAAACTGAGGAAGATGCCTTCCGAGAGAGAGAGAAACCCATGTTTTTGCTACAAGGTAGTAAATAAGGAAGCCCAACACAGCTGTTCAGAGAAACAATAACCTCTGACATGTGACACCCTTTACTTAACTTCCATTTTGAAAACTACGTCTACAAAAATGAAGTAACTATTCCCTGTCTGAAGCACGCGGTCCTTGGACAATCAGGCTGTACTTTGGCTTTGCCTGCGGCTGTACTACATTTGCTTCCATCCACAACATTGCACTCAACTGCATTGCCAAGCAGAAGTCAACAAGCAATTCATTAACTAAGCAATCTCCCAGCGTGAGTTAGTTTACCTGTGAAATGTCACTGATCAGTACTAAATATTACAAAATGTCATTTAATTATCTATTACTTTACATCAGATGCAACTATTAGCTGCATTAGAGACATGTAGATGTTGTCTGCACTTTTGCTCAGTTTCTAGTTATTGAGACAGTAATTGCTTGCAGGTTTCATTGCTGCTTTCAGGCAGGCTGGGACACTCAAGGCCACACTCTCTTAAAATCATGGAGTCAGGAGGTTCTTGCAAAGAAATGACTGAAGGGACATTGCTGCAGCAACATTCAGACTATATATATATATATATATATATTAAAGTTTAGTGTACACAAACTTTGGTACAATGCAGTAGAACACAACACAACTGGCACAGGAAAATGGATATTTTGATTAGGGATACATGGTGTATAAACCGCTTTAACAAAGGGAAGAAAGTTGACCATTGTTATTTGCAGAACAAAGAGAATAATTATGAAATTTCATTTTATTTGACATCACTTTTGCTTTGGGACAGTAGATACTAAATAATGATACAACTGTTACACTTGAAAGTTATTCACCATGCTACAAAGACGGACGTAAACTAAAGCTGAAAGTATACTTCCTTCACCACACTTACTTTATGTACCATGTAGCTAACTAAATGTACTCCAAGTTCCTATTAAAGCAAATGAAGGAGAACAGTTTTTGTCCAGGTCAGATAACTCCTGCTCTGTCTATTCAGTGTGAGGGCAACATAAAATTAAACCTTGCCAGGTTTAGAAACTTGCTCAGACAGCCACTGCAAGCTCGAGTGAGGAAGGTTTATATAGATTGTTTTATGCTTATATGGCAACAGTCTCACAGTGTATGAGGTAAAAATGCCCCCTGCAAAGATTAAATAGTCATTCAGTGCGTTGCGACAACCTTCATGACTTTATCCTTGAAATCAAAGTTAGTGCAGTTACATATTAGCTTTTGTAATACCACAAGCTCAACAACCATCCATCCTCGCAGGAGTGCTTACTCAACCACTTTTCAATGCAAGTGCTTGTTCATCCCTCTGTCTTACTTAAAATACGTCTCTGGCTCTTAATTCTTTTGGTTGTCTACCAGTCTGCTGTATAGTTTTGGATATCCATGTATCCAGAGGTGTTTCGCTCTCCATCTTTTTGTAAAAGCGCAATCGTCTTGCAGTTGGGGTTAGACTTTTCAGTAAATGGGCACTATAAATTCAGTCTGCACAACTTCTCCTAGTGCCTTTGCATAACAGCAGCACAGAGACCTTGATCATGACACAGTCGGCCCTGACTTCCAATGATCAGTCCAGTAATCACATGCTAGCAGAGCTGGCTTGCAGTAGAACTTTCATATGGTACGCCATTCATATTCTGAAATAACTTGTTTTACTCCCTTCCCTTCAACATTCAGGTTTATCAAACTTTTACGTAACCAAAACTTCCAACTCAGGTGCAGCATTATTAACAGTTGTCTTAGTATGTGCCCTCCATTATAATATGCAAAAGATTTTAAACTTTAAAGGTCTCTGGCTTAGACAATTTTTTAGGTCCTTTTTCCTCCTCTCCTGTGTGATGACTATCAGTCTCCCTACTATTGGATTAAAGCCTATTCATTCTGTAGGCTAGTGGAATCTTCCCTCAAATCCCCTATGGAGATGACCTTCATCCAAGCAGGCAGACACTGAAGTGCTTGTTGCCAGCAATGATAGCATTTTGCATGAATGGCTTAAACTCTCCCACTAAGTGATAAAACGGGCACCTACGTCACTGTAAAGACTACTATACCCCTCTATCAGTTATGAGTTCCACACACATTAAATGTGGTGATATTAGGCTGGCTAATGGTTAAGGTGTTTATCCTAACAAACACAAGGTACAGGGTTCGATTCTCACATAGGGCAAATGGCTAGGCTTAAAATGGCCCACAAGGCAGCTAGCCTAGTAATAATCTATGAACCTACCTATGAAATCTAATTTTTACAAGTATTATCTCTATTACACTGCAGCAGTCTTTTCATAGTTGAAGTCTAGACAGATAACCTCCGCCCAATAAATGTACATCCAGATCAATTAATGCAGTCAGTAAATGGTAATATAAAAGCAATGGGAACATGCTGCCATAACACTAAATGACATTCCCAAGGGTGCTTGTGGTAACACATTTTGGATCACTTAGCACATAATATAACATGTTGCAAAATCTTCAGTTTACTTGTCCATTCCTGGCTACCACACAAAACAGCATGCAAAAGACTTCATTTTCCATTCTCAGATATTCTCAGGAGTTACTAACTCTGTGGACTATAGTTTTCAGACATTATTACAGTGGAGCTACGCAGTGGAATCCTTTGGCATACAGATGATGCATCTTTTCTAGTTAAAATTAACAAGTATAATACACGGTTCTTTGTGACATCCTTTTACAACATTATTCTATATGTTGGGACAATAGCAGATCTTTTTTTTTTTTCCTGGAAGGGCACTTACCACTGGCAGTTGTTTTACCTTCTGTACTGCAATACAAGTCAGAGGAATTGCTAGTGGTCGGCACACTTGCTATTTTTATACTGTAGGCTTGACAGCCTATGGACATTAAAGTGTCCATCTTTTCCCTTGCAATTAGTGTCATAAGAGTGCACTCCTAGGATCAGTGTGCTGAACACTGCTCATCTGTCTCTGTCATAGAGGAAACACTTTCTTGGGATAAAGATGGACATTCAAAGTTGATGGTCTACTATTATCATTAATCTATTCCTATACACACTCTGGTGAAATGTCCATAGAAACTTAACCAAGCTGATGGCCTCCCTTTCAATTTGGACAGGCTTCCTCTTAGCTGTTGTAAATGATAACAAAGCCAATGAGTAGATTTCTTTGCAGCATCCTGAGGAGTGTGAAGCAATGGTGCCCATTCGGTAAGATGAAACATCACATGCCAATCCAATAGGCACAAAAGGCTGGAAGTGCACAAGTGTTTCATCTGAAGTAATGATGTCTTCTATTGCCCTGACAGTGGATATACAGCCATTAATCCTTTATTTATCATTATTCAATGTTGAGCCTAATGAAGCATGAACAATACCCTCTTAGGACCATGAGAGGATACCAGGAAGGCTTGCTGCATAAAGTAACACCAGCAAGGACATGGTGGTCAAAGAAGAGCTCATTAAAAAAGAAATACCCAAGACCCCCACTGACCAGTCCAAGAACCCAATGACCTGGTCCAATTTAACTAGAATGTTGTCTAAACATTACCTCGTTGTGATGTTATATTTACTAAAATAAACTATAATGCAATTATTGGCATTGAGGTCCATGACAAAGACATCAGTTATTCATCAGGTCTACACTTTGTGCTGAAGAACTTGAATATCAGAGAATAGGATTTGGCAGCTGCCACTAACCTAAAATAACCAACAAACTCGATTTTCAGCAGTTACTTGACAACAACTTTCTCATCAGAGTAGTAGATGCCAAAGAGAAAGGGCCCAGGACACACCGCCATGGGACACCACTGGTAATGATCCTTTATCTAGGTTCACAGGTACTTACTAGGCTATTTAGAAGTCTGGCCATACATTCCCATGAAATTTCTAGCCCTTATATCTCAAGTATGAATAACCTGGAGATGACCAGAGCATTTATATGTTGCTCCTATCCACGAGGGACAAGGGTACTAAACAAGAGGTCAGTTTGCAGTCACCCATTCATTTTACCAGATTTCACTTGAATAGTATAGTGGTATTTTCTGTGATACATATCCACTCCTCCAACATGTTCCATTTATGTTTCAAAAGAGATTCAGATGTCTTGAGTAGGTGTTTATGCCTCCACTGGGTTGGCAAGTGTAAATCTGACAGGATAGAGTTTGTTGAGGCTCTGTAAGTGAGGCAGAGATCGTCTCACACTAGCCTATATGTTAATACTTGATAAAGAATTTGCAAAAGCTTGCTGTAGCTTTGTACTTCTTAAACAATGTTTTTTATCAAGTGATTCTTGCTTTTGGATATTTCATCCTGAATGATGGCTGATGTTTACACAGCCTGTATGAAACTGAGAAAAGGGACAAGGCTTTCAGATAGTCTGCACAGTTTTTATGAATTAAGCACTTGATTTTCTTAATAAGAAAGCATTGTGGGTATTCAAGTAACAAATAATGGAACGAACAGCTTCAACCTTAACTGAGGGGTTCTACTAGAGAGGCAATTAGCTATCCAGTGAAGTACATGTGAGTTAATGTTGAGTTAGGGGAGTTTTTCAGTAATCCCAACATTGGGGAGAGGATCAAAGGCACAGTGCAGCAAAAAGAGAATAAAAAATAAGATAGCCAAATGCAGAGATTACATAAATAAACCATATGCTATGGCATTTATAAACTAGTGTCTAACAACCTATCATAGCAAGCAAGTAAATGGAAAAACATTACCATTAGTACATGAGACATGCTGCATGACAGTAAAGTGAAGATAGCAAAGGAACAGCACAAAATAATAAAAATGAATAACTTACAGCTTGCAAATTGAAAGATAAGATAACTCACTGTGGTAAGAGGCTTGTAAGTAAACAGAACAGAATGGTAAAGTAAGGCAGATGTCCAAGCTGTCACAGCTGTCTGCAGCCATGGCCTCAAACATTAGCATACATAGATACGTACATAATCTACTCCCATGTCACAGTTACAGAATGTCAACTGGCAGCAGCAGCTCTGTGTGACTGCGCCTAGGCTAGACATGTTTTATTGTAAGAACCTTTATCCCCAGCCATCATATTAAATAACAGTTCCACAAAGCCCAAGCACAGCTGTGCAAACATTAATTATCATCAGACAACAGTTATGTGGCACACACAAAACCATTCTACTAAAACTCAAGAGTCTGAAGACTTCCAGGTCTAATCCCTTTCCAGTCACAATAACCAAAAGTGCAGAAATGGAATTTAGCCTGCATTTCCATGCAGCAGTCAAATATGACTGGATACAGGAAGAGGATTCCTTTTATACTGTAGCGTAAGAATCTTGACACAATCAACTAACCACTGCACAGCAGATTTACACTGGAAACTGAAGGCAAATACTGTCAGTCATGCATTACTAAAGCAGCTTAAACTCTGACTTCCAACAAAAGTGATGTATTTGGGAATTAAAATTAAAGGGGTGAAATATGTTTTAGTCAAAGCAGAAAATTAAACAACTTCCCAAGGGTCATGCAACAAATTGGTAACTGGTTTTCTGGGTCAAATGTCAGGGACTTAGTCCATTGACATGCCTTTGACACAGAAGTGATTTTATACAGAAACATACACAACCTTTAAGACTGACCTTCAGCTTCAGCAAGGAAGCTTAATCTGCCACATTTAACATCCCACAACAAAACTCCATCTACCAGGCTAAGTGCAACCATGTGTAGTACATCTGCACATGGGAAAATAAGCATTTCAGGCAGGGTTGTCCATTAAGTGTGGGTAAAGAATTCTACTGATGATTTTCACCTATTTACCTTCAATATTCTAATGTAATGGCTATCATGATAGAATGATGCAAGTGACATCATTTAGAATTTTACACTGTTACCTTTCACTGTCCTTGCAATCACAGTAACTACTCAGAAGACAGTCATGTCATCCCTGCATTGACTTAGAGAATGCTGCCTGCCTCTACTGAACCTGCTGTTTTTCTGGTAGCAGTGGACATGTTTATGCAGTATTTCCTAGTCACCCCATGCGGATGCTTCCAATAGGACACAATATGAAAAACTGCCTAGTACCATAAGTCAGGTGCAATGTCAGTGGTGCAAAAGGCAGCACACTTTCCTGCAGTGCCATGGGTATTATTCCACACCCAGTAGATAGATTGCTGTCACTGCAGTGCAGCATATGGTGGGTGCTGCACTCCTGAGTGTGCCACCTTTTGTCTGAAATGTTAAACTGAGGGACCACAGCTCAGGTGGGTGGAAAAACTCCCATGTCACTTAAAAAGAGTAAGGGAAGTTCCATGATGCCCTGACCAAATTCCCTCTAGTAGTACAAATATCATCTCAAGGCTCCCTTGAAGAGAGACCACCAGCCTACTGGGACAAACCTGGTCAATAAAAGATAAATAAAACTATCTCTGTGGGACAAACAATAAAACAAGAAGTTATGTACTCACCATAATGTTCGATGGATGTAGTCCATCTTGCCTTACATTCTTACCCGTGGGTTCGTAGCCGAACCTCGGCTCCGACTTGGCCATACTCCAGCTCGAAGTCTTCAATTGGCTTATGACTAAGAGGTATCCCATTATTCAACAGGTCTATTCCCCAGATCTTGTTTGCTGTAAGCTCACACACGTACACACTGAGAAGAAGAACAACCCCAACAGGAAGGACTACTGACACCTAGAGACAATACCTCCAGGTCCTCCAGGAGGGGAAAGGAGGGAAGGTTGGTAAGAATGTAAGGCGAGATGGACTACATACATTGAACGTTATGGTGAGTACATAACTTCTTGATGTTATGTAGTCCAATCTCGCCTTCATTCTTAACCGTGGGACAGCGTCCCTAGCACCTTGATCTTGAGTGGCTCAGTGAAAAATACTGTTGAGCACCATGGAACCAAAGGAAGATCTGCCTCTAGACACCAGATCTAATTTGTAGTGACTAACAAAGGTATGAGGCGAAGCCCATGTTGCTGCAGCACAAATATCATCCATAGACATTCTAGCCTGAAACTCAGTTGAGGTAGCCACAGATCGTGTAGAATGAGCCTTCACTTTAAAGGGTAATTCTCTGCCATTGGAAGCATAAATACATGAGATGCAATCGGAGATCCAGCGAGACAAGGTTACCTTAGAAACAGGAACCCCAAGTCTACAGTCTGAAAACGAGACAAACATTTGATCTGATTTCCTGAAATCTTTTGTCCTATGTAAACAGAAACGCAATTGTCTATGAACATCTAGTTGATGAAACTTAAATTCTGCCCTGTTGGAGAATTCAGGAAAAAACACAAGCAACTCAATGGATTGGTTGATATTGACAAAAGAGGCAACCTTTGGAACAAAGGAAGGGTTGGTTCTTAAGGAGACCCTATCTTTGTGAAACAACTAATAAGGTGGCCTAATCGATAATTCTTGGAGTTCAGAGACCCGCCTAGTTGAAGTTATGGCTACCAAGAATACTGTCTTCCATGACAAGAATTTAATGTTACACGTAGCTGCGGGCTCAAAGGGAGTTGAGGTGAGCTTCTGTAGTAAAAAATTGAGGTCCCATGGCATCACTGGATCAAAGACTGGAGGTCGGAGTAACAATGTCCCTCTCAGAAAAACCCTACAAAGCCTATGAGCCATAAAGTTGGGCTCATTAGCAACGTGAAATGTAGAAATCGCTGCCAGTTGCACTTTAATGGTTGCTGTAGCTGACCCTTGACTGAACAGTTGAGAAAAAAATTCCAATATTGCCGAAACAGGCACTGTATAAGGATCAATATGTCTCTCACGGGCCCAAATAGAAAATCTCTTCCACTTACTGGAATAAATCTTTCTGGTAGAAGGCTTGTGGGAAGATGACAGAATATGGACCACTTCCAGGGCAAAATCATGAAGCTTGACTAAGGACGGAATTAGAGCGGCCAAGCTGTCAACTTGAGGGTCTGGATGGAGAGATGGAACTGTCCTGACATATGAGTCAGCAGACCTGGAGCTGGGTCCAGAATCCAGGGCTTGTCCATTAGATAGGGTTGAAGGAAGGGAAACCAAATCTGATGAGGCCAGTGTGGGGCAATGAGGATCATTCTGCTTCCCAAAGACTGTGCTTTCTGAATGACCTTTGATATCAGAGGTAATGGTGGAAAGGTGTAGAGAAGACCGGAGGGCCAATCGTGAGCCAGAGCATCCCTGGGTGTCTCCCCTTCTGGGGGGATAAGGGTGAAATAGCTGCTGCATTTGGCATTGAGGGGGCTGGCAAATAGATCGCAGCAAGGCTGACCCCATCTGTGGAATATCTCTTCCGCAACATAATTGTTCAGGGACCACTCGTGAGGCATTAGGATAGCTCTGTCTGCAATCACGCTGGACTTCCCCGGTATATACATTGCAACTAGACAGCATTGGGAAGACACCGCCCACTGCCAAACTCGAAGTGCCTCTCTGCAAAGGGGGTATGATTTGGTTCCTCCCTGTTTGCTCAGGTACCATACCACTGACATGTTGTCTGAGTGGATTGCAGTTGTCCCTAGAGGGAGAAAGCTCTGAAGTGCTTGCAACGCTAATAGCACTGCTCTCATCTCCAAGACATTGATATGCAAATGGGTCTTGTGATCCTGCCACGTGCCTTGGACAGTCCTGCCAAGATAATGCCTCCCACCCGATCTGGGAGGCATTCGTGGTCACCGTGGCAACTGGAGGAGATGGGACAAAAGGCTTGCCCACGTTGAGATTGCTGGCCTGAAGCCACCAGCGTAGATCCTGTTTGCACCTGTCCGTAATCAGAATAGAATGGGAGAGTGGAAGATGCTGTAGTGACCACTGGGCGAAAAGCAGCCACTGAAGAACCCTCATGTGTAGTCTATCGTGGCAACCATGGTCCCTAACAACTTGAGGATCATGATTGCCTTGACCTTTCTCAATGGTAGTAAGGCGTAGACCTGCTGTTGCAGAGCCTGAATTCTCTCTTCTGGTAAGAAGGCTCTCATGAGCACCATATCTAGTTCGGCGCCGATAAAAGTGACATGCTGTGAGAGCAACAAAGCAGATTTTTTCCCAATTTAGAGCAATTCCTAACCTTTGGCACAGTTTAATGGTGGCATCCCTGGTTTGTAACAGTAGATGCCTGGTGGTGGCAGAAAGGAGCCAGTCGTCCAGGTATGGAAACATTTGGAATCCCGGACATCTCAAGTGAGCCGTTATCACTGCCATGCATTTGGTGAACACCCTGGGGGATGTGGTGAGACCAAAGGGCAGAGCGCGAAACTGAAAATGACTGGCTCCCAGCCGGAAGCGTAGATGACTTTTCGATGCCCTGTCCATCTTGATATGGTAGTAAGCATCTTTGAGGTCGATGGAGCACATCCACACATCTTTTCCTAACAGAGGGAGAATTGACTGCAAGGTAACCATATGGAACTTGGACTTTTGTACATGAAGGTTCAATCGGCTGAGATCCAAAATGGGTCTCAGGTCCCCTGTTCTTTTCGGCACCAAAAAGAATCTGGAGTAAGTCCCTAATCCTACTTGGTCTGCAGGGACAGGCTGGATGGCTCCCTTTGAAAGCAACTTTTTTATTTCTAAAGTTGTGAAATCCCTGTGACTGGGTGGAACGTCTGGGATTCTCTTGGTTGGCGGGGGAGGAGAAGAGAAGGGAATATGATAACCTCTGGAATTTATCTTTAATACCCACTCATCTTGGGTGACATCTTGCCAGGCTTCTGGGTATAAAGAAATGCGACCCCTGACCGGCTCCAGAGATGCACAGTCGGGCCTCCCTTCAGCAGCGCTGGTAGGGAGAACCATGAAAGGAATCATGGTCCCCCTGGTTACGTGGGCCTCCTTTGCCTCTAGGGCGGCATCTACCTGAATTTCCACCCCCTCCCCTGCCTCCGGTGGGGGAATCACTTTGTGTGCCCTGAAAAAACCTCTGCGACTTTCTGAACCACATTTTCCCACCCTTCTGGTCCTTGGCGTAAGGTCTAGAAGGCATGAAAAAATGGACTCCCATGGCAGACAGGGTTTTTCCTTCTTGTTTGCACCTAGTGAGAGTGTCCTTCACCTTGGCTGTGTATGAGATCAGCCTCATGGAGGAGTTGGTAAGGGAATTTAGGGTAGACATCTGTGCATTGACCTTCTGTGCCACGGCATCAGAAATGTTACCCTGTAGAGAATCTCCTAGCTCTTTTAGGAGATCTCTCTGGAGCCTTGTAAAATGCATCAAGTAGTTCAGCAACCACAGTGTAAAGGCCGCTGAGGTAAACACACGCTTCCTATACCTGTCCATAGCCCGGGACTACTTGTTAGGCGGATGGACAGTAGATGAAGTTTCAGCAAGTTCCTTCTCAATGGCCGCTGCCACCACCATGGCATCTGCTGGAACACCTTTAGTTAGATATTCCTTGTCAGAAGGGGTGGACAAAAACTTATTGGGTCTCCTAGGGACCAGTCCCACAGTGTCAGGAGTTTCCCCACACCTTTCGACAGACAAGATCTATTAGCTTATCAAAAGGGGGAGTAACCCAAGAGGTGGAGGGTTGAGAACCGAAAGCCTTCAGGAACACCGACTCCTCATCAGAAGGGGATTTGGAGGGCCAGCCACCTCTCTGCTTCAAGATCTCCAGGATATATGAAAAAGAGATATCTTCAGAAGACGACTTGAAGGGACCACTCTGACTCCTCAAGGTCAGTGTCCAATGTGAGAGACTCATCCAGGGAGTTAAGGTGTTTCTTCTTACACAATCTCTTTCTGGCGGGCTCCTCTAGCAAAAACTCTGGGGAGACGTCAGAAAGTTGGGGATCACTCATGGAGGTCCCCTGAGGCTTAGGGTCACCGCTGCCTATGGATAGAGCGTGATCCGAAAGTGACACCGGTGCTGGAGGGGGCAGAGTATCGGTGCCATAGGATACAGCTGATGACATAGCCAGCACGCTCCTCATAATCTCGAAGGCTGATCCCCCCGGCTCCGAAGGCTGACTAGCTGTAGAGGAAACAGTAGTAGCCCTCGGCGCCGAGGAGATGAAGTCCGAAGCAGATGTCGGGTCCAAGATCACTCGAGCCGAAGCACGAGAGGAAGGCTTGGAACCAATGAAGATTGATTCGATCCCTCCCCCTCGGGTCCGACCCTCGACCTCGTGGATGGAGCCGATGGGGTCGGAGTGGAAATGGGAACCGAGAGGCCAGGTGAGGCTAATGGAACCGACCTAACAGCATCCGACAGAACCAACAACTCTGGATCCGAAGGCCGAGAAAGGCTCGGAGGAGAAACAACAAAGGATGAAGAGGCCATAGGCTCTGGAGCCAAATGGGTCGGAGCCTAAATCAGTTTGGCCAACACCGATGACTGAAGCAGTTTTTTCACCACCCTATCAACGTCCTCATCAGAAAGGGTCCTGGAAGACCTGGAGGATAATCTCCCTACAGAAGGGGACTTGCGTGAAGGAGAAACCGGTTGAATAACTAGAGACCGGCTCTGAACCAAAATATTTGTGACTGGCTCTGAAAGGCTGGGAGCCGATGTGGACTTAGTCAAGAGACTACCTTCCATCGGCACCAAGGGCAATGGAGCCGAAGAAGGAGAAGCTGTTCTAGCAACTTTCTCTGGAGGCTCCTAAGAAACGGAGCTGGACAGCGGTTCTTAGAAGTCTTTTTGTCCTTTTTAGCTGGAGAGAATAATGCACTGGAAGACTTATCCAAGTCTTCCTTGAAGGAGTGTTTAAGCAGTCCTTTCAAAATGAGCTTGTTCTTCCTCTCCTGTAGCACACGGGGACCAAAGGAATGACAAAACAAGCAGGACTCTTAGAGGTGAATAGCCCCCAAGCAGTACACGCACACCGAGTGGCCATCAGTTAAAGACATCTTATTGTTGCATTCAACACACTTTTTAAAGCCCGATGACCTGTGTTCCTTAGAATCCTTGGACATGCTGAAAGGAACAAAGCAATAAGTACACACACTAGACCCAACTAACCCCACACAAGAAACAGAGCCTCTAACTAAAATGGCCTAGAAACCGGTGGGAAAACAACAGGGAAGACTAGGTCCTCTAACTTAAACGGGCCTAGCCCGGGGAAAAAATGCAGGATAGCACCACTAGCCAGACACAACAACACTAGACGCTAACAGAATGGGGCCCCAAACCAAAGACCACACAGAAAACAAAGGGGAGGACTAGGTCCTCTAACTTAAATGGGCCTAGCCCGCGGGGAAGAAAATGAACGGGATACCAAAACGGTCAACGACAAGGCCACAAAAAACAGCAAGAGAAACAACAAAGGCAGTAAAACACCACTACCACACACAGAGCTATGAAAATAGCTTTTTTTTAGCAGCAACAAGTCAACAGTTTATAAAAATTTTTAAACAATATACTTAGCCACGGCCAAAAGTGAGACCACGTCTGAGCTTAACGAGCAGCAAACGAGGGCTGGGGAATAGACCTGTTGCATGATGGGATACCTCTTAGCCACGAGCCAATTGAAGACTTCGAGCTAGAGTATGGTCGAGTCAGAGCCGAGGTTCGGCTCCGAACCCACGGGTAAGAATGAAGGCGAGATTGGACTACATAACATCTCATGATCCTTGAACTTAACCGATCCTCTCTGTTAATGTGTACCACTTAGAGTTTTGTCACAGGTTCATCAGGTAAGATCTGACGAAGCACTTACATGATGTATTAATATGTTGTTAAGAGTATCCAGCACCTTGTTTACTTAACATAGTTACGAGTGACTCATACTAATTAGCTGCTAGTATTACAAAATGACCTTCAGTTCACTTACAGCTTAACAAATAACTACAGAACACTCAACGATTATGAGTCAGTAGTATAATGCATTTATCCCTGTTCTTTTGTAGAATCTTGTACTGTACGTGCGATTCACAAGTTCTTTGTGCAGCTGAATGGTTAACTAGTGCAGTTAGGGTTCTTGGAGAAGACCCATTTTTACCTTGATAAGGTCAAACTATGCAGTATTTATAATGTAATGCAAGTTCCATACTAGTATGCAATGCAAATGAACCTGTACTGATTTGTACCACTTATGCAATGTATTCTGTCTATACTTAACTGGTGTGTACAAAAAACATAGATAGAAAGAAATAAGAAAAAGAAATTGTACTGGTCCACTGAAAGAAAAATAAAAAGCAAAATTGTTACACTGCCCCACTGAAAAAAAAATATCACAGAATATTTCACAACATAGCCTGCTCAAGCTTTAGGACTACAAGAACCCTTTGTCATAAAGGTGTCACATCATTTCTATGTTTTAGTGCTTTTCTTTCTCACATAGGTTCATAGGTTAGTACTAGGCTAATGATCCTGGAGCCAGTGAAAGCCTAGCCCAATAGTATTCCCAGACATCTGGCTTGCCAGATGTTAGTTCCCTGTCCCCTTATCTAGCAATGCAATTGGAGTGAATCCCGAGGTGAATTTCCTATTTCCCATTCATTTATCAAGAAGTCTCTTGAAGAGGGCCAGTGAGGTGCTCTGCTTGACGTGAACACGGAGTCTATTCTAGAGGACTGGGAGTCTCTTGGTCAGGAATCTATCTCTCCAGTAGGTTCTGTTTAAAGTGGTGATAAGGTTGAGGTCTTTGGAGTGTGTGGCGCGGGGGGATTGTGATTTTCTTTAGGTGAAGCATGTCTAGAAAGGCTGGGTCAGACAAGGCTTTATATGTTCAAGCAGAGATCACCTCTCAGTAGGCAATATGAGACGGAATACAGTTGTAATTTTTTTTGAGTCTCTCTGCATAAGGCACGTGTTTGACACTTAAGATCCTCTTAGTAAGAAACTTTTCTGGCCTTCCAGTTGCTGGAAGTGTCCAGTGAGGTACATGCCAAAAGGGGCACTGTACTCTATAACGGGGCTGACAAAGGATGAGTATAGAGGGATAATGACTTCCTTCTTCCTGGTGAGAAAACTTTTGTGATGAGATGTACTATGTAGAGGGATTTACTAACCACAGCAGCAACGTGGTTGTCGGAGAGGATACTATCGACCTGTGTCCCCAGATCCCTTATTATACCTTCAGAGTTAAGTGCGTTCCCTTTTATATGGTAGTTTGTGGGTACTGTGTTTTTTCCAAAGGGAATGACAATGCATTTTTTGGCATTGAGCCTGTAATCAAGTATCATTGTTGCTTGACATTAGTAATGACTTTTTTTTTTGGGGGGGGGGGCTTACACTCCACAACATCTACTTACTATGCATATACTGCACTATGGCAAGAAAAAGAACCTGGAGCTTCCACTGGCATCTAAATAAAATAACACAGACTACTTGACTGATACACACATCATTACACAGAAGCCAAAAATCTAGGTAGTCAGCAACTCTGCATGTCATTAGCTTTCTGCAGCATCAAAAATAAATGGACACTGAGCTGTGGCAATGCACATGAACAAGTAACTTGTAAGCAAATGTGATGAGTTGCTGTGCTTAACTGCAAGTGGCCATTTGGTGTAGCAGGTAATACAGTGCAGTGTAATGTGGAGAATAATCAGTTTGGGTCCACAAGGAGATCCTTAACCATACATATTGTGCTTTTATGTTATCCATATTGTGGGTCTATTTGGCAAGTTGATCACAGAAGTTTTAAATGGATATCCAAACAGAATTCATAAAAGAAAACTAAAAAAAATATGCTGTTAAATATCAGCTACCGAAGCAGAGTGAAAAAGGTTCCTTACTACCTATAATGATGGCTTGTGCACAATGATTATGCACTGACACAGTACACCTAGACATTTCCTTAAGAAAGCCACTGTAGGTTTACAAAACAGATGTTGTTCCCACTATGCTTGCTGTACTCTTGAATGAATCAGCGTCTCACTTCAATATTCAGGGTACATAACCTGGAGAAAACTGGAAGAAGAAATCCCTTTTTCTGGCTACACCATTCCAAGGCCTCATCAATCAGCCACAGCCCAAAATAAAGTGTACTGCTTCAGTTACAGAGTCCCTAGGTTCCCAGGTAGAAAAACTTGCAAATCTAAACATCAGTCTGCATCTGCTATTTCAGCACTACTGCTTTATAGCAAGCTTTTAATTTAATGTAGTCATACTCCTTTCTGAATGGTTTACTTACTGGAGCCATTAATTATAGTATTTTAGTCTGTTGTATGTTTTTATTTGAATGCATCACAGGAAAAGCTCCTAAAAATAACATTTTGATGGAATGTCCAAAGTTACATAATCATGACATCTTAGTCTGAGTTTTAACAACGCCCTATTCCCAAAACAATTACATATTTCTAAAGTGCTTATTTGCCTGGCTGGAGCATTTTTGTGGTCACATCTTGCTCACATACATACATACATTTTGTCATCTGACCTACATATACTCATGGGTCCTGATTTGTGAATACCTTATCTGCTCAGTGGTGGCCACTCTACCTTACCTCTTGTCCAACTGTAGTGCATTCTATTCATTCCCTGTTGTCTGACCTGCATACAGGTAACCAAATGATGGTTCCAGTGAATCTCTCAGTTCCACTAACTTAAACCTTTAATAGTGCCAAAGCCTTTTCAGTCACTGGATATATGGCTTGTTACTTCCTTATAAAACACTTCTATGTTGTTGAGAACTTCCACAACCCAACAAATCTAAGTTTGTTTCCAAAAGTGTGATATATTTTGTACAGTCCCCCTGACAACTCACTCACCTTATGCAGTAAGCACAGAAAGCTTTCCTCAAGTCTGGATGCCCTGTCACTCTGTGGTAATAGTTAAGCCTGCCTAACACATACCTCTGAACTCTCCAGATTGTTTTGCAGTGTCCAGATTTTTGAATCATGGTTTGGGTCTGTTCCTCATAAAATTTGTGGTTTTCTGGCAAATCACTGAGGACTGACGTCACTTAATAATGGCAGATATTTGTGTTTCAGACTTCATATCTTACAGAAAATGTACTGTAACACAACCCTGTTATTATAGCAACTTTCTAAGTTTACAAGAGCAATATTTAAAATCTATCCCTATTTTGGGCCTTTATCCCTCCATTATTTTATGCTTTGTCCAGCTTTCTTACACTAAGAGGTTGAGAGGATTGGCCAAGCCTGACTTGTAACAGTACCTGTGAACCTAGGAGTGCAAACTCATGATCCTTTGGGATTGAAGGATGCCTACACTATATAGACATACAACTGTAAAAAGATTCTTACAGGGAGAGAAAAAACAAATGCAGTCCTCGACCTTAAGAGGTAGTTGGATCATGGTTAAACAATGACTTAAGAGCGGTGGGTGGGGGACATTCAAATTACACATTAAGGATGCAGTACATAGCAGACCTGTTGCAATCAGGTTCAATAAACTCCTTGGATACACAACACTTAAGGTTGTAAGACCACAACAGAACTCTTCTGGTGTCCACTGGTATCAGGCACTTTACTTCAGACAAAGAACTTCACACATTCCTGGATCTGATTCCCACCTTCTCCACAGACTAAACTATATCAGTAAGTCACTTAACCAGACAGTGTTCGGGAGTCACTTCTCAGAAAAGGTACTAGTAACTAACTCATGAGCAAATGAATAAATAAATGAAATGCACAGAAAAATGACAGCTACAATAAGGAAAGATGCCAGAAGGTACTTACAAATAAATCAAATGCAAAACTACTGCCAGTGTAGGAAGAAACGCACTTTCCCATCTTCAATAAGCTGTAAATTGCACTTTTACCATAGATGTATTAGACAACTATTCACTTACATCCAACATCAAAGCACATTACTTTAACTTGGATAGAACTAACTATAACCTCTGTAGTTAAAACAACCCTCCAGAAAGCTTTATGTAGCTTTCCCATAATTCTCAAATGTCTCATTTTCAGGGACGTCCCTGATTTTCAAGCAAATTTCAGCTTTGTATCTGTTAATCCTCTGAAAACTAGTTACATCTGGAGAAAAGGTGGTGAATTACACTTAAATAATGACAAATTATTGGCGTTATAGACTTTTTACTTCAGAAAATGTACATTAATTCACATTTTCTTACTCTGCCGATGTCTCAAGTTTATAGTACTAATATTTTAAAAAGTATTCCTGATTGTGTCTGCATTTGTCCCTGATCCTAATGAGATTTGTCTTTGTTTTGTTGAGACCCATGTGCTTACCACTTTCAAAAACAGTAAATTTATTTACGTCATTATTTGCTTGCCTAAACGTACCACTATAGGAATAAGTGATCTTACTTCATTTTACAGTACCCAAGTTCTTTTACTAATTACAAAAGTCACTGTAAATTTTCTAATTTTACCATCTTCCTTGATGAATCTCACACAACTTGCCAGTGAAAATGCACATCATACAGAAAGAAGCTCTGCGTCAGCTGAACATGTACGGATGGATGTACATAGACATTATTTCATTGTTTTTGGGTGTTTTCCTTTTTATTTTAACAGTCAAAATATGTATATCCATATTGTTTCTCTGACTGAATATTTATTAATTCTCAGGCTACCTACCAAAATAAAATGAAACAAACAAATAAATAAAACAAAAAAATAATCTGGCCTACTTCAACGTCAGAAACAGGAAAGACTAAGGGATAATAACAGGAAGTATTTTTCACAGAGGACATTCATGGAAGAAGTGCACAGAACTGACCCTCCTTAAGTGGCTGACGACAGATAAAGTAGCGTGGTTGAACCTGCATGGAACAAAACGGAGATGCATCACTTAGGGTAAATGACCTGACGTGACCAGTTTCATGTTCTGCCAGTGAGAGAGTTAGGTGTTAGGTTCAACCAAACTTTGTTTTGCATCAGTGGGAGACCATGTATATGAAAGTGGAATGTACTACAGCCAGGTATGCATTCACTGCAGTCTAAGCTCCGTTGGCACCTTATTTTGACAACGTGGGGATTACATGGCTTTTGTCCAAGCCCTTATGAAAGAAAAAGAAGCACAGCATCAAGGGACACTTCCCCCAACAGAAATAATTTAATTATTGCTTCTAAAGGTTCAATTAGCTCACTCCCTTGCAGAACAAAAACTCAGGCTGATTTGATGGAAACTGCTGATTAAGCAAGTCATTATCTCTACCTACAGCAAGATCTTGCAAAACCACAGAGTTCCTGACGTGCCTCCATAATACAGGTCACCTTCACCATGACCCACCTGAAGGTCAAGCTTGCTAAGACAGCCTGGTATGCCAGAAGGACTCACATAAACAAATTGCAAGGCCTTGTCACAGAAGCATACAAGTATACAAACCAGATGCTGCTACCTCTGCATGCTGCATGGTACATAAATAGCAAGACTACCTGCCTAACAGACCACAACTTAAACTCAGTACAGAATACTGACATTCAACAAATTTGCTAAGCAACAAGAATGCATCATTGTATACAGTTCCTCTGCCTTTTTTTTTTTTTCCTGTCAGGGCTAAGAGCAGCCTACATGTGAGATAGGAAATGAATACATAAATGAACAAACAAAGACAATGCAGGATTTCACCACAGCAGACACTAGCCCTTAATGACTTGGGGCTGAAAGTGTTATAAAAACATTTCAAGTTTTAATGGAAACTATTACATAATTATGTAAATGTCATTTCAGGAGAAGTTTTGGGTAGTTTGTTGGTATGTGTGAGACACGGTTACTGTTCTGTTAGGGAAAGTACCAAGAAACACAAACTCTACCTAATACATGTCAAGCTTGAGCCTTAGAAAGGACCACATCATGGGCTCATATTCCTGACAAGAATGTTGGATGGTACAGCCACATCTTAGTTTTGGCAGGAGACGCTCAGATGTAAAGGTATGTACAACATAGCCATCAACACCTCATATCCGGTCAGCAGCAGTGTGTAGCTACAGGAAACAGCAACAGTTTCAAAGTAACAACGTGTTACTAATGAGCAGCTCTATTCTGTCGATATCCACATTGCTTTTCTAGCTGTTCAGAAACAGAAGAGGAATTTGACATAGTCCATTCTCAGGTAGGTGCGAGGGGAGATCTATCTTACCTACACATACTGACAAACTACTGTTTGGAAAACAAGAGAAAGAAGTCACATGGCACAACTTCAAATGCTAATAAAAACCTTTTTTGTTGTCTCTGGGCAGAGAGATTTAAATGGAATTGTGCTGCTTAACGTTTGCTTCATACCTGGCTTCTGCTGCCAGCCCCCCCCCCCCCCCGAGACTAATACTTGTACTGCATGAGATTCATTGAGCAGTACACCAGGTAAGTCACTGCAGTACCATGAATGACTGTTACCATCTGTTCCAAAGCCGCCAGTTAGCCTCAGCATCAACCTTTCACACCACAAGGGTGACAAAAGAAGAAAAAAACAGCTGCTGTTTTCGCATGAGGCAGCAGTTGAAACTCCTACAGTTTTAGAGAAGTATTATCAGAATGAAAAGTACAAAAAATACCCCAACTATAAGCTTGCGACAGTAAACTGCAGAAAAACACATTTCGTTGTTACTGAATTTGCTTCTGCTTCCTAAGCCTGTAACACTCACGAGAAAAGGCTGATAGAAACCTTTTTACTACCTTCGGATGAAAATGTGAAAAGGAACAACACAATATATAGAACAGCAGGAACATGGGCAAATTGTAATAATACTTCTTACTGAAATACTCCAACCGCAGGGTGATAATAGGCAAGTTTGTTCATTACTGTGTTAAAAAAAACAGAAAAGGAAAAAAAAAACATCTGGTGTTACACTGCATAAATATGCCAACCCCCCCCCCCCCACCCCCCGGAAGACTATTAATGATCTTATAAATCTGCTTACTTATTACATTAAATAAGAAACATACATGATCATGCCACACCACCACAGCTACTAGGTCAAACAAAATACAGAAGTAAACTCAAACTAGCATTTTAAAAGCATCCACATACCTTCAGTGCAATTTCTTTCATTCTCTCATTCCGCATCTTTACCAGTGAATCCACTCGAGACATTGCTGTAATGGAATTACTTTTTTTTTAGTCCGTGACTGCTTCACTAATAGCCAAACAGCTGCACCCAATGTCCAGTAGAAACACGAAAAAAAAAAGCAGAAGTGTTGCAAAGAGGCTCATGTGTTCACCTCATGAACAGTACAGGAAGTTGGACTGCAGTAAAGCTTCTCAGTCTGACTGAACTCAGTGAATTCAGATGACTCTCTCTCTCTCTCTCTCTCTCTCACTCTCCCACCCAACCCCCACAAAAATGGGATGGAAAGGTGGAGCTACTACAGTCTTGCTGCCTCCTTTCCTCCCTCCCGCCCCCTCTCTTTAACTCCCACTACCATTTCTGCAGCAGTACCGCACAAAGGGTAGGGTGAATAGAAGAGGAGTGATTTGGTAATTTCCAAGAGCAGGAAAAGGAAGACAGACAGAGGCTGGCAGTTTGCTTAATTCAGTAGCTAGGAAAGCCTCATATAATTTCTTAAAACCTTTGCAAATGAGCAGATGCCACATTTAACAGTCTGGGCCAGGCTGTGCCTCTGTTTACATTGCACATGACTACATGACAAACAACAATGCACAGTTCTGCTAATCGTTTTAAAGAGCTTCACATCAAGCGTGCTTTTATCAAAGATTAAGAAGAATTTAACACTTAAGACCCCACACCTCAGTGATAACTGGCAAGCTGCCAGCTCTATCTTGGAAAACAAAATAACCTTTCCACAGTTTTGGGAACTACTTGTAAACATCAACTTTGGCTTCCAAACTGAGAAGATAGCTAATAGGGTATTTGAATTCTGAGGTACTAACAGCTGTATTAATTTTGCATATACAAAGTTAAAAAATAAAGATAACTTATTTAGTGATGCTGCAGTACCTGTGACAAATTCAAAATTCAGATAAATTCAAATATAAACCTATGTGTTTAAATTCTCACCCTGCTACATCTTATATTCAGATATCTCAAAACTCTGTTTACTTTGTTTTATACATTGTAAAAAATATTGCAGTTACACAGTGCTAGATTTGCTTCCTGTGTCCCCTTTGAAAATGTACAATGCCATCTCTAAATTTTTTGGCAAAAAAATAAAAATAAATAATAATGGCATAACAATAAATAAGTACAATTTCCGTCCAATGTATCCCAAAGATTACCTGCCACTACAAATAAGGTGAAATTATTCTAATATGCAAAGTTACCAGCACCATTTGAAATGCAATTCCAGAACATTAGAAAACAGGCATGTGGTCAAGAAAGTAGCTTTCTTGAGGTACCCTTCCCTTCAACCCCCCTCCACCCCTCCCCCCAAAAATACTTTGTCATAACAGCAATTTTAAGTAGCATGTTCCTTCACTCTGTGCTCCACTATATACACACGCACACCTTAATCACTCCACAGGTGGGAAATGCAGTGGAAGACGGTTTTGGAGCTGGTTGAGTTTCTGTTGCCATGGCAACAAAAGACTGTGAGCTTTTCTCAGTCAAAGCACTGCTTTGTACTCCAATATGTGAAAACTACAGACAGGGGAAGAGTTTATGGAGGAAGCACTGCTGCCCAATTACTTAGGGTCGCCTGTAGATGGTGTGACCCCTAATGCATTGTTTCCATCAAAAGCATCATCATTCAGCAAACTGCGACCACAAGCACAACACACCAGACCAGATGAAGGCTCAATTAAAAATGAATTACAAGTTTTACTTGGATAATTATGTGCCTAGGAATAGTGGTGGGACAGATCTGAGTATTAGGGAATTAGGGATCTTAAAGAAATCACTGACTTCTTGGAAATTGCCTACTTAATTGAATCAGAGAAATACATGTGGCATGCAACACTCCAGTTATGCCTCTAGGTACATTTAAATAAACCCAGCTATTGCTGTTGCAGAAGTTAAAATAACTTCAAAACAAGGTATTTCCTTGGATTAAATACCACTTAGCAAGTGGGTTTCAAACAAGCTTCTGGTAAAATGTTACTCTTGAGCTGTTTCCACCACAGTCTGGAGTTTTACAGGGAGGAAATGGCCACACCAGCAGTCCATGACTCAGGAGGGTGCAGCCACTTGCTGAGGGACTAAATGACAGTGGGGATATACACATACAACACTCTTTCTCACGGGATCACCGATGCATATACAAAAGCAATAAAAAATATCTAAGCACCCTAAAGGAGACATTATTTTTCAGGAAGGGGAAGTGATTATTTCTGATCAATGCTCTCATTACCCTAGAACCACCATAGCATATTATCAATTTCACAACCGGATACATATGTGTAAGTTTTTTTTTTTAAATGTTCTTCTCCCCCTAGTGGCCTGGAAGTTCAGCTGTGTAGGCCTACCGTATGGGCCAATATGGAATGTGATTTCACTAGCCCCCCACCCAAAAAATTCTCTGGTTGGCATTGTTTCTCCCATCTGTTGCCTAATATCAAAGTCAAGCTGAAATTAAGACATAAGCCACTACTACCTACTTCTGGAATGGGCAAACAGGTGCTGGCAGCAAAAACCCCACTGCCATCTTGTCCTTGCTGCTTTACACAGGTTAGCTAGGTAGGTCACAGGCTTCTTTCTCTCTCATCGCAAAGTCAGTGGCTTGCTATCACAGGAAGTAAAGAAAAATAACTCCCAAGAGTACATTCATTCATTTGATCATGCACTGGGATCCCATTTCTGCTGCAGAATCATTCTAGAGAAGAGATATGATGTCCTTGTTGTATTTTTAGTAGATGGTCTCTGTTTGCGTAGTAGGTCATACAAAATTATAACCAATATAATTTTTAGCTCAAAAAAGGCATCCTGTTTTAGATATCCTTCTGTAAAGTCCCTTCCTAAAGCAACACACCAGATCAAGAGTGATATGGAATCTACTCCCTTTTCAAACCCTGAAAAAAGCATTATGCAAACTTTCACCTTTGTAAAGTTCCTTCTGTGTTCGTCCCAGCTGTTCTAATGCAAATATGTAAGAAAATTCTATTGCCCTTTCTCTCTCTTAGAAGCAGGCTCTAATTGGCGTGCACAGATGTGTATGTATGCACACCCAGCTGAGTTGAACTTTCTTACAATGCTCAAACTGCAATAATCCTCTCAGCTGTCATTGAAATTCAGGGGCATCCCTGATTTTGGCTCAAGAATTTGCACAGCCCCTCCTAATCCTTCCCAGAACTGGCAGTTTTGTGAGAAAAGCTTGTGGATTACACTTAAATAATGACAATAATTGCAGTCATAGACTTTATTTCATTAACTTCTCAAGTTAATAGTATTAATATTTTGAAAGTGTTCCTGACTGTCTCTCATTTTGAAGTTATGAAACACCAAAACAATTCTGGTCTGGAGTATCTTACTCAGTAACATGCTGTGTAAATCGTGCTTGGGTAGGGCATACCACATTAAGAAAGATTACTGAATGTAATACTATTCAGCATTCTGGGCAAAAACCTCTGGAAGGAAATTAAGAAATTCACTGACCTTGTGAAGGTGGTGAAACCTTGCGCTGGCTAATATGAAAGTCATTGTGGTGAAGAGTATGATATAAGTCTGATGACAGAGTTTTAGTATGGGAACATTTGGTGAAATTAAAATAAGTTAATTACTTTATTTCGGGAACTGAATTATGTTAGCCAAATTCTTTGCACAAACAAATTATTTTGAGAATATTCAGTGGCACGTGGTGGAGAAGAATTAGTGGCTCATGGTGGAAAAGAATTAGTGGCTTGTGGCGGAGAAGAATTAGTGGCTCGTGGCGGAGAAGGAGCAGCATCCTGGAGATGCTGTGTGTAAGATGCCTGCAGATGTCACATGTCCTTGCCAGGTTTCAGCTGGTGGGGAAAGAAAATAGACCAGGCTCAAAATAGCTTTTATAGCATTACAATGATGTTTTAAATCATCACAATTATTAATAAGTGCTGAAAAGATATTTAACGTATAAGCAGATGCTGTTTCAGGGTGACACCACAAAGCATTACCAATGAACACTAATCTTATCTATACACTAGTACACATTTTTCAAATGAAAAACTATATCTCACATAATTATTCCATGCACTGTAGCTATGCATATATTTTACTATATCATTGCCAAAAGCAATTAGACAATGTACAAATACCTGCATCCAGCATGTGAAAATAACTTTATATCCAATGTATTTTCTTTCAAGCAACATATACCTTGTCAGATTTACAAAACTGTCTGGCACTAATAAGTATTCATATTCCACTCAGGTTCCTGAGTAAGGTGGGAAGTGTTTATAGGTTCAAAGGCAGTACTAGGCAGCCGCCCTTATGGGTCATTTTAAGGCTAGACCATTTCCCTCAATGGTGTGAAGCAGACCTTGTATATTGTGTCTGTGTGGTAAATACCTTACCCATTATGGCAATCCCCGAATTCTACGTCCTGTGAGTAAGGTGGGAGTTGTTGTGTAGGAGTCAGGTAGAAGGTACTGTATACCTGTCAGCTTCTCAGTGCAAGAAATCTGGATAAAGACAAAATAATGGGGGGGCGGCAAAATAGGAACAGATTTTAAATATTGTTTGTTTAAACTTCGAGAGTTGCTAGAGTAACAGGTTTTGCATTAATATGTACTTTCTGAAGGACATCAAGTCTGACACTCAAATGTATATCATTACTTAGTGACGTCAATCCTCTAGAATTTGCCAGAAAACCACATAAGGAAAATATTAAAAATGAGGTAAAAATCTGGGCATTCTGCAAACAGCTGAGAAGTGTATGCAGTCAGGTGAGAGGGGCTATGTATGCAAACACAAGTGCACATTTTAAAATAAACAAGCACATGGCAATGCATACCTTTTGTACCACCTGAGCTGCGGTAAAGATGTATAGATCTTATTGTCTGATATGGAATATTTTACTCAGGAAGACACTGTATAACTACAACTTGGAGTAGACAGCACATTTCTAGAATGAGTGATTTCTAAATGCTCTTTTTCCACTTTCTCTTTTCAGTGTCCTGTTATGGCTCATTACATTAAGCATGTTTTTTTTTTTTTTCTTGCAATAAGTTCATGAACTGCGACTTGCATTCTAGACTTCTATATTAAAATATCTTAACATTTCTCTAATTCAGCTGTTCAATGCAAGATTACTCTCTCTCACAGTGGATATTCAGATATTACAGTTGTTTCTCCCTAGCCTCTCTCATACTACATTGTACATTTAGACTGTTACTTGGGTGGTTCTCCATACAGATCCGAGTTCAAGTCATAAGTCATCTCAGCTAATGTTTACTGCACAGCCTCTAAGTACGTGTGAAGCACCATTTTCCTATACTAAGGTAGAGCTGCCTTCATTTTTCCTTTTGTGTTAATACTCCAAATACTGGTCTGCCATTTGTTAATGCTCTTATAAATTTACTAATGTAGACTGACAAATGAAGAACTAATTTTGTACAGCTGTCGAAAACTTAGAAAAACTAAAGTCATATAATGAGCACTATACCCTCTCACCTGCACAGTGCAATACACTTCTCAAATTTTTTACCTGACCACTGCCTATCTACTCAATTTATCTTTTATTTATTTATTTGATAGGTATTCAGGGGATTTTCACTTTGTGATTTCAGTCTAGTTTGTTGTTTTGAGCATCACTGAAAAGCATCTTAGGAGTTACTATGAGGTTTCATAAATGGCAAAAAGGTGGGGGATTGTCAAAGATAAAATTATTTATTTTGATACTTTAGGGGACACGTTTTGTGACCGATTGTTATTTTTAGGGCTTTTTATTTGGCTGAGTGCTTGCTTACTTTTTTTCCATTTTAGTGCAACGTTTTGGTGGATAATTTGATTGTTTAAGGCAGGGCCAAATTAAAACTGGAGAAAACACAAATCATGAAAGCAGCAGTCACATTATCATTAGGCAGAGAAAAAAGATTGTATGAAAACTAAAGGAGACTAGATAAAGATACAAAGGGTCAACTACTAGCACCAGAGTCCCATGTGCTTGCAGACCACTGTTTTACAGCCAAAGACTTGGGTGTCTTCTAGCTCACACAGGCTTCCACTCGCACATGACCTTCACTACATGTTCGGGTTTGGTGCAGCAGCCATATGGAGCAAGCAGAGTTGCCAAACCTTGTCCAAAGACAGCACACAAATTTAAGCAAGGTATGTGTGGCAGCCATGGTAGGGAGTGGCAGGGGTATGAGTATAGATTAGAGTTTCAGACAGTGATTGGAAGTGAGATTTAGGTTTAGGGAGGGGGAATTTAGGATTAAGGAGTGAATGGGGACTTTAGCTTTATTTAGCAGGAGAGGAGTTTTATGTTTAGGAACCAGGATGGGACTTTAGGTTTAGAGAGTGGGAGAGGAGTGCTACAGTTATGATTATGGATGGAAGTTTTAGGGTTAAGAGTTAGGACTCTGGTACAGGTATGCAGTTCAGTAGGGTTAGGTGGAGAGAGCAAGCGACTTCAAGTAAGTAAATTGCAAGCTGCTAGCATGTGACCACTTGTAGCCAAGCACATACAAAGTAATTGGTTTGGGGAGATGCAGGAAAGTGCCATTTCACAAAGAGGGAGGTAAAAATGAATACATTTTCCTGAAGAGGCAGTAGATCAAAACCCATTATAGTATCAAACAATGCATGACACAGTCACAGGAGCACCTCTAGGAAAGCTTGGGAGATGTAGCCAAGCACATACAAAGTAACTGGTTTGGGGAGATGCAGGAAAGTGCCATTTCACAAAGAGGGAGGTAAAAATGAATACATTTTCCTGAAGAGGCAGTAGATCAAAACCCATTATAGTATCAAACAATGCATGACACAATCACAGGAACACCTCTAGGAAAGCTTGGGAGATGTGGAAAACAAGTTAAAGTAGGTGCTACGGTTTCATACTTTAATGAATTGGTATTTAACAGTCACCATCATGATTAGCGACTTCAGATACATTTTCTATTGCACATATAATTACGAAGCTCTTTTTTAAACTAACTCCAGTAAAGAATCTCAATATAGAGCAGGGTGATTTTTCCAATAAAGTAAACAGTAAATGGCAGACTCCTGTGTGTATTTTAAAGGGCAGGTAGCACAAGTTCAGAGTAATGGTGAGTGTGGAAGAGAGGTAAAGAAGAGAGTACAGGCAGGATGGAGGTGGGGTTACATCACGGATCAGCTCTGAGCCCTTTCTTATTTGCAATGATGATGGACAGGTGGACAGACGAGATCAGACAGGAGTCCCTGTGGACGATGATGTTTGCAGATGACATTGTGATCTGTAGTGAGAGTATGGAACAGGTGGAGGAGACCCTGGAGAGATGGAGATATGCTCTAGAGAGAAGAGGAATGAAGGTCAAGCAGGACTAAGACAGAATATATGTGTGTGTGAACGAGAGGGAGGATAGAGGAATGGTGGGGATGCAGGGAGTAGAGTTGGCAAAGGACTTTAAATACTTGGGATCAATAGTTCAGAGTAATGGTGAGTGTGGAAGAGAGAGAGTACAGCCAGGGTGGAGAAGAGTGTCAGGAGTGATTTGTGACAGACAAGTACCAGTAAGAGTGAAAGGGAAGGTCTACAAGGGGGTAGTGAGACCAGCTATGTTATATGGGTTGGGGACAGTGGCATTAACAAAAAGGGAGGAGTCAGAGCTTGACGTGGCAGAGTTGAACATGTTAAGATTTGCACTGGATGTGATAAGGATGGACAGGATTAGGAAGAAGTATATTAGAGGGTCAGCCCAGGTTGGAAGGTTTGGAGACAAAGCCAGAGAGGCAAGATTACATTGGTTTGGACATGTGCTGAGGAGGGATGCAGAGTACATTGTGAAAAAGATGGTAATGATGAAGCTGCCAGGTACCAGGAAAAGAGAAAGGCCTAAGATAAGGTTTATGGATGTGGTGAGGGAGGACATGCAGGTGGTTGGTGTGACAGAGCAAGATGCAGAGGACGGGAAGAAATGGAAACAGTTGATCTGCTGTGGCAACCCCTAACGGGAGCAGCCAAAAGAACAAGAAGAAGAAGAAGAAAAGGTAGCACAAGCAGAGAACATCAGTTGCAGAATAACTATATAATTCTACTTAGTACAGTTCTAAATGGTCAATATCCTGTATAACTCAGAACACCTTACACAGTCCACCGCTTTAAAATGACATGTAATAACAATACAAAGACAGTTGCCTTCAGACTGTCTTTTGTCTCCCATTCCAATAATCGTCCAGGCAGAGTTTTTAAACCTTTTCAAGCTTTTCTATGTGGGACTTGGTGTGAAATCAGAAACAATACTATACTCCAACATTGGCCTCACAAAAGATGAATACAAAGGGGCTAAAGCTGAAGTAATCTCAAAGAGACTTACTTAAGGATGAGACAGATAAATCCAAGGATCCATAGCTTATTATCTAGGGGGGAGAGTTAGACTAGCTTCACCACTCAAGTCTTTACCTGCAATCAAGAAACAGTGATCAGTGTAGTAAACCATACAAGTACTGACAGGTATGGATAGAAATGGAAGGACATGATAAAATGGGTAGGGGAGCAGATGGAAGGACATAAAAATGGAAGGGGCAGCTGAAGAAGCAGGTTGACAGCACTGCCACATAACAGAAGAAGTTGCAAAATGGTACACTAGTACAGCCAAACTGCTTAACTTCACTTCTAGGGTGTATTAAATTACATACATTTGAAGGTTATGTGAATGTTTTTCCACCAACTCATTACTTCACAAAGATATTTTCATACTAGTAGCAAGGCCTCATGGACATAGAATGAATATTTTTATTCAGCGTCATGTCTATACTTTTTTTGGCGGCAGTGGTTGTGTGTTTGTGTGTAACAATTAGTAACCGGGCACATTGAGGAACACGTTTTTCTGTGTGCTGCATGCCCTTCGAATGACTATACCAAGTACACATTTTGCACCACTGTCTACAATATGATTACACAGAAAGATGGTTGCCACACTAACATGCATTTTCTCATACAATACAGAACCTCAAGTAAGTTTTAGTTTGAAACTGTAAATTAGACAAACATATAATCCCATGCGCATTTGCATACAGTTCTGAATCTGTAGTGGTATGTATTTTTACATTTAAATTCAAGTCTGATTAAATGAAGAAAACCTCATTAAAAAAATATGGAACACCGCATTACCTAATTTTATTATGTCTGTTTTAATCAAAGTTAAATCACACAGATTTATAATTTCGCACATACACAGAACTAGCCATTAGTGCAGTAGCAACAGCATAAAATTACTAAAGATTTCTAATCTTCTTACCCAGATGATAGAAAAGCAAGTTGTTCATAATGTATACAGCTTCCCATTCAACTGCACTGCTCCCTCCTCAGAATACCTCTCTAACACAGACAACAGGAAAACAAAATACTGAGATACGTTCATTAGAGCAGTAGAACCGGACAACACCGCATCACTGCGAGAGAATCACTATTGCTAAACCTACTTACATTTAAATTACTGCATGACAGATGCTGCATAACTCTACAATATAAACTATAAACTGGCTCTCAGGAATCCTACGCTCTTTGAGGCTATGACGGAATTTCATTAATTAGGCCCCCTTTTAAACTGTCCATTACTGAAGGAGTTTTCCATAAACTTGCACTAGCCTGCTGGAATAAAATCACAGATAATATCTGACACAATGACAATGCTGCTCATTTCAGACTGAAGCTAAGAGATCATATGCTCAGGGAGAATACATGTACACATTTTACGGATCCTAGTTAAATAACACATACTGATGTGCTTCCGCTCTGTGCACTTACAACCATGAATGACAGTTAATCCTGCTAACACCATCCTTTGTTACACACATTGCAGCTGACATTATCTCAACTCATTCAGAAATCTTTGGCAAAAATTCAATTTGTATGTACATTTTAAAAATAAGTCTGTAGTGTTCCCCTTTATTTTCCCATTTTTGCACATGGGGACAGGGTATCACTTCAACTGTGACAATTATCTACAATGTGTATATATATATATATATATATATATATATATATATATATATATATATATACATACATATGCACACACACATCTACATCTGCACACATAATGGATATTGGTCGACTGCTTACTATATATACATATTTTTAAACCATGTGTGTCTTTTTGTCCCGGATTTCGGTCTTTGATATTCTGATAGCCTTTTCCACTTCCTTCTTCACTAATAGAATAACAATAATTAATTTTGTATTTTCTTATATTCCACAAATCCTACACAGCTGCCCAAACTTCATAATTCCAATCCCTACTCCTATTGAGACTTGTCCAAGGAATGCTTTTATGTTATTTTGATTACTGTGTATTTTACTTTACTAAAACACTTTCTGTCTCTTGTTCACAGGTGTGTATTAAGCTAATGACCCTGGAGCCTTTACAAGCCACTGGAGTTATCCCCGGGGTTAATTTTCTATTTCCCATTCACTCATTAAGATTTCTCTTGAAGAGGGCCAGTGAGGCGCTCCACTTGACATCTATGGGAAGTCTATTCCATAACATGGGCAGTCTCTGGGTATGAACCTGTCCCTCTAGCTTGTTCTGTTGGTTGTGGTAATGAGGCTGAGGTTTCTGGAGTGTGTAGTGCACAGGGATTGAGATTTCTTTAGATGCAGCATTTCTAACAGAGCTGGGTTAGACATGGCTTTGTAAGTCAAGCAGAGATGGCCTCGAAGTAGGCGATATGAGACAAAGAACAGTTGGGAGTTTTTTGAGTCTGTCCATATAGGACAAGTGTTTAAGGGCTAGGATCCTCTTTGTGAGGTACTTTTGTGGCCTCTCCAGTTGTTGCAGGTGTCTAGTGAGGTACATGCCAAATGGTGCATTGTACTCAATGATTGGCATAATGAGGGAAGAGTAGAGGGAGACAATGACCTCTTTCTTCCTGGATGCAAAACCCTTAGTAATGAAATGTGGCACATAGAAGGACTTTCTGACCACAGTGGCAATGTGGTGGTCAAAAGAAAGGTTGCTGTCAACCTGTGTTCCCAGATCTCTTATAACCCCCTTCTGTGTTCAGTGGACTACATTGATGTGGTAATTCATGGGAACTGGGTTTTTCCAAACAGGGATGACAACACATTTTTTGGCATTGAGCTTAAGGCCATGGTTCTGACACCAGTCATTAGTCTCAGTGAGGCCATTCTGTAGGATGTTAACATCACTTGGGGAGTTAATAGTAGCTCCCAACTTACAAACGTCTGCAAACGTCAGTCAGAGTCTCTTCGTGTTGGCCTGGACTTCAGAGAAGTAGATACCAAACCCTGTGGGACTGCACTCGTGAATGGTCGGCAGTCTGACTTGGAGTCTTGTACTACATATCTTCTTTCTTTTCCAGGTAAACTCAAACATATTCCTTACGTCTCAACACAGACTTCTAGTATTTAAAATGCATATTAATATACATCTATCAGGCAGCTATAACACAAATATGAACCACAAGAGTATGTTTCACATCTTTCAGGAAATACTATCCTACATAATGCATTCTTAGTATCAAGAACAATAAATCCTTATGGTTAGTTAGGAGGACATATAAATGGTCAGAAGAAAATTTCTCTCCAAGAAGCTATTTTTTGAACAGAGGAACAATGCATGGACATCCTCTTTTCCCCTTTATTTGCTTTTTATTTAGAATAATTGGCAAGGAAAATAATGGACTCAGAAATTCAAGGCTGCAAACGGTAATCAAGAAAAATTAGCTTTATTTGCATATGATATTATTTTGTACTTGAAAAATCCAGAAAAGAACATTTCACAGCTACAGAACATTCAGAGATAGTTTACTACTGTAGACCATTTTATCTTCATTAATCTTGTATCCTGAAAAGACATGAAACTACTCACTACTGAACTGGTTCATGAATACCCATATTTATGGAGCATACCTCTCAACTTCTTAGTGCAAGAATTCTGAACAAAGGCAAAAGTAAAGGGAAGTCAAGGGACCAAAATCAGGGACAATTTTTAAATATTGTTCTTATAAACTTAGTCAGTTGATAGAATAACATATTTTGTATCTGCATGGATTTTCTGAAGGATATGAAATCTGAAACACAAGCGTATGCCATTAATTGTGACTTCAATCCTCAATGAATTGACCAAAAACCACAAATTTTATGATGAACAGACCAAAAATATGATTAAGAAATCTGGTCATTATGCAAAAATCTGTAAAGTTGTGAGGTATGTTATGGAGACTAAGTATTCAGTTGCATGACTGAAAAGTATTTTGTTATGGCAGCTAATATGTGGGAAGAGACTAAACAAAAGACAATGCAAAAACTGAGAATCTGGAAGCTCGAGTATGGATATGTCTGGCAGCTGGTGAAGATGATTAAGGCTGTGAGCTGTAGTTCTTGTGGTACAGGGTTTGATACCCTCAGTGTCTTCTGTGTGACCCTGAACAAGTCACTTAAACAGACATTACTCTCGGGTCTCTCATGTAAAGGAACTGTGTCCCCAGTGGCCCTACCTGGTTACAAATGAGTATTATTACAATACAGACAATACTATGCAAGCAGTGAAAATGTTTTATTCCCTTTACACACACGTCAGGAATACTGCAGTGGTGGTGCTGCGGTAGCGTTGTTGCCTCACAGTAAGACGTTGTCCTGTTCGATTCTCAGCTAGAGCATCTTCTGTGTAAAGACATGTGTGAATGGGCGTACCTTCATTGAAGGTTGTGCATCAGGGCTGGAACTCGGCACATACAAATCTACTGCCGATCATTAGCGGACCGGAGTTCCGCTGTGGCAACCCCTAACTGGGAAAAGCCGAAAGACTCAACAACACACAGGTCAGGAATATTTTTTTTAATCAGCCAGAGGATAGGTTGAGAACAATAATTATTAAAGAGTTAAAATAATTAATTTGGGAGAGAAAGAGTTAAATGGGTTAAGTTAATTCTTCCCATATAAAATGGTGGTTTAGGATTATCTGATTTGAAGGGATAAGTATCCCTTGTATTATGGAGCTACCCAGTTAAGGTTTGTAGACATAATACGAGTAGAAGTTTATATATCAAAGTAGAAAGATGATGATGATGATGAAACTGGGGCAGTTTGAGAAAGGAGAGCGTAAGATTTTGGATGCAGGTAGTTAAGAATAACAGCAATAGCCATACACAATATTATATTCATAAAGTAGTAGAATGTGTTCTAAGAACTAAGCTAACACAGGAATGGAGAAAGGAGAATTTGCCAGTAGGGATGACCGCAAGCAAGATCATAGAAATTAAGTGAGAAAGAGCTGCAACTTACTAGAGACAACTACCAAATCAACCAAGGTATTGAAAGGAAATAAGACAGGGAAAGGTAACTGAATGGGTTGAGGTCAAGAAGAAATGTGCACTGCAAGTTAGAGACTGCCTTCCCTACCATGTATTGACATCAGAATGTACGCAAAGGGATAGGGGAATCCTAATTGAAAGACCTGCACTGGTAGAGTTTTTAGTTGAATCTAGAACAGAAACTATTGCTAAAAAAGGGATAATTAGTAAGGCATATAAAATATTGCATTATAACTGTGACGACTGGTGAGAGATGGGCAAAGGCTGCCAGCCTAGTCAAATAGAATTTGATTTATAATTCTGGCATTTGTAAATAAATGTAAGAATACAGGCATCTTTTCTTGAGTGTAAAAGAATACTGTGAAATGTGGAACTGCAAAATATGTGACAACATTGCACTCTACTGGTCCAGTGAAGCATGTTGTGACTCTTTCATGTTAGAATTTGGCTCCAGTGCGTCTGGATGAAGGTTTCATTGCCCATTGTTTTAAGGCTAAAGTTTATGACCAGAATTTACATGTGTAAGGTGCTTTATTGCTCTGGTTTCTGCTAGAGTGTATATGTGAAATGCCTTTTATTGTTGTAAGTTTCTGAGCAGGTGTTAGATTGCTAAATAATGCAGTTTGTTTGCCTGGGAAAACCTAAGTGTCAACATGATGTAATTTGGGAAGGACCCAGCAGACGTTTGTTAGTAATGTTTAAATACTATTTCTCAAAAGAGACTTAAAGCATTTTGATCTTGGATATCTAACTTAGCACTCTGCGTTATGCTCACATGTAAGTTTTAGCACTGTGGTTTCTTGTAGGAATAGTTAACACTAGTAAAGCTTAATTAAGTAGTTTTCTTTGAAGTCAGACCTGTCCTACTGTATTATTTTAAGTTTCTGTGTGATCTCTGAACTCTTAGATATCTCTGTGGTGTAGTATAGTTTTGTCTTGTGTTTAATTATTTATTATTAAATATTTTAAAAACCTTTACCTGTGGCTGGTTTGTGTAGAGATAAGCTCCAGAGTACATTGCATACTTATAGAGGTTATTGTAATAGGCCACTCTAAAGTAAACCTTGACTGTTAGTCACATTACCATTGGATAATAATATTGCACAGTAATAATTGGACACCCTTTTAATGGCCTTTTAGTAGCTGATATTATTAGCTGGGTGGTGGCAGGGATTACTACCGTATGGTCTGGGTAAAGGGGCACAGCTGGAGAATCTGTGTCAGCCTTTCCCAAGAGTGTCTGTGAAGTTGTATAAATACTTATCTCAAAGTGTGTGTGTGTGGTGTGTCAGCTACTTGGCAGGGACACGAAGCACTGGTTGGACAGACAGGGTACTGGAGGTTTTGGCTTGCCAGCTAGGCTGAGCTTTGGACCCTATAATTGTGCCAGTGGGGAGTCTTATTGGGGACCTGGTGAGCAAGGGAGTGACCAGCCCCAGACTGACTGTGATCTCTGTGTGCACTTAAGGGAAATTGTACTTTACTGTGTCTATTAGTTATCCTCTCTCTCTTTTAGGAGACGACCTCTCTGGTGTTAGTAGTGAGGACTTAGGCTCCTTGATTGCTGGGCCAGGGCACGGTCATCACAATAAATATAAGAATGAAACAGAAGAGTTAGGAAAGACTGGAAAGTGAGACTAGAAATGCAATTTCCAGGAAACAATTAGAAGGTATCTGTATGGCTTCCGCAGAGGCAGCAAAGTCGGGAAGGTTTAGGAATTTTGCATGGAACTGTTTGCGTAGATATTTTTATACCCCAAGCATACTTCAGAGAATTTACACTGCATGAAATATCATTATGATTTGCTCTATTTTATATTAATGTATACACACTTGCGTCACTGCTGCAAATGTGACTCAGTAAAGATGTTAAAAGAAGAATCAATGTAGTTGAAAGTGAACTAGTAAACATCTGCTTTAATCATGACAAATTCTACTTTCCTGATGATATTTTTCTAAAGATTTGTTTCATTAAATACTGACCCCATGTTCTAACATCACTTCACCAAGACTTTGATGCAGAATTCTAACCTTGTTCTGTATTATGAGTACTTTTTCTCACTGCAGCAAAGAAAGAAACTTGCTGCAGATCCCTAATCTCATTATTTGAATGTACCAGCTATTCAAGTGGCAAAAACGTGTGCAAGTGACAAAATGACAACTGTTTGTTGGCTTAATGAATCTAAGAACATGCATTCAACTGTATTAGACAAGTAACCCTGCAACAGGTCCATACCACTGAAGTGCTCTCTCCCACCCACATATAAGTTATCGACTATCTAATCTATCTATACAAAGACACACACACACACACATTATATATATATATATATATATATATATATATATATATATATATATATATATGTGTGTGTGTGTGTGTGTGTGTATAGATTCACTTCAGAAGACTATATTCCAGTGCAAGGACACATGGAAACAAAGATAAGACAAAGCATATTACTTTCTACCAAGTATGCACCCCCCAACACCCCCCCTGCTACTTAAATACATCAACTCCAAGATTGCGCTTCACTACACTAACATCAGCTATGCTGTAGTACAGCAAGATAAAGGGAACATTACTAAGGTTACAACAGGCAGTCATGAAACATCTAATGGTATGTTCGCCATTTTTTTTCTGTGGAGTGCAAGCCCCCCTACTCATACTTGGTGGAAAGTAATATGATTTGCCTTGTCCATAGTCAGTTTTCGGAATTCAGGATTTTGTGTTTTCAGGATTTTGGGTGTCAACTTTATGGGATTCAAGATTGTGGGTTTTCAGTCTTCTGAAGTGAATCCACATCTATATATATATACATATATCCCATTCACACACAAGTTATCGACTATCTAATCTAGCTATACAAAGGCACACACATCTATCTATATCTACTTATCTCTCTCTCTCTCTCTCTCTATATATATATATATATATATATATATATATATATATATATATATATATATATATATATATATATATATATATATATATGGGTCTATGTTTCGATTGAAATTTCACTATCACGAGCAAGAAATATCGAGACCCATTAAAGCAGAAGTGCACTTTCGCAAAAGCCGGTTCTCCGAACCAGAAAAAAACAAATAAAAAAATACTTTTAAAGAGTATATTTCCTTATCCTCACTGTAATGTGCTTTGGAGAACTGGCTTTAGTGAAAATGCACTTTCGATTTGGTGCACTTTCGCTTAAATGGGTTCGATCTTCTGGTTGTCCAGAAAGTGTGTTTTCGACAATCAGTAGTAGACCCATATATATATATATATATATATATATATATATATATATATATATATCTACTTGACATTATCGAAATGTCAGTAGACTGACTTTCAAATAACCGAAACGACAACTCTAAAAATTAAAAATGCTGAAACTCCAAATAGCAGACTGTCAAAAAACAACCCAGTAACGTGCAACATACCTTTCAGATAATGCACCAACAAAAGCAACAACTTATCCCATGTAATCACTGCCCTGTGAAATGAACGGTACTGAACAGCTACTAAACTCTTCTCCAAACCCTGCCCATAAACCAATAGCCGTGTGAAAATAACAAATCCCACTTAATATTCATGTGGGTGCCCTGCAAAAATATTCAGTGGGGATTTGTGAAACCAAAAATCACAATCACTTTAGTTTAAAATGTTACATTTTTGCAGGGGAGCTGTGTCCCCCAACCCCCCTGCAAATTAAATATACCAACTCACAGATCACACTACAGTGCAGAAACGAGCAGATTTCCTGTTCCACTCAGCTTGGAGTTGCCATTTCAATTGTTTGGTCATCTGAACCTCGGCATTATGAAGTTTCAGTTATATATATTTTGGTCTCGCTTATTTGAAAGTGTGTCTACTGACATTTCGCTAATGTCAAGTAGAAATATATATATATACATATATATATATATACACACACATATATATATATATATATGTATATATAATTTATTTATTTTATTTTACATTTGTTTACCGGGATAGTCCGACTGGATACATGTCCATTTTCAGCAGAGGCCTGGGGAGAAAAGCTCCATATAGTCAAACATACAAAAGGTTACACAAGAAGTTAGAAAACAATTAGAATATATAAAAAAGTGGTAATATACCTTATGTATATTGGTTTAGAAGTGTTCCCTAGTAGGGACTCACAGTTCTCATGGACAGAGACAATTACAAGTAAGATTGTAACTGACAGTTAGTCCCTAGTAGGGACTCACAGTTCTCATGGACAGACGCAATTACAAGTAAGATTATACTTGTAATATGGATCCACTTAAAAATATTGCATTTCCAAAATGTCGAATATCAAAACATGGGGACCAAAATAACAGAAATCCACATTATCGCACACTTAAAACACAGAATCCCAAAACATGGAAACATAGCATATTTATTCTCCTTCACTTTTACAGGGGGCTATGCCTCTCTACACTCCCCACACCCTCTGCAAATTAAATATACCAACTCTGAGATCACACTACTTTAAAGAAAAGGAAACGGTCTAGAGATCGATAAACAGCAACCACCACCTTACTACTTACAGAACCGGAATGCCTTAACTATAAAGCTTCATTATAAATTAAGAAATACAGCTAAAATCAAACAACTTCTACTTGTTTTTAAACTTACAGATACCCACCAAGACTTCGCCAAACAAAATGAAACCAAGCCGTCAGCTCCTCCATACGTTTTACTGAGTTTACTACAAACCCTTAAAGTAAAAGCGCACCACTAAATCACTTAACCAATCAGCTTTTACTTACAGTTCAATATTTTTCACTGCGACCTTCTGAACTTGTAGATTTTTGTTACTGTGGTTTCAATGTTCGACTTTTTGGAAATGCGATATTTTCGAAGCAGCATTTTTAGCCTGGCAGTTATCACAAAGGATTTTCTCTGAGCTGTTAAGCTGCTTCTTGTAGTGCAGGGTACAGTATTTGATTCCTTCCACATCCATTTGCGTACTGTATGACTTGAGCAAGTCACTTAACTAGATTTTGATGCTGGGTCACCCCTGCTCATTGCTGGATCATGGTCAAATGGGGCTCTAGGCAAGTTTTTTTTTTTTTTTTTTTTTTTTTCAAGGGTAACAGAAATTGGATTGAATTTAAAACTGGCAGACATTTGCTAAACAAAACAGAAAAGCCTTAAACTGAAAACAGGCTTAACATGAGCAACAGTAAACTTCTCTTCCTTTGAGATTCACATTTATTGAAAATGCATTTAGCAGCTCCTTAAACTACAAGTCATGCTGGGCATAGGAATTCAAATGAGAAATGTGAAACATTTGCTAACAGCCTGGAACAGTACAGTAGATGCTAGTGTCCCTTTTCAGGGGCAGCCTAGGAGCACTGCCTGGTGAAGTGACTTGATCAGAGTCACAGTAAACGAAGCATGAGGGAATCAAACCATGCACAACAGACACAGCTCATAGCCTTACTCATCTGCACTAAGCACCAGACAGACTACTGTAGTCCAATACAGTGCATTTCACACCCATGCACCTTAAAAAAAAAAAACATAAGGTTAATTAAAATGTATCCACAATTAAAATTTTAACATTAAACTCCTAGACATCGTACTATCCAGTTAATTCACAAGCAAATAAATTACAGTATACAAAACAAGAAAACCAATGTCTGTACCCCAAAACCACGGCTCATATGATGATGTTCCTATTTAATATAATCAGTTCCTTCCTTTACACCATAACTACTGTGGATTGGAGTAACAATTTACACACACACACACACACACACACACACACACACACACACACACACACACACACACACACACACACAAACCAATCAATTACACCACTCACATGACTGTACACCTCACACCTGCTTGAAAACAAATGAAAGAAGACATTCATAAATAATGGGCCAGAAATGTATGCTAGCTTGCTGTTTTCAAAACCACACAGTGAAACCCACTGCAACCATCTCTGCCCTTACAATGCAAAGCTCCAATCAGTGAAAAAGACCACAAAATTAGAAAGCTTAGAAAGTTGCTAGAATAAAAATATATTATTAAGCATTTTCTGAAGGATAAAAAATCTGAAACTCGTGTCTGTCATTATATAATGACTACATTCCACCACAATTTTCCAGAAAAAATATCTCTCAACTTCTTTGCTCAAGAATTCTGGCTTTCATAATATCTTACTGATGGGATGGGCTAAAAAAAAACACAATGATATCCCATGCAGCACTGAAATTTCTGGCAGGCAGAAATTTTCAAAGGTGGCATCAACACTGGTAAAATAAATCTCCCACAGGGACAAAAGGCAGAGGCATGAAAACAAATCTCTTGAGCAGATCGGGCTGGCTGAAAAAAAAACTCACTTGTACAAACCCATACAAAAATAAATATAGTTTAATTTGTAAGCATGTTTTACTGGCTTTTCCAGGTTGACACTAGGAATCAGTGTCTTGTTTTCTTTACTTTCGCTGTTTTTTTTAATTTTATTTTATTTTTAAAACCAGGCAAGGCCCTCCAGACAGCATCAGGCATTAGGCAGCTGCCTAAATTGCCTAGTGCTGGATCCATCCTTGACCCTCACAAGGGTCATTTGTACCCACTGGGTTTATACAGTCAACAAAATAAATATAACAGACTGTCAGAAAAACTTAGATAAATGAGATTCCTGAGACTTAGAGTCTCTTTACTCACATAGCAGTGGTGGTGATCAATTTAATTATGGAGAACAGAATGTATTTTTTTATTTTTGCTACGGAACCATCATAACATCCTCTATCCAGCTGTACTGCTGCAATAATTGTTGACTGCTTTCCATGTTGGTAACAGGAATATGTAAACATATCTGTGGGCAAATAGGGAACAGCTAGCAGTTTTATTTTATTTATTTATGGACTGCTGCAGAGTTCAATGTTTAATTATTATTATTATTTTTTTTTTTTACAGAACATTCAGGATGGGGTGGGAGGGGGCCAAAGTAGGATGCCACTAAGCTTTTATATGAATATCCCTGGTTTATTAATCATATAATATTATCGATGCTTGGCAGGTTGGAGGAAGGGCTTATAAGACAGAGGGTCTAAGGCAAATGTCCACTTGTTACTCCCTTAATCCAGACTTTGTAGTGGGGTATGTGGTTAGAACATTGTGTGTTTGTGCCTGTATAGGTGTGCATGTAGATTATTTATTACAACTTTATGTTGTTTTTTTAAGCCTCATCCTCTCTTTGTTGGGGACTTACATTTTGGCAGTACATCCTTTTTGTTGCAGTAAGGGTCAGTCATTGTGTACATGGGCAGGGATCACATTATATCAAGATTTTTCTGGTGAGTTGAGTAGCTTTCAAAGGCAGTTTCAGTGAGCTTTAGGGTTCATGTCTGCTGTGCAGAAGGTACTGTGAATCTTTGAAATGATGCTCAGTGCTGCTTTTTTAAATTTGAAAAAGTTTGTGTTTATTTTGTGTTCAGTCTTGGCAGTGATCTCTACATTTTGAAGGAAGAATTAAACAGTGTCTACACTTTTGGCTTTTCCTTTTATATTGGTGTAAATTTTTTTTACTCTGATTTTCTTTACAGGTTGCTGAAGTCTTGTATTGGGCGAGAACATTATTGTTATGGGTGGAATTAATGTTCAGTTCTCCATTTTTATTTTAGTTCCTTTTTTCTTTTTTAAGAAGCTTTTTTTTTGTTATCTGTGTAAGTTCTTTTAGGGTCAATGTGGGAGGAATTTCTTACAGATGCTTTTTGGCCACTTCGCGTGACATTAGTTATTTCCTTAGATAAATGCTTCTTTTTTTCTTCTTAAAAAACAGCATTGTTATGTTGCATGTGCTTTGCTCAAAGTTTACTTATCTAATTGAGCTTGTATTTCTTTGCCTTAGGATGCACCATGTGCTTTGTTCATTTGAGAAGTGGTTTTACTGGTCTAGCTATAGTGCATACTGTTGTGTGAATGTTGTTTTCCCAAATCTCTTTTTAGTAACATTCATAAATAATGGGCAAAGCAGAGACGAGATGAAACACTAGCTTCAGAGATCTGAACATCACTTTTGACAAAACATGCTGGAGAGACAGATATGTGTTCCAAAGGATCCCCACACTATGGAATAGGTTCCACATCTATGTAAAACAGAGTTCATCTCTAACCCTATTCAAACGAAACCTTAACAATTACATGAAAAATCATAAATTTATCCTGGTCTGGCCTCCATGTCCCTTATGGACAGAGGCTATCAATTAGAAAAATATTGTCCTAACAACCCCACCCTATATATCCTTATTTACCTCCCTACAAACATGCCCCTCGTGTGGATGCCCGTGATGCTTGGGACCAAAATGGTTTGAGATGTGAGGCTAGGTGAACCTATCAACTTACAAATAATTATCAAAAGGTTAACTTTTTTAGTGCAATAATGTCCTCCAGTTATAGTGATGAGGAGGAGCACAGCCTACAGTGTCAGGCCAGAAAATGTCCATGGAAGGTCTGATATTTCCCTGTAACTTTCACTCAGCCAAGCATTATTGCTTGCTGAGAAAATGGCCTTCTAAAATGATAAAAACTGATTTGTCATGCAGGGTCCCAAATAAATGAATTAACGTACAAGCCAGAGCCTGGTGGAAAATGAGAGTATCAGCTTAAGGCATGAAATCACATGCCAACAGAAAGACGGAAAAAAAAAAAAACATAATTCACTGCTAACTCAGCACTAGAGAGCAACTGTTTTCATTAATATAGACACTATTGGAATGCACTTCATTGGGGAGACTATTTTTTATTATTGCAATAACACGCAAAAAACTTTCATATATATATATATATATATATATATATATATATATATAGATCCACTTCTGATGATCGAATTTCCGAAATCTCGAAACACATATGATCGAGACCATATGCTTGAGATTTCAGAAACTCGAACATCAGAAATTAAAAACTATATTAAAAAAATACATTAAAAAAACACACATTTAAAAAGTTTTTTTCAGGGGGGGGGAGTCCCCCTGCATCCCCCATGTTGGGGGCTGTGCCCCCACACCCCCCTACTTAAATATACTAACTCCGAGATCACGCTACAGTGGGGAAAAGGGAAATCTCTCGTTCCGCGCTTCAGCAGACACTGCGGAACGAGAGATTTCCCTGTTCCCCGATGTAGCGCAATCTCGGAGTTAGTATATTTAAGTTGCAGGAGTACAGAGAACTTCCCCCCTACAGAATCCCTCACCCAAAACAGTTATACACTGTATTAAACCCCCCCCCCCTTCAGTTGTTCGAGTTTCTGAAACTCGATCATATGGTCTCCACCATATGAGTTTCAAAATTTTGGAAACTCGATCAACTGAAGTGAACCCATATATACATTATATATATATATATATACATATACATACACATATATCAACACACACACACGTTGCTTTGTATACCATCTACTTTGAGCCTGAAACATTTAAACACCTACTGTTTTTACCAAGACTAGAACACAAAATACTTAAAAATTAAAAACTGTGCGAGTGTGTTGGTGTCTTTCTCTCTACTTAAGTATTTGTCTGCGAGTGTGTTTCTATATGTGTGCATCTATGACCCTGGGTGGGTACATTTTTGTGTGTGTGTGTATGGCTGTGTCTTTCTGTTTGAATGACTGTGTGTGTATCAGTCTGTCTCTGTTTATGTATTTGTCTGAGTGTGTGTTTCTTTCTGTATGTGTGTATTACTGAGCCTGTGTCTGTACATCTGTAAGTTTAAGTCTGAATGTGCATGTATCTGTCTCTGAACGAGTTGTGTGTGTGTGTGTGTTTATGCATGCTTCTGTGTATTTTGGTGCGAGAGCAGTTATGAAACTGTGTGAAATAAGATGGCTGAGAATGCACCACATATATAGTTAAAATCTCATATTCGTGGATTGAGTAAGGAACATACCTCTCAACTTGGAATCATAAAAAAATCTGGACAAAGGCCCATGAAAAATAGGTACAGTAGGCCAAAAATCTGTATGCTACTTAACATAAAATTTGCATACATAATTATATAACCCCACTCATTCCAATGGAATTGTGGGATACCAACTTTTAAACGTAAACTGAAGAACAGACAAATGGTACTTTATTTATATTAATATATGAACTTGTGCAAAACTAAAACACAAAATTATTTTATAAAAATAAACTGCTTCGATCCATCTACACTAAAATGACTGCACAAAGTCATTCACGTTATTCATTCTAACACCAAATTTCACACCTTGACTATTTACATACAATAGGAATGCAGAACATATTAACATACATACACATACTAATTAATGAACAATATATTCTTATTTATGCACTTTAAAACTGCAATCTCTCTGTTCTCATCTTATTTATTTCCAGTTTCTTTTAAGTTATTTGTGAATCAGATAGCCTTCTTGAAATTTACTCCCATCTCCCCTTTATCCTGTAATCCACAAACCTTCCTACCCACTCCCATGTCTCTGCTTATTCCTGCAATACTAGTCCCCACATTTACAGTTGCCAAATGCAATACTATTTAAAGGATTGATACAATGTCCATTTCATTCCCAAAATAATCCACTGATGCCTCTAAATAAAATTAATGTCAGAACCCTCCCATGCCTTATCCACTCCCAGTCACTTGTAACTACTTAATGTATGTACCTACCTAGTCTGCTGTTCTAACTAATTCCACTACTATTGATTTTAACTGCTAAGTTGTATCGCTAGTGTACAGGTTTGCACACCTTCTCAACAAACCCTTACCTTCCTCTACCTCACTCGTAACTTTGCACATTTAAAGTATCATGATGCTGGAACTGGTATAGAATTATTTCACTGAGAGAACTGCTTGCCGATTAAAAAGCCAATTATATGAGCCATAATATAATGTTAGCATATTAGACACCATCTGGAGCAATCATAGATGAAAACGTTCGGAACCTAACAGGTGCTTTAGGAGTTTACTAGAGTTTTTTTCAGCAAGGCATAAGCATTGGAAATAATACTACATTACACCCACACAATTTGTACAGAGAGATAGCTATGTTCATTCGGTCTTGTGGCATTATATAGTTAAAACCAGCTACACTGCCTGCTATTACAAACAGAAGATCAAGAGAGAAGTACAGTCTATCACAAGCGATGTTCATTATAGTGTGTGTATGTACCAAATTAATTACCACTTTACGCTCATACCTTTTCTCACTGAAAATGCCTTCCAGTGTGGTAAATTATATCAGTCCAAAATTGTCATGCAAAGCTCACAGTTCTATGCTGCCTTTGTAGTGAGTCATTAACCATATTTATGGAACTAGGACACTGGGAATGCATTCACTGGCACCTTACCATTCCTGACAGCCACATTAAACCACTCCATCAATTACCTTGACGAGGATCCCCTCTTGTGAAGAATTAAATACTTAACTCCACTCTTCTAATGAAGGACATTATGGTGAAAAAAAAGAGTAATGTGTAAATCACAAAAGCAATGCAGACCAAGTAACCCAGTCCTTTCCTACCCTTAAAGGGGGTTCCCACTCTCCACACATAAGCGTAGGCTTGGAAAGCCAAGCAGCTTGAGTAGCAAGCACTGAGTTACAAGTGATTTCTCCAATCTCAACTGCTCCTGCACTGCAGCTCCAGGGGTTAATAGTAAAAATCCTGTTATGGTGGCAGGGAACGGATAAACCAAAACTCAGGAACTGGATTTACCAGAATGCAACAGCCTCCACAGAGGAAGGAGGCATTTAGAAAAAGGTGGGGGGTATATGTAGCATGTAATGAGTCCAGCACATAGGTCAGCTACTTTACAGTACCAGGAGTTTAGCATGCTTCTTTCATTTGGATGACTATTCTCGTAACTACTGATGGCATGACCAGAGCTTTAGTCTGTGCTTAGGTGTTGCAGGTTAAGTATGCTGTCCTTGAGACTCTGCATTCTGTGGGCTGCAGATCTCCAAAGCACATGCTGCAGTGGTACAGCTTTAGCAGCCAGTTCAGATTTATTGCAAGTTTTGTGCGCTATAATCTCTAGCCTTTGCAACCTGTTTGTAACTGACCTCCATCTCTTTCTTACAATAGTATTTAAAGGCTACAACATTTGTTTTATTACTTGCACAAATCTCTTCTTCTAGCAGATTTCACATGGTGTGTTTGAATTTCCAGGCTTTCTGCTGCATCCTATTAATGGACGATATCGGATTAGCGACCCTTAAAAGAATGCAGTAGCAGTAAGCTGCATGTATTTCACATAACTGTAGTTGCAAATCGCACCAACTTACTGATGCATTTGTAATTTAGATTGCTTACTGTTAAATGGCAGTTCCACCTCTCAGCCGAATTCGACAGGCTGAGACTAGAAGTCTGCTGCCTCACGAATCTTACATCATCTCACACGCCTGCACGTGATGATGTCAGCACCAGCTTTAAAAAAAATTTTTGAAAGAAAACCTAGGCAATTCGGGAATTGAAGAGGCCACTCAGGAATTCACAGCACCCCATTATTTTGCCCTCAAAACCAGTAAATACCAAGGAATTTGGTACGGTTGAGAGGTATGCTGAGGAACTGCTTTGTATCAAAATACTATATATACACACACACACACATATATATATATATATATATATATATATATATATATATATATATATATGTGTGTGTGTGTGTGCGTATTCATGTATGTATATGTGTATATATACATATTCAATTTTAACAATAAATAAAAAATACATTTGAAATACATAACCACAGACAGCCCATCTTCTAAGCTCACTAATGTCCTCCAGAGTAGACATTACAGGGAAACAATGGACATCCTAGAGGTGGAGAGGCATGAGCAGGCTGTTATTTCTCTGACACTCTCACACTATTGGGCATTATTGCTTGCTCAAATAATAGTACAATGTGTGTACTTTTATACAAAAAAAAAAAATATATATATATATATATATATATATATATATATATATATATATATATATATATATATATATATACACACACACACACACACACACACACACACGCACACACACACACACACACTTTGGGTGTCCTCCACCCCTGGATTTTGTCAAGCAGCAGCCATATAACTTCATGCAACTTGTCTTCCACAGAGGAGAGAGCAGGTCTTTAAAGGGTAGTACTTCCCACCCACAGCACCCTTTATAAGGCACTGGTCTTCCTCCTTACAAGGATTCAGATTCTCTGCCATGCACTTGCAGGGTAAGTAATCATACCGACATTTACTTCCTGGGTAACGTAAAAGCATGGCTGCAACAGTAATGGTGGTTATGTTTTCACTTTTAGCGTCACTGTAGCTAGCTTTTGAAACTTATGTAGTACAAAGAAACACACCTGAAGGCAAATGGTGTCACAACAGAATTTAAATGTTACTTAACTGTTATTCAGTGTAGGCAATTCTGTTGAACAAATTTCATAACCAGTTCTGAGAAGTTCAACTGGATGCCATTGTGCAATAAAACGGGATGAGTATGTTAATGGCATGTTCACTACTAAATGCAATCTAAGTTAATAGGAGTGAACACTGGTCTGCCCAAAACTCTCAACCTCTTATTACAAAAAAATCCGGAAAAGCCAAAAATAATGGGGGTCAGAGCCCCCAAAACTGGGATACATTTTAAACTCTTATAAACTTAGGAAGTTGCTAGAATAAAAAGTCAAACTGAAATGCCTGTCATTATTTAATGAACTCATTCCTCACTAATTTGCCACAAAACAATAGAAAATCACACATTTTATGACAAACAGACCAAAAATATGGGGTAAAAATCTGAACACACTGCAAAAGTCTGGACAGTTGAGAGGTATGCTCTAGTTGCAGATACTGTACAGCTGACAAAATAATATTCTAGTTAAATGCTTGAAGCAAGACGCACAATATATGTAGAGAAAGGTAATTAGAGCAGTTTGCTAGAAAGGCAAAAAATATGAAGGCACAGCACACTCCCTTAGATGACATGTTGATGACTGTGCGGAAAGGATACTGGGGAGAATGAGTCACTACATTATTACGTAAGTGTGATCAGGAGGAGTAATTCACAGCATACACTCCTGCAGAAGAAACTGTATCACAGAGCACCCACCACTGAAATGGCACAGCATGCCTGCTGGCTACACTGAACAAGATGGCAAAGCAAGTGGCATGTGTGACCACAGAGCACCCACCAATCAGATGGCACAGAACTCTTACTGGCTACACTGAACAAGAATGTACAGCAAGTGGCACGTGTCCTCAAGGCCGCCTTTCTTTAACTTACACATGGCATGTATGCCTGTGTGCCTGCTTTTTGACACTGGGAGAGTGAGCTGCATTAAGGCTGGGATGTAATGCATACTTTATGCATCTTATAAATCAAAATTGCTGGGAGACTGGAGATGAACATGCAAAAAAGCACACCTCCGGAGTAATCCATGTACCTTGCTGTCTGCATGCAAAAGAATCACTGGACAAGGCCATGGAGGGTGAAATAATGTTACAGGCAAATGGTACACACACACCAGTGAAGCAAATAAAGGCAGTGCTGTGGTAAAAATAAGGGCTTGGGTCAGGATGCACACCATGGCAGCCTGTCTGCCTATGCATTCCTCTCAAATCCTCTGCTCAAGAATTCTGGGCAAAGCTAAAAATAATAGGGGAAACAAAGGCTTAATCAGACACATTTTTTACATATTACTTTAATTTGCTTTAAAAAGTTAATGAAACAACAAGATTTGTATAAAAGTGCATTTTATGAATAAGAAACTCTAATGTTTAGCATTAATGACTTACTGCAATCCTCAGGCAGGTCTAGCCACTTGTCAATGTAAAATTATGGCTGAAGGTAATTCATACTGACCAATGTTGCCAAATGGGCATGGGTATTTGTCGGTGATAAGTGGGTTGAGGACCCTGCCTACTCCAACCTATGCCAGAGACCCATGCTAACAGTGGGAGGGGTGTATGTTCCCCTACTGGCCTGTGTGTGCCTGCAATAAAGCCCAGCAGCCCTGGATCAATAAGCTATTAGCTGGCTGGTTGTCCAGTTGCCCAGACTGGATCACCTGGGACAGCTCTGCTGAGCAAAAGCTGGATGCAAAACCAATCAACCTCCTAAACATGATCTAAGAATTGCTAAACACAGTGTATATTCACTGACAGGATGGAGCTCGGAAGTGGATGACATGATGGTAAGGAGGAGGCAGGACATCCTATGTATCCAGGAGAGAAGATGAAAAGGCAGCGCAGCAAAACCACTTGGCTTGGGATCCAGAGTCTACTACTCAGGAGGAAGACAAGCTAGTATGAGACTTGCTAGAACAGCAGAATTTATGTTAACATGCATTTTCTGAAGGATATGAAGTCTGACATTCAAATGTCTGTCACTATTTAGTGACTTAGTCCTTAGAGATTTGCCAGAAAACCACACATTTTATGAGGAACAGACCGAAAATATGAGGCAAAAATCTGGACAGTTGAGACGTATGCCTCTGCCCCCCCCCTCACCTGAGGACATTCCTGCAGTAGGGAAGAATTTGTCCCTCCCTGCTTCTCTCTCTATCCATCAAAGGATGGTCATGCAGTATGGAAAAATCCCTACCTGACTTTCTTTCTCTCAATCAGAGGACACTCCCTCTGTAGGGAAAGATCTTTCCTTTCCTTACTCTCTCCTCCCCCCACCAGAGGACATTCCTACAGTACACAACAATCTATCCCTCCCTGACTCTCTCTCTATCAGAGGATGTTCCTAGAGTAGAAAAGAATCCCTTTCTTTCTCTCACTCCACCAGATGACATTCCCTCAGTAGGGAAGGATCCTTCCTGCCCTTATTCTCTCCCCCCTACCAGAGGACATTCCTACAGTACAGAACAATCTATCCCTCCCTGACGATCTCTCTCACTCCATCAGAGGATGTTCCTAGAGTTGGAAAGAATCCCTTTCTCTCCTTCCACCAGGGGACATTCCTGCAGTGGGGAAGGATCCTTCCTTCCCATATCCCCCCCCCCACCAGAGGACATTCCTACAGTACAGAACAATCTATCCCTCCCTATCTCTCTCTCTCTCCATCAGAGGATGTTCCTAGAGTAGGAAAGAATCCCTTTCTCTCTCCTTCCACCAGAGGACATTCCTGCAGTGGGGAAGGATCCTTCCCTCCCTGACTCTCCCCCTGTCTTACTCTGGAAACATAACCATGAGATTCTTACTCCTCTGCCTGATCCCTTGATACCCAGGCTGCTTATTCCAAACACAGGCCATCAGCACTGCAGCTGGACTCCATTTCTCTCAACACTGGGCACACTACCTTTCCACTTTTTAAGCTGTACATTTAACCCTGGCAGGACAGATAACACAGATTTCTGCAGTAAACATCCACTCTTTTTAAGAAAACAGTTTTTAAATTTTCTGCACACAACCTCAGAGTCGTGAGGTGCACAAACTATGCATACAGACGGAGGCATGAGGCACAAGGGTGGCTCATGTCACTGTGTAACTATCCCTATAATATCCATTATTTTACATTAAATACACTCATATGACTTTGTTTTGTCTTTATTTTCCCTGTACCTTTACTGACCTATATATGTAAGGGTGTTTACATATAGATTGAATTCTAAAAGTTAGTTTATTCTGCAGTTATCTTTCTCAGTTGAGAATATGGTTGCACTGAACAGTGTAAGTGACCTCCAAAAACGTTAGCTTGTTGAAGTTCGCATCTTTTCTGACCGAGACAAACATGCCTTGATGACTGCGCATAAAATGATCATCAGAAGCCTCTTAGGCAGTCCTTATATTTTTCCCAGCTGCCACTAGTGACCAGGGATTGTACTAGGTTTTAATTTTAAACACTAAAGTAGTTAGCAGATGGGTATGACATTCTTCAAAACCACTGGGAAATTAAACTAAAGGAAATAAGTAGGGCCTGCTGGGCAGCCTGTTCCTTTTACTTAATAAAAAAGTGGTGGGCTTGGGGGAGTTTTAAAAAATACTGCAACACAGACACTGCTTATAGCCACTTGGGAACATTGTGGGGAGCTTGTTTGTTATGCTTGGGATTGATGTGAAAATGTGTTCATAGAACTTTTAAGTTCAGTTGTAATATTCAACTACTTGAAACAGCCAACTTATACAGTAAACCTCACTGGTCTGAACAACTTTTAGGTTCAAAATTGATCAGTTTATAGAAGCCCAAGGGGCTTATGTAGGAGCCATCATGATTCCATGAAGCTACCAAGCTCATATCACAACTGTTCAGTGAATACTGTTTGTTACTACCAGCTTGAGTACACAAACACCTGAAAGATACTGAAGGCATTTCGACTGGTTTTTGGTGTATACTGAAGGCAGTACCATTATGTGCCAAGTTAAGCAGAATCAAAAAAAATCAAAAACGGTTGAAATTAAGTGTTTTTAACAGTAAGACAAAACTCCCTGAAGTCTCCCCCCACCCCCACCCGACAAACTTTGTTCAGTGCCATAAACATTGTATATGCATCGGAAAATTTTGAACAATGAAATGCTTACATGTAGAACCCTCCAGCTAGGATAATGATTTCCACAATGTTTTTTAAACATGAAATACTATCAAACAGTTGACTATTTCACCAATTACTATCACTGTGTTTTGCATTCTTGAAAAGATACAGCAAGTGAAAGCTGATGTTTGCAGCATTTCATGAGTGAAGCATGACCCTATAGAATTTGTGCACTCATGTGACTTGTGTTTTATGTACACACACACACATATATATATCTAAATATATATGTATATGTATATATATATATATATATATATATATATATATATATATATATATATTTTTTTTTTGGTGCAATAAGTGCATTGTTAGTGAGATAGAAGCAATGGACAGTCTGTACATATAATTCTGCAGATGTACTGAAGTTTAAGTATTTATCCTGCAGTTGTTTTAATGTGCTAATAATTTTGCACAACATGAATGAATGACAAAACAGTAACATGTGAAAGGTTTCGAAACCCAGTGAAGTGCTGCTAAACTTGGCATTACCAGCTCTCATCAGCAAGCAGCCTTGACAAAACACAACAGTCAACAGCAGATTTGTGTATTTACAGTTGTCAACTGGATTAACTTTTCCTAGCAGAGCCTGTTCTCAAAGGGGACCAGTGGAGAGAAGCTCTCGGGTATAAAATGACAAACAATGTAAGCATAACAGACACTGCACAAAGATGAAAAATGAAACATTTAAAAACAATTTAAACAGAATGCTATCACAAGAAATAATGTAAACATTTTCAGTTTATATAACATAAGTTCTAGAGTTACAATTTGCACTAATCTGTTACATTTCTTTCTGTGCATTTGCTGTTTTGAGTGAAGCCAATCTATTTCATGCATTCAAAGTAGGCCTGTAAGAACAGTAACACCACCACTCCATACTCTGGCATGCCGACATACCAATGCTGCCTTGTGACTGTCTCACAAAAATAATGAAATCCTCTCCATTCTTATTTTAACAGTAGGCTATTACAACCAATTGAGAGTAAAACTGCAACTTGGTGATCTGACCCCTATTTTTGAAGTGGTGTTAGGTAAATCTAACTGATATAACACACACCTTTAACTTCAATTTCAATTCTGCTAATGTGGGTCTATATTAGAACACCGAAGTTTCAAAACTTTGAAAGTTCTAATATCAAACACTATTCAACGAAAGTTGAAAACATCGAACATACAAAACAGCAAATTTTTTCCTAGGGAAAACATTTGCTGTTCCAAAACGCATACACACAACACAAGCACACCAAACAAACAGCAATCCACACACACACACCTAAAATCTTACACCTAACCCTACACTAAACTATACATACACCACTAACTATCCACTTACCCTAACCCAAACCCTAACCCTAAGGTCTGTCACTATTGCACACTCACTTCACCCACGCCCTAACTCACCTACCCCACCCTAACCCTCACATCCACACAATCGCACACATACCTAACCTGCGCCCTAACCCTAACTAACCTAACCCGCCCTAACCCTCACATCCACACAATCGCACACATACCTAACCCGCACTCTAACCCTAACTAATCTAACTTGCGCTCGATCACACACTTACCTGAACCCAATCCGTAACTTTCCACCACAGCGCTGAAAATACCGAAGCAACAGAAACAGACAACCAAATTCTTTCCCTAGGAAAAAATTTGGTTTTCTGTAGCTTCGATATTTTCAGTGTTCGCTGAATACAGGTCGATATTAGAACATTTTAAGTTTTGAAACTTCGATGTTCTAATATAGACCCGCTAATGTAATTACTTCCTAAGCACTATAGATATCAAAGTCAAGACAGTAAAAACATATTACAAATGGTACAGGCTTATTTAAAATAATATGACTCAGAATTACAACATAAATTGCTATACAGTAGCAATGAAGGATATACAAATTTACTGAATAAAAATAGGCACAATAATCACTGTCCAAACCAGAACATTGCCCAGAATACCTCACAGGCAAAACTAAACGTCACACAGCATTTACCAAATAAATGTTCCAAAATGTTTGCAACATTGTTATTAAAAAGCATAAGACATCACAAATCATGCAAACAGACAAAAGTTATGGCAATATAACTACAAACAATCCCAAACATAAAGGGAGCCAGTAAGCAAGTCCCAATCCATAACCACCAAAAGTCCAGACTCCTCACTTAAATTTTCCCCTGCAGTCCTTTGCTTCTTTACTCTCTCTTCCCCAAGTCTGAAAAATGTAATGCATAAGCTAGTTATTTCAAGCCTGTCTTTCATATGTAACTTAAAATACAAGGGAACAGATAGTCATTAATGCAAACTTGAGGATGTTATTGCAAAATATAAACTTTCACTCCTGTGCGATAGTCAAAAAGTAAGCAACTATCCTCAAACAGTACCACAGTAAACGTTCTGTTCATTACAGTGCACTGTCTGTCTCCATAATATTACATCAGGAAGCTGAAATCCTTGACTCCTCCAGCATGTTATTTTGAGGTACAATAAATTAGGAATTAATGCTAACCACTTGGAATAATGCAGGAACATTAGCAATTCAGAAAATATTATGACACAATGAAAAAAAAATTCTACTTTTTGAGTGAGTTGTTCTTTAATCAGGGTAGTGAAATGGACAGTTCGCTATCCACAGCCTCAAGACACAGCATGCATAGTACACAGTTCACTTTGACTGAAAATACAACTGTTCTTGATTAAGTTAGCAATCTAACATCATTTTCCTCAGGTTCGTTAATCTCATCTTTAGTAATCTGTCTACTGAAATGTCATTTCTCCTAACAGTTCTAATGCGATCATTATCCTCTTCTTTAATTTTGCACCTGTATGGCAAAATGGTTACCAGTCATCAACATCTTCACTCCACCCCCCCCCCCCCCCAGTCTGACATGGGACCTTTTATTTATTTTGTTTGCCTCCACATGTCAAACAATGCATTTACCACTGTAATGCACCCAAACACAAGAATCCAAAACAGTTAAAATGTATGATCTGAAACTAGTGAATGAAGTTTTATGTAATGCAGACAGGTTCATAAACAAGTTAGGATAGGACTACCCTAAAACATAATCTCCACATTTCATGTGTTTCCAGGTTATTAGTAGCATTTGATGTTTGTTGAGCTATGCAAATTTTTAAAGGATAAACCTGCAATGTTACAATAAATGCAAAACTTTTCCTGGTATGTACAATAGTGTGAGTAAACACCTTGGTACAGATTGTCTTGAATAACAACAAATCTGATTATTAAATCCATATGTTGTGTCCATACAACATTTATATAATATGTATAATGTATATGTGAGTACGTGAGAAATAGACTTACAATTCCTGGACATGTGGTAATACCTGTACTATGTACATCCCAGGTGCGTACTGCCCTTTTAAAATGGGCAAGTGTATTTTTATTTTCAGTTTGAATTTTATAATTAGTAGCTTATGCATGATAATAACATGTTTTGTAAGGTGTTTTATTGTAAAACAGATCCTCCTTCCCATTTTACTAACCGATTATTGTGCAAGGTTTTAACTTTTTAATGTTGTGGAATTTTGGGAAGAAATGTTAAAGATAGTCATTTAAGTCAGCCTTTTGTCAAACTGTTGTGTGTTATTGCACAATCCAGTTCAAAGACTGCTAACACTACGTAACCTCAATTGCAAAGGAATTCTAGAAGGTGAGTGACACCAGAGGAAGGGACATGCATATCAGCAGTATAGGGGTTCGCAATTATGTATACAGTCTTCCAGGTAACACATCCTGAAAAAAAAAATTACAAGAATATTCATTTTGTTGGCAACTCCAAGAAATGGAAGACACAAATGAAAGTAGCAATGTTGTCTCCATATTTTTTTTAAGTTGGTTTAGTTGATGATGTGTTTATTGCATTCATAAAAATATTCATAATAATTTTGATGACCCACTCTGAAAAACATTTCAGGAGGATATGTCTTCTACTGTTCCTGATTAGGTAATGTAGTTAAAAGTGAGTGTTTAGTTTTTTTTTTTTTTTTTTTTTTATATAAAGTATGTTTAATTTGTGTCACACCCCAGACCTAGATAACTATTTTCTTTTTATTTTGTTTTATTCAGACTTTTGTCATGCATTTCAGTTGGAGGTGTACATTTCTGTGTTTGGTGGTGTTTTATGCTTTTTTTTTTTGCAGAGGGATATTTTTGTGTTTATTTTTTCCTTGCTAAATAAAATTTTCAATATGGTGGCAGTCTGTTGTATGCTGAAGTCTTTAAAATAAGACGGGATCTCTGACTGCATGTGAAGTGTGCATTTATCTGTTTGGGTTTTTTTTTTTTTTGCGGGGGAGGGGGGTATTTTTCTGTTTGATCATTTTTCCTTGCTAAATAAAATGTTCAATATAGTGACAGTCTGTTGTATGTTTAAGTCTTTAAATAAGAAAGGATCAGTGACTGCATGTGAAGTCTACATAGCCTGCAGTAGCTTTCTTATGCATGGAACAGATTTGAGACACTAGTTATTAGCAGTCTGTTTGGTTAATTTTCATTGCTTGTGTTATTAAAAAATATGTGTGTGTGTGTGTGTGTGTGTGTGTGTGTGTGTGTGTGTGACAGCTTTTAACTGTCCAGATTTTCGCAGAATGTCCAGAATTTTGACTCATATTTTTCGTCCATTCCTCATAAAATTGTAGTTTTCTGGCAAATCTTTGGCACATAGTTGAGGATTGACGTCAGAAAATAAGATAAGATTTTCAGGCTTCATATCCTTCAGAAAATACATGCGAACGCAAAAATTTTATTCTATTAACCTCCTACGTTTGCAAGAGCAATATTTAAAATGTGCCCCTATTTTTGGGCCTTTCTCCCCCCATTATTTGTGGCTTTGTCCAGATTTCTTGCTGTAAGAGGTTGAGAGGTATGGGGGGGGGGTGTGATAAGCATACAAACACACATAAGGTGGCTACATGTAAATGTTCTATTCTTTAGCTCACAAATTGATGAATGCCCTTCAGCAATGACTAAGGCATACAGTGTGTGTGTGTGTGTGTGTGTGTGTGTGTGTGTGTGTGTGTGTGTGTGTGTGTGTGTATATGTGTTTTAATCTAATAAAATGTTTGTTACAAATAAGGTTTTATTTGATTTCTAAAGGATTCTTCCATGGAAAATATTTACACCAAAGGAAGCTGATGCGCAACTCCCCCAACCCTGAAAAGAGGACCAGACTACATGTTGATCAAAGAGGGGATGTGTCCTTCTACTCTCCACATCAAAAATACTGTCTTCAACCATCCAAGCAGCACCATAAAACAGGAAGTGAATAATATTACCATCTTCCTCATCATATTTAACTTGCAATGAAGATGCCCTCGTGAGCAAGAACCCTGTTTTATTTTATTTTGTGATAATTTGTTAAATGGGTAAGTGGACTAATCCTCACAGATCCTCTTCTGAAAAGATCTGCTCCGCAAGGTAAGAGGAGCATCAAGAACTAGGGATTTAAGCTTTGCTTGTAGCATAAATAGGACACATTGGAGGAAAAGGTGCATGTCTCAGATAATTCCTCTACTCTGGAACAGGCTTCCCAACCATGTGAAGCAGAGGTCTTCCCTAACACTCTTCAAGAGGGTCCTGGACCAGTGGATGGGAAATTGGAGATACAATGAGTCTAGCACCCATGTCTCTAATGGACAGAGGCAGCATGTAAACTTTGCCCTAGCTTACATATACCCTTTAAAATGACATCTAAAGCACATAAACTTGCAGGAAACATTTGGGATGCTTAGCTAGGCTTAAAGGCCCCAGTTGCCATTAGCCTAGTATATACCTATGAAACTATGAACTATACACATGAGCCAATTAAAAATGGTCTACCAGACTAGACATGTTATTTGGAATACTAGACTACCCCCGAGAGAATCCAAATGCACACAGGTAAAACATGCAGGCTCTACTCACTCAGTAAATGGAGGCAGTAAATGAACCCATGGACTTTGTCAGACTGGTGCCTGCATGTGGCACTTTGTTTAGCAAATGGCACATTCATGTACTGGCATCTCAGTAAAAGACCAGCCCATATCATCTGTGACTCAGTCTGGCAGTCAGACAAATCATGCATTCCTGTGTCTGCCAAAGCCATCTGAACTAACTTTTAGTCGGCCTCTTCAAATCATCCTTGTGGACGAGTAATAGTTTAAAAATTTCTGATAAGTCTATAACATTGCTAAAAGGAATTAGCCTTAACACAGCCTGAAAGTGACCATTACGATGAAACAGCAAGAATTCCTTCCCTGTATGAGCTATTCCTTTACAAGACACACTTAGAAAGTTTGACAACTTCTTAACGCAGTTTTTCCCCCAAAATACTCCCAAAAACACAGATGAAATGATGAATCAGGAATTAATATGGCAGATTATACAGTACGTCTAAAGATATTGAAAAGTATATTTTTGCATAACTAGAAAGATTTGCAGTTCTTTCCCTGGTGTACCATCATAAAACTGACAGTTGATCTGTCAACTGTGTACACAGCTTCATTGTGACATACAAGCATCTTTATCTAGCTTCCTTTACAGACTCCCTTTTGAAAGTTTGAAGAAGTGACCGCTCAAATTTGGAAAATTAAAGCAGTTTGATTTGACTACCATGTTTAAACTAATTAACAATATTTAAACCGGAAAACAACAAAGTCAGACAATCATATCACTGTGTTTTTTACTTTCTTAGAGAGTTCATTTCAACATTGAATGTGAAAATTAAATGCAAATTTGTGTTTTAACACTAGTCTTGAGTTTCAAAATGTTTCTCTCTCGCAATCTGTAGTGTGCATCTTGGCTTTTCCTGGGTTGAGTCACATCTGTTATGAAATTATATAAATAAAAGTTATAGCTGCTTCATTTAACATGTACTTTGGGAGTTCTTAATTTGCCACTTCTTATTTTTGAAACATGTTGACTTGCTACAGAATGCAAGTGATTTGGCATCTTTTTATTTAGTTTTTTTGTCATGTAAGAGGTATGCTTACACAAGTACAAGACCGTCATTGACATTTTTACTATCATAGCTAAAACCAGTCACAGTTACCAACAAGTAAAAATCACACACACCAACAGCAAATGTGCTGTTTTTTCAAAAGAAAGTAAAATGTGTCACTTCTAAATATCACAAAAAGCAAAAAAAAAAAAAAAAAAAACAAACAAAATCATAACATTATTGAAGTGGTAATTATAATGACAAATTACATATTTATTTATAAAATATGCCAGAATGCAGCAGTCCACACAAAGTAATTCATATGCACTGGTTTTGCATCAGTGTAGAATGAAAAAATATATAACAAATACAGACAGCACAGCCATTGTGACTTTGACGGCCTAAATTATGCACTGGCAGATCCATTTCACTACTTGCAAAGTAAGAGAAGTGCAAGCAAACGTCAGGTTGCAGTTTGTAAAACAGATAAGAGTTCCTCTACATATGCATGAATATTTTGCATGGTAATAAAGTAAAGAATCATTTAAAAAGCCTTGAATGCATCCAGCTCTTCCGGTGTAGGTTTGCCATACCATTATATTGCATGTTTATCACACCATAAGAATGCAATGCACCAGTGAGGCAGCATGCAAACTGCTGACAAATGACCAAAGGCAAATGGCCAAACACAATTAACCAAGTCATTTAGATGAGTCACTTTCAGTTTTCCCTCACATATGTAACTTTTCTCTGAAATGCTGAGTGGCCTCGATATTTAGATCGAAACTAACATGAATGTAGGAGACCCAGGGATGTCAAACCCTTTTTTGTGACAAATTTTAACAGCCATTCCCAGACATTTGGCTGTGTGAACGGTTCGTTTAAAAAGACATTTATTACCATCACCATACCCTGGAACAATGATAAAGACACCAAAGTGAGTATTCATATGTACACCCTGAAACAATACCAGTATGAGGGAAAGTTAGCACTCATACCATGGCCTGAAACAAAACAAAACAAGCCATTTAGTACCCTTACTGTGCCCTGAAAAATAGCCACAGCTAGTATTCATATTGTGTCGTAAAACAAAAGTAAAGAAGCCAGAATATGTACTTATATTGTGTCTTGAAACTAAAACTATGGTTCATTCTTATACTATGCAAGGAAATAAACAAATCTACAGTTAATTCATACTCTTCCATAAAATAAACTAATCTACAGTTAATTCATACACTGTTCCACAAAATAAACAAAACTGCAGTTAGTACTAACAAGAGTATACCCTGAAAGAAGCGTCCATTTCATTCAAGTGGAAACGGGCCATAATGTTTCCGGTTTATACCTGTAATGGTAACCAATTTGAATCAATGGGACCAGATAATATCCCATGATGCCTTCTAAGTAGCATGAAACATGACCTATCAGGGTCTCTGGAATTACTATTTAACTGTAGCCTCCAAAGAGGATTCTTGCCTCATGAATGGAGAATGTTCCCTCTGCACAAAGGTGGGTCATCTACAGACCCTGGAAACCACAGACCCATAAGTCTCACTAGTCTTACGTGTAAAGCCATGGAAAGAATTATCATGGAGATGATCAACAGAGATATAGTAAACCTCCAGACACTGGACCCAACTCAGTTTGGTTTCGTCAAGGGCAGAGCATGCCTACTCAACTTGGCGGACTTCTTTGAGGAGGTCACCAAAGCAATGGATGAGGGAAAAATCGTTCACACTGCCTACCTTGACCTGGCCAAGGCATTTGACACAACACCCTATTCGGGCATTGTTGAGAAACTCAAGAGGTTATGTACAAACCCGTAGGTCACCCGGGGGATAGCCAACTGGCTCACAGACAGGACCCATGAAGTTAGAATTGGGGAGTCCACCTCTACAAAGAGGTCAGCCACAAGTGGAGTCCCTCAGGGATCAGTCCTTGGACCACTCCTTTTTGGCATTTACTTCTCAGAGTCAAGACCAACATCAGTGGTCTCTGGCTGACTAATTTTGCAGATGATTGCAAATTAGGAGCTGTCACTGAATCTCACACTGACACAAATGTTCTCCAGGAGTGGCTGACACAGACAAACAACTGGTATCAGAGCCATGGACTAAAACAAGAAATGCATAATAGTATCCTTTGGGAAGTCATCCATCCCTAGTAACTTTCATATTGACAACACACCCCTTAGAGTTTTCCCAGCCTTTGACCATCACGAGTCTACAGTGGTGAGGAAATCATTCTATGCAGAGCAACTTATAACAAAGACATGGTATCAAAGTCCAAGGAAGTCATTGTTCCACTGTACTTGGCATTCATCAGACCTATCATTGAGGTACTATGCCCACTTTGGTATGTACCTAACCAGGCATATCCAACAATTAGAACATCCACAGAGATTCCCAACTAAAAGAATACCTGTCGTAAGTAAAATGTCCTATGCAGACCGCCTCAAGGCCCTATCCCTGTATTTTGTCTCCTACAGGCTTTTGAGGGGAGATCTATGCCTGGCATACAGGACATTGTCAGACCCTACTCTGATGGACCTCCTGCATATCAACAAAACAAACAGCACCAGAATTACCCATTCTAAAGACTTAAACCTTGCCTGTGATATAAACAGGAACTGCTGGAGAGACAGGTATGTATCACAGAGACTACCCCATCTATGGAACAGGCTCCCCATCCATGTGAAGCAGAGTTCCTCCCTAACCCAGTTCAAGTGCAGCTTAGACAACTGAACGGGAAACCAGAAATTCATCTCTGGTTTGGCACCTATGTCTCTAATGGACATAGGTAACCTGTAATTGGTTCATCTCACAGGCCCATGGTTACACTTATCAAGGGTATCAGAACTTGTCAGAGATTTGGGGTGCATGGTTAGGCTTAAAAAGATCCTTGTGGTCATTAGCTTAGTAAACGCCTATGAACCTAAGTGGTTACAATCTATAAACATTAGTCTGAATAGTCATTTGTCCTAGCCATATTAAGTAGTACCTAAATGTGGCCTCTTTCCCATCCTAGAGAATGTATATAAAGTTGATGTCAACAGAACTAGATGAATACCACTTTTAACAAACACCATGGTATTACGATCTCTATCTACTACTGTGTAACTTACAAAAATCTACTGCATCATGACAACTATAGTCAGTGCTGATTACATTTGACTCCATTTTCTTTGCTTCTACTATATGTGCCAATCTTGAAGGCTTTCACCTGGTTCACAACACGACCATGATGTTCCAAAGCAGGGGTCTACTAATTCCTGTTACATTACTGTAGATTTTCAACTTGGTTTACTTGTTTGCCTTGAAGACAGGTGTATTTATTTCACTCAGACAGGAAATGATGTGCAAAGGTCATGGCTATCAACATGAAGCAGGTTGAAAAGAAAGTACAGTTGTATAAATTCTTACCATAACAATAGATGTCCTTCTCTTCACTGTTGTGGAATTCTTTACTATAGGGATCTCCCCCCTAGGAAAGCCCGATGTTCGACCAGTATATCAAAGCCTTATGATCTTGTATGTGCCATACATCACACATATGCTCCCCACACAGGATATAGGGCATAAAGGTGGCTTATGGAAGCAGTTAACCAGAACTTTTTTGATGCCAGTCTGAACGCCATTATTGCTTCTCAGTCTGAATGCCTTATTGCTGTACTTCATACCTGTCCTTCAGATAAGTGCCCCATTGGGGTAATTTTTTCCTTACCTTTCATCTTGTACTTTATTTTGCTTAGTCATTCAAGAAGAAAAAATGACAGTGAGTGAGGCAGATTCCAGGTAAGGGTCATTATGAACAGGGTGTCTTTTGTTTGGATGCTTCCTATGACCACACTTCTTGTAGTATCTGTAAGCATCAGGACATCGAGGGAGGAACTGCGGTTGATTACCTTGGAGAGTCTTAGAGGGATTCTGCAAATATTTGTCAGGCAGGAGGCTCTGGGTATTCTTACTGAATTTCACCAAGGGTCAGAACCTCCAGTATTAGTTAGGACTTTCCAAGAAAAGAAAAAAGTTAAGCATGTTTCAGTCCTTCCTAAGGATCCTCAAAGGGAATAGCAAGAGTTATTTGTACTGATACACTGCATCCTGAATTATTGCATATACATATTTATTTATTTACTTATACTGTTACTCCTACCTTATGCTTTTGGGGAGACACCATGTAAATCTTATGTGTTGGGAAACTGTAACTGAATTTATTTTTACTTTGCATAATCCTTTGTGTTGACAGTTTTGGCTTAATGCCTATGCACAATCATTTCTGTAATTAATGACATTTATGTGGCATGACAATTATGACAAATGATTTTTTTTTGTTTGCACCCATTATCTGTATCCTTTGAGCTTACCAATGTGAACGAACCCTGAAAAAAGTTAAGCACTTACAAACGGAAAAAGAATAGGTCCATGTTTTGTAACCAAAAGGAGGAAAAGCACATGGGAAGCCCTTAACTACAACTCCCAGGGTTCACTGTACTACAGCAGTGGCTACTTCTACTATGTTTTTCCCTGTAATGCCATTGCAGATGAGATTTGTATATTTGCAGCTTGGTCTTCCCTCAACACCTTTATGAGGATCTAAAACTTGATATTTTCATGTCCAAGCCTTCCTTTGGGGCCACTGTCATCAGTTGTATGTTCCCATGAAGATGGCCATGGAGAAAGATCAGTTAGGGACTTTTCCTTTTTTTATTTGCTTATAAAACATTAAATCAATTATAAAACAAATAACTATTTACATAGGTCCACAAGCTGATCACTACATCAAAGTTATACATATCAACAACAATTAATATTTGTCGAGCAAGTTTTTAAGTGTAAGCCAAGATTTATATGAATGTGTAACATAAAAGTTCTTTCCTCATTGTCACAGTAAGTATATTCACTATTGCAAATAATTTTTGCCATACTAATATATTCAACACCAGAGGGGGTAACTTTATTTTTCTGACTATAGAAAGAATAGACAAAAGAAGAGGCACTTGGGTTTTAGGAATCATCTCAGGAATCGGAGTATTAAATAAAACTAAAGATTTAGAAATATAACATCTACCTGACCATAGAGTTAAAATGAAGTTATTAATTTCTTTCCAAAAAGGGGAGATGACTTCACATTCATACAATATATGTGTCCAATTAGATATTACTCCAGAATCACATCTCCAGTATTTAAGTCTATTTGATTTACATAATTGTAACTTTGTTAGGCGTGATAAAAGCTCTGTGTAAAAATTTCCAAGTGAAAATTTTACAGTATAATGAAGATGTAGCTTTATCTGTAGGTTTTAATATTAAATGTCTTGTATTCCTAGAGAAGTCTTCATTATTAATTTTTGTGGAGTATTTCCAAAAGGAATTGTCTAAACACGTGAAATCTAGCTTAAGAATTTTATAAATTTGTGACAAATATGATTTACTTTTCATTGCATTATTACTGATATTTGTTAAGAATTCCAATAATTTGGGGAATGATTTCTTATCTATGTAAAACATCTTAATCTCTGTGTTTACAAAGTCTCTAAATATTTGTAAAATTAACCAATTCTCAGAATCTTGACTGTCTTTGGACCTTAAATTTTCAACAGTATATAATATCAGTACCATTTAAGAATTTATGCCAATAAATTAAGTCACGTTGTTGTTTCAATACTAGCATTTGGCTGAAGCTGTGCGTTTCTAAGCATGCAATTGAAAACACAGAAAATATTAAGTCTTTAATTCAATGGTTAGAATATGTGAACTTTTGGAAAGCGGAAATGATGTTATTTAAACAGGGAATTTGGGAGGAGGGTGTGGTTCTATTTATGCAAAAAAATGTTTTAATAACCAGATAAAACTATTAGGGACTATTTGTTTATGCATGACATGATGCAGAATTCCATCCCCTGGCAAGGTTCTCTGGTCATGATGTTGTCCATTATACTGTGTATATTCCCAACCCCCATCTGGGTTCCTTGCTCATGTCATTCAGCATAGTACAGTGTAGACGTGTAGACTATATATTTTTATTCCTTCCTTGCAGGGTGCTGTTTACTCCTATGAGCATGTCTTCTCCCTGTTCCATACCCCTCTGGTCTCCCACATTCTCAGTTATCTCTACACTCCTTCAGTGCTGACTCTGTTCTCTGCTAAGACATTGCTCTGATAAAATAAACCATCCCTCCCCATATCTACCATTTCCAATGCTTATCACACTTACCTCCTTCCAGGTCACAGTGACATGTTCATAGTTTAGTACTAAGCTAACTGCCCTTGCGAGCCATTTTAAGCTTAGCCAATTATCCCTTGTGAGACTCATGTGACACATATGCCTATAGTAGGAGACAAATAATAAAAATTTATAATGGAAATAGTGCCTACAGAAGAGGAAGAGCCAAATAGTTTTGGCTGCTCAATGTTCTTCGATCAGCTCATTAATTTATTAACCAGCAAATTTATTTTAACAGATTCTGTGGGAAGGAAAACTCTAGACAAGAAAGGTCTCTAGTTCTTTTGCATGGAAACATGGTTGGGAGTTCAGAGCTTAAACAAGGGGTTCAAATAAAACTGGATGACACATTTAGCAGTGTAAGAAATTCATTCACAAACAATGATAAATCTCATTCTATTTACAGTGGACTAAATGGTATTTCTTTACGTTTTTTCTTCTATTCACAGTGCTAACTTGGAAGGTGAAGACACTTTAGAGACAAGTAATTCCTACCATCAAGTCTCCTGCAGAGCAATCACCAATATTACAATAGTGCATTTAGACTATCCTTTTTCCAGCGTCTTCTCTTGAAGTACATGATAGATAAAGGGTGGAGAAGGAATGAAAAATAGAGAATTCAAAAAAAAATCAGTTTAATGGCATTATTAGGCAATTTTAGGTAATTTATCAAGGTCCCCTGTGGAAATAATATCTAATCTGACGTGCTGCAACCTCAGAGTAGATTATAATACCTTGGATGGGAAGCAGGGACTAGATAGTGCCTGCCCCACCCCTCGGATGTTTTATGATCACCTTTTGGAGCAACACAGTCAATAAACTCTTTCACTGAGCTGCATGCTAACTTAAAATGACTTCCTAGTAGACATCTCATTACAACAACTGGTTCTATTCCTCACAAACTGAGACTTCAGTTTTTGCTTATTGTACAGCGTGGTAGACGCACCCCTTAGATGCTATTAGAATCACTCAGTTAACTCTGTTCAGTGTTCCAACAACTGCAACCCTCACCTTAACAAGTGGTTCAGAAGACAGACAGACAGAAGAATGGAGCTCCAGGAACAGAAAGAGAAATCAAAACACCTAAAATGGAACATTTTTCCTCCAAAAAGAAATATAACATTCCAAACCAGTATTATAAAGACACAATGCACATTCAATCAGTTTGGTTGCCAAGTCTTCAAAAATCTAATTTCTCTATGAAGACATCTTTTGCTTTGAGCATAAAGCTGACTTCCACCACCTACCCACATACAAATCAGCACACGTCGGAGTTACAGATAACCCAACAGCAGCACCACATACCTGAGAGATGCAACTCATTAATAAACTAGAAAGAATAATTTTTCTTAATCTGACAAAATCAGTTTAACATTAAGGCTCAATGCATTGTTTACAGCTACCTAATATTGTAAGGTCTGCAATTCTGAGCATTGAAAAAAAGGAAGCCTACAACAATTTTACTTTTGTTTTAATACCCCGCGCATTCTATTTGGATGCTAGAAAATGAAAGTTCTGCTAAAGGTACCGTCATTCAAATGTTCAATACATCTTCCTGCACACTGTGAAAATGACTCAAACAGCCCCTCAGTAGGTCCGTCTTTGATTTGCTATGAATCCATGAACTGTTATGTGAACTTTGTTTCCTACTAGTTAATGCCTATTAACTCATACAATGGTGCAAGCAACTATTTCCTGCAAAATGTTGAAGAGTGTCACTCCAACAATATTCAAATGAACACTCCATTTCTGCAAACATCCGCTCCACTATACCTCTTAACTGTAGCATGCCCTTCATTTGCTTCATATTATTGCCCTGTTCCTCATAAATTGTTTGATTTGTCTGGTTAAATCGCTGAGGATTGCAGTCAAATGATAATGCCAGATGTTAGAGTTTCATCCATCTTACTCAGAAGCTACTGTGTTTGTAGAAAATGTATTATACTGGTATATGAATGGTTTATACATAGAACTATTACAATAGCACTATTTATCTGGGATGCTGCAGATATGCAGAAAGGGTAACACAACAGTCATTTACATGCTGGTATTTACTCATTTTATAGCTGTAGCAACCAAGCAAACGTGGCATTCAAACAACCAAGCTGAAGCACAACAGAAACAAGCAATACAACTTTAAGTACATGCTAAGAAGCCATAAAGCATTGGCAGGGGGGATCAGGAAGCTGAGAAGTAGGGATCGTGAAGCTGAGAAACAGATGATTTCCTCAGTCAAGCCAATCCAAAATGCCCCTCTTAACAAAACATCTTTTTCTCCCCATAAATTTACCTAAATTATTCCATTTAGTTTAACAGACAATGAAAATACAGAAAGACATTTAGTACCACAACTTTGCATTTTATACAGTAATACACCATGACTCACTGAAGGTTACACTGAGACTTACTTAATACCTTCACCCTCTTGACCACAGCAAGTCCGAGTACAAGCCACACTCAGATGTGGTATATTGCACCTATAACATTTTCTCATTCCTGTTTATATATTTTTATTTTGTTTAATTTTATGCAGAAAAGTACTGCCTTGTTGTATTGGTTTATACTGGTTTTGTTTACGGAGGCTCAGTACTGATGTAACTTTGAAGGAGAGGGTCAGAAATGGAGCCGACATTAAAACGTGCAGGATATTGCTTGAACTTTTGAAGGTGGTTTCTTGCTAAAATGCTGCAGAACTGCACTGAAAGCCTCTAGAAACCTTACAATGGTTAGCCTGATCCTTTCACCACTGCCTCAACAAATATCCTAAAGAGAATATTGCATTTTTAATTTTAAAATAAAACTTAATGTAATATGTCTTTTAGGAAAACTATATCCTTTTAATGGGTAAGACTTGTGTGGACCGGTTCAAAATATATTAAATGTATTTAAAGAAACTAAGTAAAGTTAAACCGCAATTGACCAAGAGTTAAACAAACTGAATAAAGCAAAAACACTCTGAAAAGAAAGAACAAAATGTACAAGAGAGTCATCAAGAACTATCATCTCACACAACATAACAAGATTTCATCAAAATATTCACGTTACACAATCATCCGAATATAAATTAACAATTACGTGACCAAAAACATCAATTAGATAAAATCATGTTGTTTCATTCATTAAAAATCCAGCAACCTAATATCACATAAATTCAACAGGTAAACAGCTTAACCTTTCAGTATTTCAAAAAGCATTTATATTTATAACAGCGTTTAAACCTAAATTCTTATCAGCTTGCAACTGAACTTGGCACTTAATTTCCTTTCCCTCCAATTTAACAAACTTCCCATGTCACATGTCCTCATCTTCATGATGAATTGCAAAAACTATTTTTTTTATATCTTTCACATTTGATTAGCAGCCCCAGCACTATAGGAGTCAGGAGGAGTGACGCATTGTTCATATTTTTGTTTTTCATAGCGTATAAATGTTCCCAAATTTGTTTAGCTAACATCTTAGAAGCCAGAACCACAAAAAAGGAAAACCAGGTGGAACAAACTGCAACATAAATTATTCCTTTAGATTACATGAATAATATTTCCTACTGTACAACTTTGTAATCTTGTATTATTAAATACAGGTCTTTATATATATATATATATATATATATATATATATATATATATATATATATATATATATATATATATATATATACACATATATATATATATACATATATATATATATATATATATATATATACACACACACACACACACACACTACAGTCACCACCTTAAAAGTACATTTTGCCTCATCTCAAGCAAAAATTTCAGCGTTGGCAGTTTTCTTAAAAACAAAAACGTGGGCTCTCACCCACTGTATTCCAAATATCCTGACTGCCCCTTAAGATGTTCCATTTGTTACTTATCAACTTCCTAACAGTTCTAGAACGTATGAAATATCTAACACCATAACAGATGTTTTTTCGTACCCACCTAGCAAACCACCTTGGCCCTTACTGATGTTAATATAAATCATTATGCAGGTGTTGTCATTAAAGTGCATTGTTTTATTTAAAATTGGTTTGTATTTAGATTGCCATATTGTAACACTTCTTTAGCTAATTTAGACAAAGTTACTTCACTGTAGCATGCATCCTAACAACAGTGTCACTTCCTCCACAAATCTAGCAGCATATGTAGTTAAGCTGGAAACTAACCATCTGTCCTTTATATATATTGTTCTTCATACAGTAAGGATAGGCACTGTTGAAATGTAAGTAGTTATTAAACAAAGGTAGATTTTCTACAAATACTATTCCCAGAAACACCCTTCTTGTGATCTTTTTTCAGTGTGACATCCAGAAAGTTAACAGAGCCCCCCCTTGTCACTTAGTGTAAGAATAAAAACAATTGTATTACTATTTTCTGCCTATAAGAACTTGTCAATCATGTGGACAGAACCTTTCTAAATAAAAAAGAGGTTGTCCACAAAACTCCAGAATAACATTACAGCTACACAGTTCACGTTTGCACACAAGCCACTGTTTAATAGTGAGTGCAGTTTTCTAGCCAGTACCCTGTAGTGACATGTTCCTGAAAGTAAACTCGGGTACCAATCTTCTACGTACACATGAAGGAAATAGTAGTCATGGAGATTCTGAACATTCACATCCTATTGCTCATTGTGTAGAACCAGTTTTCCTACCCTATTATAATATTTCACTTTTGCTCAAGTATCGACACCTTACTCCTTCAATATATGTGAAATTAGCGCAAGCAATACTATTATTTCTGTAACTTCTACCCTGCAAGGATATGGAACTATAAATGACTTAACTTCAGTTTTCAGACAGTTTCAGGCAGACAAATTCTCTAATCATACTACCTGCCTAACTAAATAAAGTACTGGAAACTTCAACAAGGTGTCTTTATTCCTCTCACAGGGAGAGTATCCGAGAAAAAGAGTCTTCTAGCTCTGCTAGTTAAAGTGATTTTATCTGGACTAATCCTTTGTACTATGTATTACATAACTGATGAGATTTACTTCTCTGTACAGTTTGTCCATAGAAGGACCAACTTATTTATGCATGTATTCAACAGACTCATGTTCCTTCCAGCTCATTTATAAGTCATTGCCTTAACAAACTCCTTTATGTACTGCTTTTGAGGTTTTCCTTCTTCATTTCCACTAACAGAATATTTCTCAGTGTCCTACTATTAAAAATGTGCCATGCCTATCCAGACATACCCATCTTGACAACAGTTTTCTTTATATTATTCCGGTTTGATTTTTTCAGAGACAAACCTGATGCACTACCAGACAATGGCACAGGTCTTTCCAGAAACACATTTCAGAGCATAGAAGTTGCTGCATAAATCTGCATTATTATACTATGAAAAGCTAATGTAACTTATAGTAAATGCTCCAGTTTTGTAAAGTAGGGTTTGCAATTATGCACACAACTGTGTAAGAATACATACAAGACATAAGTACAGCAACTTCTGTTAGCAACAGCAAGACATCACTTGTTGTAACATTACTTTTTAAATTTAAAATGTACTCCATCACCACACAGTCTTTTGATGTCAGACTGCTGGCAGTAACTGTAAGAGACAGCAATGACATGGGTTGACAAGATAATTATTTGGTTTATTAAAGGAATTCCACTTCCTTTAAATTGCACAACAAATTATCTGTACTTTCATTTCCTGAATGCTAAACACTGTTAAAATATAGTATTTTACTTCAAATTTCCAAAAAAAGGTTAACATGCTTTGCATACTCAAATGAATATTGTGGTCAGTTGCAATTTCAATGTCCATGATGACCTCAACAGGAAGAATTACCATAACATGAAGACAAGAAGCTGTTATCCCTATTACTGGCAATTTTTAAGACCCATTAAATGTATACAGTTCTGGGGACCTTACTTTGCAACGCTGTGTAGACAAATCAGAAGCAGTTAAGAGGAAGGCAGCAAAAATGATGTACGGAACTTAGCAGAAGCCATATAAAGGCAGCTTATGAGCTCAAAAGTACAGTCAAAAAGAAAAGAGGCAGAGGGGTTTATGACAGAGTCATTCAAGTACAACAAGGGAATCCAGAAAGTCCAGCCATATCAAAAAAGTGAAATATTAATTAGAACAAATGGACACTGCTTGAACATAAAGGAAGAATGGCTTAAGGACAATACAATGAAGTATATTTTTCACAGAAGGGATGGTGAGTGATTGCAACAGAATTCCTGAAGAGACTTCTTCTTTCGGCTTTTTCCCGGTTAGGGGTCACCACAGCAGATCACCTGTCCGCTCATGATTGGCAGTGCAGTTTTACGGTGTCGAGTTGCCAGCCCGGCACCCAACCTTCCACAGAAGGCACACAAAGAGGCTATAGTGTCAAAAAATAACACAGCATTTAAGAAAGGTTAACAGACAAAAAAACAGTTCTTATAAGGGATGAAAAGAATAAACTATAATTTAAATATGACATGGAATAGACATCTTTTCTAGTAGGTGGGTAAAAAAGTAGAATCCACAGGTCAAGAGGTCATTAACTGCTGTCATAAGTTCATGTCTGTGTGTTTCTAATAAGCCTGAATCCCAATCCACAGGCTGCCTTATTCTATGCAGTTGTATCCAGAGGACTAAAAAAGGAAATGATTAATGCTACAAAGCAAAACGGTCTATTTTTAAATGCAGAGAGCATAGCCTGTGGCGTCAGTGCTATGATGAGTCGCAGAGATCACAGCATGCAGGCATATCCTTTGTATTGTCTTATTACACAAAACATTACAAGCATCTTTAACATGTAACCCCCCATGTCTCACATACACATACAGATGCACATGTACAAAAGCAAGTAAGGGAAATTTTGTGACCCCAGAGCAAGATACCTTGTCTAAAATGGCAATGCATTAATGGAAAGCCACACATACATGCAGCTCATGGCACTGATGGAGAGAACATGCAAATGCTTTTGTTTTGCAAGATACATGCTACGTAATGTCTTACACTTAAAGTCACATGGCTATTCTGGTGTGAGAAAAATGTGTGTTTTAAAGTGCAGTATATCACCCTTCAAAGTTAAACATTGTTAACAGATAGATAGCTCTCTTTTGTATAGGTTCATAGGAGGTTACTAGGCTATTGGCCCTAGGGTCTTAGAAGCCTAGCCATGTTATTACCTTGTTCTCTTATTGACCAAGTTGTATGGTCTATATTTGCAGCATGAGTCTATGATCAGCACCAAATGCCCTTATTCAAAAGGGACATAGATGACACCACCAGGGTAAATTTGCAGTCTCTCATCCAATTGTCCATGTTACGCTAAATTGAGTCATTGAGGAGCTCTGTTTTATGTGAATTGGGAGTTTGTTGCAGAGGGGTGGCAATCTCTGGGAGACATGTCTACCTCTCCAGCATGTCCTGTTAATGTTGCAGACTAGGTTAAGATCCCTAGAGCAAGTGACTCTTGTCCCATTTGACTTGCGTATGTGCAGCACAAGTTGCCTATCAGCAGCCTATAAGATATAGAGTACAGTGACAGGACCTTTGGTCTGTTCATGTAGGTCATGTGTTGAAGGCCCTGAACTTTCTTGGTGAGAAACTTCAGAGGTCTCTGCAGCTGCTGCAAGTGTCTGGTGTGGTACATACAGAAGGGAGCATTGTACTCTATTACTGGTCTGATGAGGAATGAGTACAAGGGAGTTATAACATCCTTAGCTCTGGATGCAATGCCCTTATTTATGAGATGTGCAATGCAGAAGGTCTTCCTTACCACTGTGGACACATGGTGATCGAAGTTAAAGTTCTTTCACACATCTTGGTCATATTCCTGTAGCTGTACAGTAGGGAATTATTGATTAGAATCATCAAAACATTGAGAAGTGTCTCTGACATTTGTTTGCTGGGTAGCATTAGGCTGAAAAGTATTTGAAGGTATAGGGTAATGACAGTCTACATGTGCTCCATCAAGGACACAGTATATGAAGCACATTCCATAACTTGGTCACACAGGACGAATGTGGGGAATGAGTGTGGTAGTATGTAGAACAGTACGAAAGTAACATGGATAATCAGTGTGGTAGGATTCAGTACAGTACTTCTGAAATGTGGAGAATCAGTGTGGTAGGATGCAGTTCAGTACTTCTGAAATGTGGGGAATGAGTGTGGTAGTATGCAGAACAGTACGAAAGTAACATGGATAATCAGTGTGGTAGGATTCAGTACAGTACTTCTGAAATGTGGAGAATCAGTGTGGTAGGATTCAGTACAGTACTTCTGAAATGTGGAGAATCAGTGTGGTAGGATGCAGTTCAGTACTTCTGAAATGTGGAGAATCAGTGTGGTAGGATGCAGTTCAGTACTTCTGAAATGTGGGGAATGAGTGTGGTAGTATGCAGAACAGTACGAAAGTAACATGGATAATCAGTGTGGTAGGATTCAGTACAGTACTTCTGAAATGTGGGGAATCAGTGTGGTAGGATGCAGTTCAGTACTTCTGTAATGTGGGGAATCAGCGTGGTAGTATGCAGTACCATACTTCTGTAATGTGGGGAATCAGCGTGGTAGTATGCAGTACCGTACTTCTGTAATGTGGGGAATCAGTGTGGTAGTATGCAGTACCGTACTTCTGTAATGTGGGGAATCAGCGTGGTAGTATGCAGTACCATACTTCTGTAATGTGGGGAATCAGTGTGGTAGTATGCAGTACCGTACTTCTGTAATGTGGGGAATCAGTGTGGTAGTATGCAGTACCGTACTTCTGTAATGTGGGAAATCAGTATGGGATGATGCAGTACGGTACTTCTGTAACCTGGGGAATCAGTGTGGCAGGATGGAGTACCGTATTTTTGTAGGTGGGGAATCAGTGTGGTAGGATGCAGTACAATATTTCTGCAACATGGGGGATCAGTGTGGGAGGATGCAGAACAGTACTTCTGTAGGGGGGAATTAGTGTGATAGGATACAGTACTTCTGTATGTGGGGAATCAATGTGGTAGTATGTGGTAAAGTACTACTGTAGGTGGGGAAGCAGCATGGTAGCATGCAGTACAGTACTTCTCTAACACTGGGAATCAGTGTGGTAATATGCAGTACAGTACTGTAATGTGGGGAGTCAGTGTGGGAAGATGCAGTACAGTACTTCTGTAACATGGGGAATCTGTGTGCGAGGATGTATTACAGTACTTCTGTAACATGGGGAATCATTATGGGAGGATGTAGTAAAGTACTTCTGTAACATGGGGAATCATTGTGGGAGGATGTAGTAAAGTACTTCTGTAATGTGGGGAGTCAAGTGTGGGAGATATAGTACAGTACTTCTGTAACGTAGGGAAGCGGTGTGAGAGGATACATTACAACAGTTGTGTAACATGGGGAATCAGTGTGGTAGTATGCAGTACCATACTTCTGTAATGTGGGGAATCAGCGTGGTAGTATGCAGTACCGTACTTCTGTAAAGTGGGGAATCAGCGTGGTAGTATGCAGTACCGTACTTCTGTAATGTGGGGAATCAGCGTGGTAGTATGCAGTACCGTACTTCTGTAATGTGGGGAATCAGCGTGGTAGTATGCAGTACCGTACTTCTGTAATGTGGGGAATCAGCATGACAGTATGCAGTACCATACTTCTGTAATGTGGGGAATCAGCGTGGTAGTATGCAGTACCGTACTTCTGTAATGTGGGGAATCAGTGTGGTAGTATGCAGTACCGTACTTCTGTAATGTGGGGAATCAGTGTGGTAGTATGCAGTACCGTACTTCTGTAATGTGGGGAATCAGTGTGGTAGTATGCAGTACCGTACTTCTGTAATGTGGGGAATCAGTGTGGTAGTATGCAGTACCGTACTTCTGTAATGTGGGGAATCAGTGTGATAGTATGCAGTACCGTACTTCTGTAATGTGTGAAATCAGTATGGGATGATGCAGTACAGTACTTCTGTAACCTGGGGAATCAGTGTGGCAGGATGGAGTACCGTATTTTTGTAGGTGGGGAATCAGTGTGGTAGGATGCAGTACAATATTTCTGCAACATGGGGGATCAGTGTGGGAGGATGCAGAACAGTACTTCTGCAACGTGGGGAATCAGTGAGGGAGGATGCAGTACAATACTTCTGTAATGTGGGGAATCAGTGTGGTAGGATGCAGTTCAATACTTCTGTAGGGGGTAATTAGTGTGGGTGGATACCTTACATCTCAACTGTCCAGATTTTTGCAGAATGTCCAGAGTTTTGCCTCAAATTTTTGGTCTGTTCCTCAAACAATTTTAGGTTTTCTGGAAAAATTACTGAGGACTGAAGTCGTTGAATAATGACAAATTTTAATTTCAGAGTTTATGGCCTTCAGAAAATGCATGGTAATTTATTGCAAGGAAAGTGATCACTAAAATTTGGAAAAGTGAATCAACCCAGTCAATAAAAAAATTTCTCAACATTGCAACCAAAGTTTGTCAGATAGAACCATTGTCAATCAAGGAAAGAACTTCAAGAATCACTACTTCTTATAATTTTGGATGAAACTTAAGCAGTTGTTAAATAAGCAGACAGTGATCAATTCAAATGGAAGATAGCTTCATATACTACTTGAATGTTGCAATCTGTTTACATCATGTAGGCACCATGTAAATAGTTGTTGTTTTTTGTTACCTTTTTTTTTTGTTTTATCTTTTCAATTGTTATTTATATCATAATGTTGCATTTTATTTTACGATAAATCCTAATACAAACATTTAGAAAAAAAGAAAATGCATGGTAACACAAATCCTGTTATTCTAGCATCTTTTAAGCTCATAAAACCAATATTTTAAACCTATCCTTATTTTTGGGCCTTTGTCACCCCATTATGTTAGGCTTTGTCCAGATTTCTTGCTCTAAAAAGTTGAGAGGTATGCAGGATGCAGTACAAAACTTCTGTAATGTGGGAAATCAGTATATCACTTCTGTAATATGGGGAATCAGTGTGGCAGGATGCAGAATAGTATTTCTGCAATGTGTGGAATCAGTGTGGCAGGATACAGTATAGTACTTCTGTAACATGGCAAATCAGTGTGAGAGGATGCAGTACAGTACATCTGTAGGTAGGAGCAAGTACTATTCCTGCATGCCTACTGCCATGTGAGAACGGTCAGCAACTGCACGGTCAACTAGAGACTGGGACACCCCTGTATTTGATAGCAAGAATGGCTCTGTTGAGATGAGCACACATGCGCGTGCACAACGATACATTGTACCACAATATGAGTATCATCATTAAAGAATGAATCTGGAAGGCATTTTTTTATAACTTGTAGATGAAACTGTCCAAGCACTGACTTTGCTTCCTCACCATATACTTTGTAATGAAGTTGCCTGCCAGTGGAAACATACCTTAATGAAGTCATGTCAGTGGAAGCAAAGCTTAATGAAGTCACATGACAGCAGGAGGGCAGTGTAGAACTACAGGGGGGGGAATGTCGGAATCAGGCCTTTCATATGAGCCCCAAGTGTTGGCCAGATGGCTACATTGTGAATGTCTGCATTTCTTATACTAATGCCAATAAAGAATGGGATACTAAGAATCAAACTGGAGAGAAATATACAATCATCACTGGAACATTTATAAAATTACTTTTCTGTCAGGAGGCTTAAGTAGAGAAACATTTATAAAGAACTTTATCCCACCACCAGATTAAGGAAAACTTTATTAATTATCATGTGATAATTTGTTTTAAATATTTTTCTTGCAAACACATCAACATAAGAAGTTTTCTATTTTCTCTCTTTTCTGAGTGATATGCATTCACTTTTTTTAAACAAATGTAATTCTCTACGTATATTAGCCATAAAAAACATCAGAGTTCTGATTGGACGTGGTCCTGAAGAACCTCCTCACCCGCCAGATAATTTATTGCCACAGAACTGACCGTGGCCTCTACGAACACAATACAGAACACAATGCAGGTGGTTAAAGGGGGAGGGGTGCTGCTGTTGAGGATTCATCCTTAGAACTATTGCCTCAGACAGCAGGATCTGGACCAATGGAGTCAACAATAACTCCTACATTGATGACAAACAACTGTAAAATTCCTTGGAGGATGCTTAGGTCCCTTGCACTCACAGAGCCAATGCATTACTTCCTGTTTGTTGCTTTGTATTAGCAAACAAACCTGAGTTTTACCATCACATATTCTACACATACCAAAAGTAGGACATCAGTATGACAACATACAGCTAGTCTGGTTATTGCCTATTATGGCTCAACAGTCAAATCAGTATCTGCAATGGACAATCCAATTTAAAGATACCAAAAATCACTTTATTAGGAATTAGTGAAACTGCAAAGTGATGTTCAATACAACAAACAGACTTTTTAACTAGCTTTGCTCCCTGAAACCTCATTTCCCTAAAATGTACACTTTTTAAAATTTCTTTAAAGTATACAACAAAGAGCATACAGTTGATGTCTACAGAGTAAATCTATTCACCAGATATACTGCTTTTTCTTATTTGCACTCTTATCCTCCATTTTTCTGTCCCACCTTAAATATCAAGGAAAAAAGTAATGCTTGTAGTAAATCTACTTACTCATTTTTCTACAGTTCTTCCATGCGTTTCACACTTCCAAAATCACAGCTATGACACCTCTCTGTCACTATCTTCAAGATGCTCCTGCAACTTACTATTAAAACTCGATTTAAGATGCTCCTGCAACTTACTATTAAAACTCGATTTTATGTACAGTACATAGAGTTAATAACTTTTCATTCAGTACTAACAAAAACAAACTATTATATGCATGTTATTAGCTTGCTGTCGCTTTCCACGTAGGTTGACTGTGCGGAAATGTGAAGTACAAATAACCTAATCCTGAATACATCATATACATCCCAGTATATGGTGTATAAAAATTAAATTGAAGGTTGAGTGGAAAGTACACTGAACTTCTTGAATGTCGTAACAGAATCAAGCAAAGTAGGATTGAAAAGGCATAGAAAGCAGGGAGAGTAAATTGGGGTTTTGACTAGGGTAATGGAAACAATTGGATTTCCGGTTAAATAAAAGCTTAATTAGGAGGATATATAAAAAAGCTGGAGGCAAATATCAAAGTGTGATGATTACTCTCTGATAAGTTTTGTCTGAACAGTGGAACCAGGCAGAGGGCATTACATTTAGGACCACCGGCAAATAAAATAAGGGACTCAGAAATTCAAGGACATAGGTGTGATGACACTCAAGAAAAGTTGCCTTTATATGCAGATGATATTATTTTGTACCTGATAGAACCAGAAAAGGACATCTCAGTGTTGTGGAACATTCTGAGACAGTTCTGTTTTTTTTTTCAGGACATATAATTAATTAAGATAAAACAAAAGCTATAGCTATAATGTACCCAAACATAAACTGGTTCAGAAATATCCATATTAATGGGGACATGATAAAATGAAATACTTAGGAGTATGGGTTAAAAAGGATTCTGTTATAGCAGCTAAGGATATGTGAGCAGAAAGTAAACAACAGATACAAAAACTGAGAAACTGGAAGCTCTTACCTATGGATATCAAGACACAAGCAGTAAAAATGTTTTTAGTCCCTTTAGTTTTATACACAGACCAGGCATATTATTATCATCATCAGAGGAGAAGTTTTGGATAGTAATTAATAAAGAGTTGAATTATTTTATCTGGAAGGGGAAGAAGGCAAGAGTCAAGTGGGTTAAATTGATCCTTCCAATAGAACAAGAATTACCTGATTTGAAGGTAAATTTTTTGAACTACACTCTTAGGGCTCTTATACAGATTGTTTAATGAAATCTTGGAAAGTGAGAGGATGCCTGAGGAATGGAGAAAAAGTGTTTTGGTACCGATTTTTAAGAATAAGGGTGATGTGCAGAGCTGTAGTAACTACAGAGGGATAAAACTGATCAGTCACAGCATGAAGTTATGGGAAACAGTAGTGGAAGCTAGGTTAAGAAGGGACGTGATGATTGGTGATCAGCACTATGATTTAATGCCGGGAAAGAGCACTACAGATGCGATGTTTGCTCTGAGAGTGTTGCTGGAGAAGTACAAAGAAGGTCAGAAAGAGTTGCATTGTGTTTTTGTAGACTTAGAGAAAACATATGACAGGGTGCCTAGAAAGGAGTTGTGGCATTGTATGAGGAAGTCAGGAGTGTCAGAGAAGTATGCAAGAGTGGTACAGGATATGTACGAGGGTAGTGTGACAGCAGTGAGGCCTGCGGTGGGAGTGACGGATGCGTTTAAGGTGGAGGTTGGGTTACATCAAGGATCAGCTCCGAGCCCTTTCTTATTTGCAATGGTGATGGACAGGCTGACAGATGAGATCAGACAGGAGTCCCCATGGACTATGATGTTTGCAGATGACATTGTGATCTGTAGTGAGAGTAGGGAACAGGTGGAGTAGACCCTGCAGAGATGGAGATATGTACTAGAGAGAAGAGGAATGAAGGTCAATCAGGACTAAGACAATATATGTGTGTGAATGAGAGGGAGGATAGAGGAATGGGGAGGATGCAAGGAGTAGATGTGGTGAAGGTGGATGATTTTAAATACTTAGATCAATAGTTCAGAGTAACGGTGAGTGTGGAAGAGAGGTGAAGAAGAGAGTACAGGCAGGATGGAGTGGGTGGAGAAGAGTGTCAGGAGTGATTTGTGACAAACGAGTACCAGTAAAAGTGAAAGGGAAGGTGTACAAGAGGGTAGTGAGACCAGCTATGTTATATGGGTTGGAGACAGGTGCATTGATAAAAAGGCAGGAGTTAGAGCTGGATGTGGCAGAGTTAAAGATTTGCACTGGGTGTGATGAGGGTGGACAGGATTAGGAATAAGTATATTAGAGGGTCAGCCCAGGTTGGAAGGTTTGGAGAAAAAGCCAGAGAGGCAAAATTACGTTGGTTTGGACATGTGCTGAAGAGGGATGCTGAGTATATTGGGGAAAAAGATGCTAAGGATGAAGCTACCATGTAAAAGGAAAAGAGGAAGGCCTACGATAAGGTTTATGGATGTGGTGAGAGAGGACATGCAGGTGGTTGGTGTGGCAGAGCAAGATGCAGAGGACAGGAAGAAATGGAAACAGATGATCCGCTGTAGCGACCCGTAACGGGAACAGCCGAAAGAAGATGATGATGACTCTTAAGGCTCTTAGACATAACACAAATAGAAAGCTACACTTTACAGTGGAAAGGGATGATGATCATGAAGCAGGGGGACTAATTTAAGAAACGAGGAAAGAGTGGGGTTTTGGAAGCAAATCTTTAAGGAGAATAACGGTCATACAGAATATCATATTATACATTCTGCTACTTTATGAATAAGAACTAAGCCAACACATGGATGGAGAAAGTAGATTCTACTGAAAGCGATAACTGCAATTAGAGGTACAGAGAACAGGCAAGGGGGGGGGGCTGAAAATCTACTGTAGGAAGCTGGTAAAGGAACCAAGGTACTGGGTAAAAATAATTAGAGAAGGAAAGGTAATAGAATATGAAGAGGCCTTCTCTATCAGGGATTGATATCAGAATATAGGCAAAGAGAAAGGGATAGGGGAATCCTAAATGGAAGACCTGCACTGGTTGAGTTTTCAGTTGACCTAGAATGACACTGCTGTTAAAAAGGGATACTTAGTACAACATATAAAATATTGTACAATAACTACAGGAATCAATCAGAGCAGGTCAGAAAAGATTGGAAAGACAGATTAGATGAGCAATTCACACAGAAACAATGGGAGGACATATGTAGGGCTCTCAAATATTCAACACAATCTATACAGTTTAGGATTTTTGCCTGAAATGTTTGCACAGGTACTTTTATATCCCAAGCAGACTTCAAAGAATTTTTACTCAAGTACAGAGGTATCAAACCCTCAGCTGGCTAGAGTTTTCTAACCAACTCTTTATTTACTCAACTACTCATCATCCACTCTACCTTAAACAAGCCCTCCTGCCCGGTCTTAACCTCTTTTGTCACTATATAACCCTCCTAGACCTCTTAGAAGCTTTGACCAATGTGTCTTACAAATTCACAAACCTAAAACATCTACTGGAAAAAAACCTTTCTAGCTTTATCTTGGAACAAGCTCCCCTTGTCCCTCAGAATTATAACCAAAGTCCTTAAATTCAAGAAGACTCTATAAAGAATTACCTGAAAAGCACCTAGACTTGTCAGTGCAATCACCCCACCTGACCCTTCTCACTCTCCCCTTTCCTGACTCTCCTTCCCATTTCTCCCTTCCCATGCTAACCCCCGCATAATGACAATGACAGTCACCTGCTGCTCTCCAACCTTCTTCACGTCCTCACGTTTGGAAACGTGCTGTATACTACCTGCAGCTGCTCTATAGCTAGTATCCTCACAATATAATGCAAATAAAACAAAATGCCCTCATATTTTCAGCTGCGGTAGCGTTGTAGCCTCACAGTAAGACGTCCTGTTAGATTCTCAGCTAGAGCGTCTTCTGTGTGGAGACGTGCATGAATGGGCATACCTTCGTTGAAGGTTGTGCATCAGGGCCGGCAACTCGGCACGTAAAAATCTACTGCCAATCATTAGTGGACTGGAGTTCCACTGTGGCGACCCCTAAACCGGAAAAGCCAAAAGATAACAACATGTTCATCTGTCCACTGTGGATAATTACTAACTTCATTTTCTATTCTTAGCATTTTCATCCAACTGCCTCTTATAGATTTCTCATTTTTGCACTCCAGTGGACATCTGCTGTTCTACATTATTGTATATATTTTTATAGTATTTTACTTAAATCTTTTGTAATTTCTCATACTTATTTTTTTACCTCAGTCTTTGCAATGTTTTATTGCTTATTGTACTGTGGAGCATTTCTCCCCAGTCCTCCACTGAAAAGGACACTAGTTCAGTTGAACTATCTTGGTAAACAAATGTCAAATAAATAAATAACTTTACCAACACTATTGAACAGTTGGAGAAAATGAGAATGTTACTCACATCTTTACAATCATTTACCAGTTTTTATAGCACACATGACAAATCATTCAAACATTATTAGTTTTGGGAAAATATTTATGAAATAGAAAATGTGATCCTTATATTATATTATATCTATATACTATAAGTAACATCTGTAGGCAAAGTATTGCTGCATTAAGCATGGTATGTTGCTGCCATGGGGAGGGGACTGGAAGGCCCAGGAGAGACGGCCTTTGTTCAGGTCACACACTCCTCTTCCTCACCCCATCCATTCCTCTTCTGCTCACTTTCTGTCTCCATGGGAAATAGCCAGAGGACACCAGTGTCAGAGATGGAAGCCCAACTTCTATAGCAGCTGGAAATACACTAACTAAATACTGTGCATAAGACCACCGACCATGAAAGTTATTTTAGTGGAAATTAAAGAGTAGCATTTCTCCTCTCCTCTCTTCAGAGCAAGCTAACAAATATACATTAGATTTAAATTATATTAATAAGCTTAATTCTGAAGTGAAATAAATTCCCAAGTAATCTGATTCTCTCATAGTTTTTTGCAATACCTATACTTACCTTGCACAGGAAATGAGCAGTTGTAGATTAGAGAAAGGGGAGGACTAGCAAGCCTGAGAATTTAAAATCAGGTACATAATAATATAGGCGGCAAAGAATTTCCACAGCCTTTTCAAAACAAACTTTCTGTGACCTCAGTTTGGCTACTGACCCTGACATCAAGCTACATAAACCTCATAAAAATCAATGACTGGCATTTCAGTGATAAGTAAGGTGCCTTCCTTTGCCTACAGTGCATCCATACACCAACTAATGCTACAAATAGCAAGGTAGCCATTAATGGAGTTCTATACCTGGTATCACAGCACAGTGGTAGTTACTATGCTAGGTTAAGTCATGAAATCCTGGAATGCATACTTTGAATCTACCCAGTCTTCTGGGCTTCCATGAGAAGTGAGAACTCATAAAAGTAAGTCCCAATACTGCAAAAAAACAAACAAAAAAATGTCTCTCAGCCTCTTTCTCTATGATCTCTGCATGTCAGAGTGGAGGGAATGCTCGGAGACACTGCAGCTTCACCTTTAAGTCTATGTCCTCCTCATCTGTACATACATTTCCACAGTTCTAAGGTCAGCAGTAACAATTTCTAGGAGTTTCGACAGACTTCCAATCTAGTTGATTTTTTTCACAGTTTTCTTTAATAAATCTGTGTGAAGCCGTGGTGGTGCAGCGGTAGCATTGTTGCCTCACAGCAAGAGGTTCTCCTGTTCAATTCTTGGCTGGAGTGCCTTCTGTGTGGAGTCTGCATGTCCTCCCTGCAGTCGAGTGGTGTTCGAAACACATGCGTGAATGGGCGTGCCTTCTTTGAAGGTTGGACATCGGGCTGGCAACTTGGCAACATAAAAATCTACTGCCAATCATTAGCAGACCGGAGTTCCACTGTGGCGACCCCTAACCGTTAAGATCCGAAAAGACAAACAACAACAACTTTAATAAATCTGTGTGTTTAGGCAACCTTTTTTATTTGTTTTGTTAATTAACTATACTCTTCAGTTTAAACACTATAATAGATCTTTTTAAAGTAAACATTATGTCTGAAAGAGTACATTAAACTCTAGTTATGTGATACCTCAAAGCTTGCAATGTTCACATACTGAAGCATAGAATTTTATAACCCCTTCAATCAGTTTCACATAATATTGTTATGCTAATGACAATCTTCAGAAAAACTCCAAATGGCCCAAATAACCTGTTAGTTGTGCCTATGCTGACACATACTGCTATGCTGATGATAATCTTTATAAATACTATAACTGCCCATAAAACATATAAATAAAAAAAATGTCCAGGGTAACCTGTTAGTAGTGCTTACGCTGAGATATTAGTGATCTACAATAAAAATACAGTCAGTCTGTTACGTATATTATATATATATACTATAAGTAACATCTGTAGGCAAAATATTGCTGCATTAAGCATGGTATGTTGCTGCCATGGGGAGGGGACTGGAAGGCCCAGGAGAGACGGCCTTTGTTCAGGTCACACACTCCTCTTCCTCACCCCATCCATTCCTCTTCTGCTCACTTTCTGTCTCCATGGGAAATAGCCAGAGGACACCAGTGTCAGAGATGGAAGCCCAACTTCTATAGCAGCTGGAAATACACTAACTAAATACTGTGCATAAGACCACCGACCATGAAAGTTATTTTAGTGGAAATTAAAGAGTAGCATTTCTCCTCTCCTCTCTTCAGAGCAAGCTAACAAATATACATTAGATTTAAATTATATTAATAAGCTTAATTCTGAAGTGAAATAAATTCCCAAGTAATCTGATTCTCTCATAGTTTTTTGCAATACCTATACTTACCTTGCACAGGAAATGACCAGTTGTAGATTAGAGAAAGGGGAGGACTAGCAAGCCTGAGAATTTAAAATCAGGTACATAATAATATAGGCGGCAAAGAATTTCCACAGCCTTTTCAAAACAAACTTTCTGTGACCTCAGTTTGGCTACTGACCCTGACATCAAGCTACATAAACCTCATAAAAATCAATGATTGGCATTTCAGTGATAAGTAAGGTGCCTTCCTTTGCCTACAGTGCATCCATACACCAACTAATGCTACAAATAGCAAGGTAGCCATTAATGGAGTTCTATACCTGGTATCACAGCACAGTGGTAGTTACTATGCTAGGTTAAGTCATGAAATCCTGGAATGCATACTTTGAATCTACCCAGTCTTCTGGGCTTCCATGAGAAGTGAGAACTCATAAAAGTAAGTCCCAATACTGCAAAAAAACAAACAAAAAAATGTCTCTCAGCCTCTTTCTCTATGATCTCTGCATGTCAGAGTGGAGGGAATGCTCGGAGACACTGCAGCTTCACCTTTAAGTCTATGTCCTCCTCATCTGTACATACATTTCCACAGTTCTAAGGTCAGCAGTAACAATTTCTAGGAGTTTCGACAGACTTCCAATCTAGTTGATTTTTTTCACAGTTTTCTTTAATAAATCTGTGTGAAGCCGTGGTGGTGCAGCGGTAGCATTGTTGCCTCACAGCAAGAGGTTCTCCTGTTCAATTCTTGGCTGGAGTGCCTTCTGTGTGGAGTCTGCATGTCCTCCCTGCAGTCGAGTGGTGTTCGAAACACATGCGTGAATGGGCGTGCCTTCTTTGAAGGTTGGACATCGGGCTGGCAACTTGGCAACATAAAAATCTACTGCCAATCATTAGCAGACCGGAGTTCCACTGTGGCGACCCCTAACCGTTAAGATCCGAAAAGACAAACAACAACAACTTTAATAAATCTGTGTGTTTAGGCAACCTTTTTTATTTGTTTTGTTAATTAACTATACTCTTCAGTTTAAACACTATAATAGATCTTTTTAAAGTAAACATTATGTCTGAAAGAGTACATTAAACTCTAGTTATGTGATACCTCAAAGCTTGCAATGTTCACATACTGAAGCATAGAATTTTATAACCCCTTCAATCAGTTTCACATAATATTGTTATGCTAATGACAATCTTCAGAAAAACTCCAAATGGCCCAAATAACCTGTTAGTTGTGCCTATGCTGACACATACTGCTATGCTGATGATAATCTTTATAAATACTATAACTGCCCATAAAACATATAAATAAAAAAAATGTCCAGGGTAACCTGTTAGTAGTGCATACGCTGAGATATTAGTGATCTACAATAAAAATACAGTCAGTCTGTTACATATATTATATATATATACTATAAGTAACATCTGTAGGCAAAATATTGCTGCATTAAGCATGGTATGTTGCTGCCATGGGGAGGGGACTGGAAGGCCCAGGAGAGACGGCCTTTGTTCAGGTCACACACTCCTCTTCCTCACCCCATCCATTCCTCTTCTGCTCACTTTCTGTCTCCATGGGAAATAGCCAGAGGACACCAGTGTCAGAGATGGAAGCCCAACTTCTATAGCAGCTGGAAATACACTAACTAAATACTGTGCATAAGACCACCGACCATGAAAGTTATTTTAGTGGAAATTAAAGAGTAGCATTTCTCCTCTCCTCTCTTCAGAGCAAGCTAACAAATATACATTAGATTTAAATTATATTAATAAGCTTAATTCTGAAGTGAAATAAATTCCCAAGTAATCTGATTCTCTCATAGTTTTTTGCAATACCTATACTTACCTTGCACAGGAAATGACCAGTTGTAGATTAGAGAAAGGGGAGGACTAGCAAGCCTGAGAATTTAAAATCAGGTACATAATAATATAGGCGGCAAAGAATTTCCACAGCCTTTTCAAAACAAACTTTCTGTGACCTCATAGTTTGGCTACTGACCCTGACATCAAGCTACATAAACCTCATAAAAATCAATGACTGGCATTTCAGTGATAAGTAAGGTGCCTTCCTTTGCCTACAGTGCATCCATACACCAACTAATGCTACAAATAGCAAGGTAGCCATTAATGGAGTTCTATACCTGGTATCACAGCACAGCGGTAGTTACTATGCTAGGTTAAGTCATGAAATCCTGGAATGCATACTTTGAATCTACCCAGTCTTCTGGGCTTCCATGAGAAGTGAGAACTCATAAAAGTAAGTCCCAATACTGCAAAAAAACAAACAAAAAAATGTCTCTCAGCCTCTTTCTCTATGATCTCTGCATGTCAGAGTGGAGGGAATGCTCGGAGACACTGCAGCTTCACCTTTAAGTCTATGTCCTCCTCATCTGTACATACATTTCCACAGTTCTAAGGTCAGCAGTAACAATTTCTAGGAGTTTCGACAGACTTCCAATCTAGTTGATTTTTTTCACAGTTTTCTTTAATAAATCTGTGTGAAGCCGTGGTGGTGCAGCGGTAGCATTGTTGCCTCACAGCAAGAGGTTCTTCTGTTCGATTCTCGGCTGGAGTGCCTTCTGTGTGGAGTCTGCATGTCCTCCCCACAGTCAAGTGGTGTTCGAAACACATGCGTGAATGGGCGTGCCTTCTTTGAAGGTTGGGCGTCGGGCTGGCAACTTGGCACCATAAAAATCTACTGCCAATCATTAGCAGTTCCACTGTGGCGACCCCTAACCGTTAAGATCCGAAAAGACAAACAACAACAACTTTAATAAATCTGTGTGTTTAGGCAACCTTTTTTATTTGTTTTGTTAAATAATTATACTCTTCAGTTTAAACACTATAATAGATCTTTTTAAAGTAAACAGTATGTCTGAAAGAGTACATTAAACTCTAGTTATGTGATACCTCAAAGCTTGTAATGTTCACATACTGAAGCACAGAATTTTAGAACCCCTTCAATCAGTTTCACATAATATTGTTATGCTAATGACAATCTTCAGAAAAACTCCAACTGGCCCAAATAACCTGTTAGTTGTGCCTATGCTGACACATACTGCTATGCTGATGATAATCTTTATAAATACTCTAACTGCCCATAAAACAAATAAATAAAAAAATGTCCAGGGTAACCTGTTAGTAGTGCTTACATTGAGATATTAGTGATCTACAATGAAAATACAGTCAGTCTGTTACGTATAAGTGAGTGGTAAAGTATGACTTACATTCACCTCCATCAGCAAAAGTCACATGGTTATGTCTATCTTAACTCCAAGTTCTTGGCATGCATTTGTTTTACTGATACACACACAGTATTACAAGATAACACTTTTAAGCACCTTTAGCTTAGTGTTTTGAATGACACTGTTCACCAAGGATGCACCTGCCAACTTGTAGAGGATGATGCTAAACATCCTTGTAGCATTTCAGTTCTCGATAGGATTGTAACTATTATTTACTTGCGTTGTACAAGAAAGGAGTATTGGATAAGGAGAGTGAAAGCGCGGATTTGTCTCCCTTTTGTATCTGGATCAATATGTACTGCTGACAGCTCTTCTGTTTCATATTAAAATAACTTGCACTTTTTGCTTTTTAAAATACTCCTGAACTATAATACAAAACGGTTTCATATTTAGGGTGAATTGAGCCAAACAATTTGGCAGGCTGGGTGTGACAATATCTGTTTATGTACACTAGGAAAGCCCTTGAAAAGTTTTTTTTTTTTTGCTGGTGAAACTACACGTGTTGCTCCTGTACAGTTAGTTGCATTTCTGAGGACTTTTCTAGCAGTTATTGTTCTGTCTTACTATCGCTGTGTGGAAATGTACTCTTTTATAACTGGGGACATTCCCCTTTCCTTAAGGTACTAAATGTTGGAGTCGATTACATTAATGAAAGGGCGTATAGGGAGTAAAGCCCCTTGAAAAAATAGTCTGGGGGTCTTTGCTTCCATGTAAAACATTTGGAATTTCACTTTCAATTCTGTTTTTTGAATTCAAGTGGAATTTGCAACACACATCATTCATAACAGAGTCATAAAACCATAGTATACCATACAGTGTTGGGGTCTGGCATAATGGTTAAGTTATAGACAGACAGTACAGGGTTTGATTCTCACCTTTTTTAGAGAAAACGGAGAGGCTTAAAATGGCCTGTAAAGGCAGCTAGGCTATTACCTAATGGGGGAAGGGGTTTGCATAATGGTTAAGAAGTTAACCTCAGAGATACAAGGTACTGGTTTTGATTCTGACCTGTAATTATTGGCTAGGCTTATAATAGTCTGCAGAAACCATAGTATTTAACCCATGAACCTGCAATTATTTGCTCCCACTTACATTCACACATACGTCTGATAATATTACCTTTTCTGTTAATTTTAAGTTTAAATATTTGATGCTTTGAGCTATACACTGCTTCTAGGCTACGGTGTAAGGGCAATGTAACTCTATTAAGCTAAATTTAAATATTTGCCTGGGTGAGGCAGAAGTATTTCCTCTTACAAAGTAAGAATGTACTAGAGTAGTTTTAATCAGTGATATGGAATATAAAAACTCTTTCAGTCGCACATTCCCTCTGCTTGTGTCTGGCAGAGTTTGCATATGCAAAGACATCTCATTGCATGCTTCATCTTCCTAATGAGCACTTGTAAGCATGGCCAGTAGCCAGTTTGTCCTTCTTATTTGCTGAACTTAACTCTACTTGACCATATAACTCCCACAGTATACTGGTGTTGATACACACTTACATTAGCATAAAAAGAAAGTGGTGCACATCACTTTATTGAGATGCAGTCCTTGATATGCAATGCATAAAACTTTTGCAAAGTAAATCTTTGCAGTTGTTGTGTCTTTCGGCTTTTCCCGGTTAGGGGTCGCCACAGTGGAACTCTGGTCTGCGGATTGGTAGTTGATTTTTATGTGCCGAGTTACCAGCCCTGACGCACAACCTTCAACGAAGGTACGCCCATTCACGCATGTCTCCACGCAGAAGACGCTCTAGCTGAGAATCGAACCGGACAGCGTCTTAATGTGAGGCGACAACGCTACAAGAAAAGTATATTTTTTGTCATTACATGCTCTTGGCCTCAGAATTGGCAGTATATAGTTTTCCATCTGTATTTGGATACATCTGTTTTTACTGTGAAATTTATTTTTGATAGTTTGTCCAACATTAATATTCCAACTGCCCTTAAATAGTAACAATTAAGCAACTGCAAAATAATTTGCCCTCAACTTTAAAGTTTCCAAAAAAACTGTAGAGAGAGAGAGTGTGAGTGTGTGTGTGTGTGTGTGTTATGTAAGTAACAACTGAAATGAAGACATTAGAGTTTAGATGTACAAGGATGGATGGGTGATTTTAATAATCTCTGCACCGGTGAAGAAAGTGCATATCTTAAATGGCAAAAGATTACTGGAAGACAGTTAATGCATCAAGTAACAGGATAAGAGATCCTGAGGACAAAGGAAGGACAGTTTATAATAGTCTGCAATGCAATAAAAATAAATTACCTTATGTGAACATTGCCATGCATTTAGGTGAAGAAAGGGAAGGTACATTTTGCATAAAGACCACGACTGTCATACAGATGAGAATAAATCAGAAAGGGATTCTGCCTGTTGAATGAATTTACAATGAAGCTGTGTGTCTGTTTTTAAGAAGGGTCTGTGGTCTGATTTGTCTCTTACATTAGCACTCTTGTAGAAACTGTATATTGCAACATACCAAACATCTAGCTAGAATGGTAAGACAAGCTGGACACAGAAGACAAGGATGAGGGATTTTGCAGCATTACACATAAAAAAATATATATATGACATACAGATTACAGAGGGAGGGCAGTAGGAGTGACAGCAGATCTGATGTGCGATTACTGAAGTATATATAAAACCCTGAATGAAAGTGACAGCGTTTTGAGGATTAGTAATACTTGTACCATCTGGTCACACAACACTTGTTTTACATGCTTGTCAGATACAAAGGTCAGACCATTGTGAAATGTTATGGACAAACATTTGGTCTGGATAGGGAATATCAGTTACAGAACTCTGCTTAATGGTGACTATCAATACATGTAAGGACCACATCAAGGACATGGGAACAGATTTACTTAACATTTTCCAGCTAATGCAAAGAGGAGGATTACATGCTTCTGCTATGGAGATTCTAATCCGGATTAACACAGTTTGCTCAAGAATGTCACCATTTCTTCTTAGAATGCATCATTACAGCATAATTATATTTAATATAAACAATAAATGCATTCTGACTGGAAAGCATTTCACAGGCAATATGAGGTATATATGTGAAGGAAGGTTTACATTTACATACAATGTGAACAACTTGCTTACTGAAATTGACAGCCATCTGAATTTATGCTGATACAAAAAAATGGAAGAAGCTGAAGTGAATACTGTGGAAATGTAAGTAGGCATGTGTTTTACCTCAGAGACATGGTTGAACAAACACCATACAGGTCAAAATATGGACAGTTGTGGACTGACTTTTTCAAGGTCAGATTTAACCAATTTGGATGGGAATTAGCTACCTACATGAACAGGGAAATCAAGTTATGCTATTAAAATGTTAGTGCTCGAGATAAACACAGAAGAAATGTAACAGACTATACGGCAGTGAAACTGACAATGAGTCAATGTTAGAATTTATCACATTGCATAAACCAAAATAAATTCATGAACAAGTCTGTTTTTACCAAATCTTGGAAGACACACAGATCCAACTCCATGGAATAACTAAGTCTCTAGGAATCTCCTGAGGATTCCGTCAGTAGAGTTCTCTGAAAGCTGTCAAGACAGTGCATTCTACAAGACAACTAGGTTGCAGTGACAAGCACAGTCTCCTGAGTTGCAAACTGAATACTGCTGACATGGCTTTATATTCTCACTCCAATCATCTAATCAATAAAAGGGGTCTGCTGCCACGGATATGAACTTTCCCACTATTTCTGTTACCAACTTGGTGGATATGGGCATCCTGAGGCAATGTAGACATTGCCTCATGTATACTGACAACCAGTTAATTCTCAAACAAACGGATATGGTATGTGAGAGATGTATTTACACAATGTCACTGGAGGCAAAGCTCTCACATAAAAGTACTCCTAATGTCAATAAGGTTGCCAGTAATACACACGCTGCACCCATCACAAACAATTCAACGCACACAAAGACCATATGCTAAGGCACTTAAATGTAGCCTTCCTATAACCCAAAGACCTCCTAGATGAAGTACACATAACAAATACCTTCAGCAAGCCCAAATGCACTCTTTCAAAACATACACGTCAACACAAAGACACATCTCAAGGAGCCTCTATGTCTAAGCCATAAAGCAAGCCACCACACAATCCAACATTCTAGTCAATGGAGACTCCATTGTGAGACACACTGATGTCCCTCTCACCAGGCTGAGTAAGGAAAGAGTCACGGTCAGTTGCTTATCAGGGGGTAGGATCTGCCACATTACACATGCACTCAGGTCATTGGACCACAAGTACCAGTATGACTCAGTTATACTCCATGTGGATGTAAATGACCTGAGACATAGCTCCCTAGACTATATAAAGAGAGATATCATAGAGCTCTCGGAATATGGGTCTCAGGCTAGTATGATCCTGGCATTGAGCAGCATTTTACCTTCTCCAAGGATGATGCCGCAATACGAACAAAAGATGAATGACTTTAATAATTGGCTTAGTTTCTGGAGTCACTCTAAGGGGGGGGGGTGCAATATTTGTCAGAATGGAAGGAGATGGTCAACAGACCATGCTGCTTTTCCAGGGATGGTCTGCACCTCTCCCTTCTAGGCTTTCGAATATTGGCTAAAACATTTTTGTCCCCATAGTGCCTTTTTTAAGTAATGCCAAACTGAAAGCACTTCTGACATAGCAAATCAAAACCAAGAAAATCTACAGGTATTATTGCTCAGTGCTAGGAGTCTAAACAAAAAACTCCACTCCCTAGAAGATCTCTTCATCCTAGAGAATGCTGATGTCTGTGCGGTCACTGAGACAGTACAGTTTTGTACCTACCATAAATGTAGATGTTGGAGTGCTAATACAGCTGCAGTCATAACAGATGGGTTCTCCTGCCGTCAGGCGGGTCCTCGGTCGGCCGAATTCCAAAGTCTAGGTCCGGCGTCGGTTGTCGTCGCTTCTTCCCTGACGTCAGTGCGACAGGGGTATAAAGGAACCAGCCGACGCCATTTTCTTCAGTTTTTCTTGCCCCAGATGTCAGGTGCTCCCAGAAGGGAGGCAATACATAAATTTGTGTAATAAAGCAATGCAATATAATCAAAATACAGTAGTTGCAAGCAAATACACCATAAATGAATACCCAAATCAGGTTGTATGAGGAGGTGTTAGCCAATAGGCCTGTCCCAAGAGGGGAAGGAGGGAGGGAAACCTGGACTGCAGCTGTATTAGCACTCGAACATCTACATTTATGGTAGGTACAAAACTGTACTATGTTCATCGTGCATACAGCTGCAGTCATAACAGATGGGTAGAATCCCAAAGCTAAGAAAGGGGTGGTAGGCACTAGGAGGAGCCAGGATGCCCTGCAAGACTGCAGTGGCAAAGCCTGCTCTAGTTTTGGAGTATAATGGTAGGTGGTAGTGCTTGGAGAACTTATGCACAGAACTCTAAGTGGCTGCTTCCAAAATATCTTTGGTAGGAACTCCTCTGAGAAAAGCTGCAGAGGTAGCTGTGGCCCTTGTGGAGTGAGATCCGATGCCTGTAGGTACAGTTTTGCCATGAAAAGAATAGCAAAAACGTATGCAGTGGGCTATCCATTTTGAGATTGTCTGTTTGGAAATTGGCTTTCCTTGAGCTCCTACAGCATAGGACACAAAGAGCTGTTCTGATTTTCTGAAAGGCTTTGTTCTGTCTAAATAATAACACAGTTGTCTGTGGATGTCCAAGGAATGTAGTAATCTCTCCCCTTTGTTTTGAGGATTAGGATAAAAGGTAGGTAAGTGTATGGCCTGATTCAAAGCTACCCTGGATACCACTTTAGGCATAGAGGACGGGTTGGTTCGTAAGGAAACTCTGTCCTGATGGAAGATGATAAAAGGCTGCACAGCCATGACAGCTTGTAGTTCTGAAACTCTACGAGCTGAGGTAATAGCCAGAAGGAAAGCTGTTTTCCAGGACAAATATTACAAATCTGATGAGGCAGCTGGCTCAAAAGGAGGCAAGGTCAGTTTTTCCAGAATGAAATTGAGATCCCAAGCAGGTATTGGTTGTTTCCTTGGGGGTCTTAGATTCTTAGCCCCTCTGAGGAACTGCCTTAAGAGAGGGTGAGTGAATAAGGGTGGATCAGTGTTGTATTCTGCAGAAATGGCTGAGGCATGGATTTTGATGGAGGAGAATGAAAGTCCACTGCTTAGCAGCTCAGCTAGATACTGTAGTATTTGAGGTAAATTCAGTTTTCCAGGATCCTGGCCCTTTTTCTCATTCCAGACACAAAACCGTTTCCATTTTGCGGAGTAAGCTTTTCTAGTTGACGGCCTTCTGGCCTCCAAAATTACATCCTGCACCTCCTTGGAGAGTAGGGTCTGTTGTGATGCTAAGGAATCTTCCATGCGGCTAGATTGAGTGTTTTTATCTGGCTGTGAAGAGTTTTGAAGCTGTGCTGAGTCAGGAGAAGAGGCATTAGAGGCAGGGTCCATGGAGTGGAATGCGTCTGGCTCCTCAGGAGTGGGTACCAGTGCTGTCTTGGCCAGTCTGGAGCAATGAGAATCATCTTTGGTCTGTCTGCTCTGGTTTTCAATAGAACTTTGGGCAGCAGAGGAAGAGGTGGGAAGGCATAAACTGTCATTGATGTCCAACTGAAAGAGAGTGTCCACTCTCCAGGCCTTTGGATGGAAAATCCTTGAGCAGAATTTTGTCAATTGGTGATTTTTGTGGGAGGCAAAGAGATCTATGTCTGGCCTTCCCCATGCTTGGATTATTTCTGTAAAAACTTTTGGATGCAACTTCCATTCATGTGGATCTGTCATATTTCTGCTTAGGTTGTCTGCCAGCGTGTTTTCCTTGCCTGGCAAGTACTGTGCTTGTAGTTCGATTTGTAAGTCCATGGCCATGTTCCAAAGTGACATGGCCAGTCTGCATAGGGGGTATGAATGTGTTCCTCCCTGCTTGTTTATGTACCACATAACGGTGGTGTTGTCCATTCTTATCAATAGTTGACCTGGTTGCAGAAGGTCTTTGAAAGCTATAATAGCATTTATTACTGCTAGCATTTCCTTTTGATTGATGTGAAGGTGCTTTTCTTTTTGGGACCATTTGCCCTGAATGCACCGATCTGTCATGTACGCCCCCCAGGTGTAGTCCGAGGCGTCTGTTGTGATGACTTGATTTGCTTGAGGCTTGCTGAATGGAAGACCTGTGTTTGTTTGGCATGCTTGAGCCCACCACAGAAATTCCTTTTGTAGACATGGAATTAGTGGTATTATTGTTTCCAAACTGTGGCTGTGTTGAGACCATAGGTTTTTCAGGTACCACTGAAGTTTCCTCATATGCAGCTTTGCACATGGGATTAGTAAGATGCAAGATGCCATGAATCCCAGAGCCTGCAGGATTTTCCTTGCAGTCAGCCTGGTGCAGTTTGCTAGTGCTCTGAAGTATTGAGTTAGTTGCCCCTGCTTCTCTGGCGTGAGGTAGGCCATCTGGGTGTTTGTGTCCAAGTTGGCACCCAGGAAAATTATCTTCGAGAGGGTATTAGCCTTGATTTCTTTTTGTTGACTGTGTATCCCAGAGAGTTCAACAACATTATTACATAAGCCAGATGTTTCAGAAGAATGTGCTTGCTGTCCGCTTGGATTAGGCAGTCGTCCAAATAGGGGTATATTTGTATCCCTTGAAGTCTGCAGTAGGCAATTACTGATGCCAGGCATTTCGTGAATACTCTGGGTGCAGTAGATAAGCCAAAGGGCAATGCAGAGAATTGATAATGGGTTGAACCTGCAAGAAATCTGAGGTATCTTCTGCAATTTTGTCTGACTGGGACATGCAGGTATGCCTCCTTGAGGTCCAATGTTACCAGCCAAGACTCCTTACCCAGCATGGGAAGAAGCTGCTGTAGAGTGAGCATCTTGAATTTTGGTACGAGTAGAAATGTGTTTAGGATGGATAGATCCAAAATAGGTCTCCAATCTTTTCCCTTCCTTGGTACAGGAATAGTCTGGAATAAAAACCTTGACCTTGTTCGTGCGTAGGTACCTTTTGAATAGCTTTCATGTCTAAGAGATCTGTAATTTGCCTTTGTGCCTCTGCCCTTTGATTGTGTGGCAGGTTTGGCATGCCTCTCATTTTTGGAAGGGTGTGAAAATGGAATCTGTAGCCTCTGTTTATAATGTCCAGGATCCATTTGTCTTTTGTGACAATATGCCAATTTTTTGAAAATAATGCCAGTTTTCCTCCTAAGGGGGCTGCCATTTGAGTCTTGCTTGGCATGCAAAGGTGAAAGTCATTGGGTTTGCTTTCTGAATGATTGCGAGTTATCCTCACCACCTCTTTGTGTAGGAGCTTGCCATTGTCTGCCTCTAAACGATCCTTGGGATTGTCCTCTGCCTCTCGGGCGCCTGTATCTACCTCTTTGGGGCCTGTCCGTGGCTGGAAAGGACCAATTTTTGGAAGGCCAATTTCTACTGAAACGTGGGGGTTGTACCTGTAGAAAATCTTTCACAGTTTGCATTGATTTAGCCTTTTCCTCCATTTTCCTTAATACCTCCTCAGCATTAGCACCAAATAATACATCCTTTTGTAGAAGGGCATCTAGTAATTTAGCTTTGACATGATCAGGCAAGGTTTGTTCCTTGAGCCAGGCATGTCTACGTATGACTGATCCTGTAACAGCAGCTCTACATGAGGCCTCTAGAGCATCAAAACCACATTGTAAGGTATGCTTACCCACTTGTTCTGCACTATGCATCAAATCCTGCAACTCCTTCAAGTCTGGTTGTTCAGGTTGTGACATTTTACTTTTCAATTGTGATAACAAAAACTGTTGGTATTTTAGCATATGGACCTGACAGTTTAAGGCCCTCATGGTTAAGGTAGCCGAGGTATATACCTTTTTTCCCCACCTTTCTAAGGATCTGGAATCTCTCTCGGAAGGTAATGGATTTTTAGCAGTGGAGGCCTTAATTCCCTTGGGGCCCTGTGAGATGGTTTCTGGGTCAGCAGCATGGCTTTTGTATAGAAATTGGTGTGAGTCAGGAACCCTGTAGTACCTGTCAGGCTTGACTGGGGCTGGAGGTAGAGAATCCGGGTTAAGGCATGCCTCCGAGTAAACATCATCTAGGATGTCCAAGACAGGAGGTATAGCCAGAGGCCTGTGCTGAGGTAGCAAGAGAAATTCCCTAAGCCTTTTCTTGGAATCTGAATAATCTTGGCCTGCCCAGTGGAAGTGTTCCCTTAAGGTATGCAAAGTTTCCCCAAATGAGTAATCCTCTGGGGGGGATACAGAAGGAATGGACTCCTCTGCATCAGAGTCTTCAAAAGGGGAGTAAGAATGTTCCTGATCATCAGAGTGCTCTGAAATAATGGAGCCCTGATCAGAGGAGGGATTCTTCCTCCACTCTGGGCCTTTGTCCGGTGGGGGTTGAGAACCCCTGATAAGAGTAATTAAATCCTCAGCCATTTTAAGCATCTGTTTTTTAGGCATGGGGCCTGGAGATGGGCCCTGTGTAGCTTGTCTCTTAGAATGCATGGCTGCTTTAGACTTAGTGAAAGCCTTGATGGAAAAAGAAGAGGAAGGTCTGAAGACACCTTGAGTGGAGGTAGACCTGCCCACATTTTGAGGTTCAATGCCAAGAGTGGCTTCGGTATCTGTAGTCGGGGTGTGGGCCGAGGAGCCTGCGACCTCGGGCACAGGAGACACCGCCAATGAAGTGTCGTCGGTAGTCAGGGGCTGCGTAGGCGCCTCGCTGAGAACCGGACTACGTGTAGTTGGCTTTGGCGTGGTGTCGGTAGAGGCCGCGGACCTCGTGTGTCGGTCCTTATCTTTGCGTTTTTTAGACAAAACTGGAGTCGGAGTATCCGACGACATAATATAGTTAAATGTTTTTCCAAAATAATGCTGGGCGAACTCCGCCCGACGCTTAATGGTGCATTTGTTGAATGTAGCACAAAAGCGACAGACCGAGACGTCGTGGTCTGGGACTAAACAAGGTATACAGAGGGAATGGAAATCCTTATGCGGTATTTGCTTCCCACATGAAATACAATTATTAACTTTGTCTGACATCGGTCTGAGGCAAGAAAAGTTTCCCCAACGGGGTACTTAGCTTTCAAGAAGACTTTGGATTCAAAATTTTCGTAATTTCAGGAGCTGGCCGACCGGCACTTGCGAACTGCTTCTGCTTCGGGCACCGCGCGGCAAGAAAGACTGAAGAAAATGGCGTCAGCTGGTTCCTTTATACCCCTGTCGCACTGATGTCAGGGAAGAAGCGACGACAACCGACGCCAGACCTAGACTTTGGAATTCGGCTGACCGAGGACCCGCCTGATGGCAGGAGAACCCATTTGTTATGACTGCAGCTGTATGCACGATGAACATGTGGTTTAAAGCCGCAGAGAGCACACCGACAGTGCAAGGTTATAATGCCTTCCACAGGGACTAAAGCTGGAGGTGTCTCGATTTACATCAAAAATAAATACATTTCAAGACTGGTCAAACAAGACAATGCACTTGAGCTACTCCATGTTCAAATTACCATAGGCAAAATCTAATACCACTTCCTTGCAAGCTACTGGTCCCCCTCTATGACCCAGGAAACCTGTATCATGTTATTTAAACTTATTGGAAATATTCACCATCCAACCCAATACCATATTCATGGGTGACTTTAATTACCCCACTATTAACTGGGAATCCAATATGAAACCAAACACATAGGCATAGAGATTCCTGGATTTTGTAAACCCAAACTCCACGGACCAGACTGCCAATACATCAACAAGGGGTGCAACAGTACTGGATCTTCTCCTCACTAATATGGGAGAGTGTTGCACCCCCCACTGTAATGTCTTCTCTGGTAAGTTCAGACCACAAAATAGTCTCCTTTGAAGTAAAAATAAAACCTGGACCCAGTTAACCATGGAATATTCAGGAACTACTCTAAGGTTAACTTCATTGATATTAAGGGATAACCTGCCAAAATCTGAAACCCCCATAAACTCTGAGAACATGCTGTCTATGCAAAACTGTTCACAGAAACTCTATACAAGCATGTTAATAGCTGCACAGATGCACATACACCGACCAGGAAGACGTACAGAACTAACTCAAAAAAACAAACCACCCTGGTGGAATCCCAAAATCAATAGGCTGTATAATAGAAGGAAGAAAATCATGGTAAAAATTAGGAGGTGCAGCACCCAGCAGGATAAAAACACTCTCACCAAACTAAACAAATAACTTAAAGGATGAATAAAGTCTACCAAAGGCTAAGGTCAATCACAAGACATTTTTTAGCTATGTCTAAAACCTCAAAGGTAATGCATAATTGTGTGCAGAGCTCATTGTAAATGGAGCCACCTATACAGAATCAGAAGATATAGCAAACCTAGTGGCCAACAAATTCAGCCCCAACTTTACCCCTCTCTCCCCCTCAACCTTCCCTCAGGAAAACAACTCCTCCTGCTATCACTAGGGAACATGTCCTTAATGCTCTCTCCAAGGTCAAGAACACTGCATCAATGGGCCCAGACAATATCCCCGAATGCTTCTAAATAGCATGAAACATGACCTATCAGGCCCTCTGGAATTTCTACTTACCTGTAGCATCCAAGCTGGCTTCATGCCTCATGAATGGAGAACAGCAACAGTCATCCCTCTGCACAAAGGTGGGCCATCTACAGACCCTGGAAACTACAGACACACAAGTCTCACTAGTCTTATATGCAAAGCCATGGAAAGAATTATCATGGAAATGATCAATAATGATGTAATAAACCTTCAGACACTGGACCCAACTCAGGTTGGTTTCATCAAGGGTAGATAATGCCTACTCAACCTGACAGACATCTTTGAGAAGATCACCGAAACAATGGATGATGGCAAAATGGTTCACACTGCCTACCTTGACCTGGCCAAGGCATCTGACACAATACCCCACTCGGGCATTGCTGACAAATTCAAGAGGTTTGGTACAAACCCATATGTCACCTGATGGATAGCCAACTGGCTTACAGAGAGGACCCAGGAAGTTAAAATTGGGGAGTCCACCTCTACAAAGAGGCCAGTCACAAGTGGAGTCCCTCTGGATCTGTCCTTGGACCACTCCTTTTTGGCATTTACTTCTCTGAAGTCAAGGCCAATGTCAGTGGTCTCTGGCTGACTAAATTTGCAGATGATTGCAAATTAGGAGCGGTCGTTGAATCCCACACTGACACAAATGTTCTACAGAAAGGGATGACACAGACAAACAACTGTTTTCAGAGCCATGGACTAAAACTAAATGCCAAGAAATGCACAATAGTATCCTTCCGGAACTCATCCGCCCCTGGTAACTATCATATTGATAACACACCCCTTAGAGTTGACCCAGTAGTCAAGGACTTGGGAAAACACACGGACAATAATCTAGTCTTTGACCATCACATGTCTAAGTATTGAGTAAATCATTCTACGTTACTCAACTTATAAATAAAGGTATGGCATCTAGGTCCAAGGAAGTCATCGTTCTACTGTATTCGGCATTCATCAGACCTATTACTCAGAAAAATGCTCTCTTTGGTATGTATCTAACCAGGCATATCTAACAAATGGAAAGTCCACAAAGGTTCCTCACTAAAAAAAAAAAAACAGGGTGCAAATAAAATGTCCTGTGCAGACCGCCTCAAGGTCCTATCCCTGTATCCTACAGGGTGTTGAGGGGAGACCTACGTCTGGCATACAGAGCATTGTCAGACCCCACTCTGATGGACCACCTGCATATCAGCAAAACAAACAGCACCAGGAATTACCCATTCTAAAGACTTAAACCTTCCCTGTGATATAAATAGGACCTGTTGGAGAGACAGGTATGTATCCCAGAGACTACCCTATCTCTGGAACAGGTTCCCCATCCATGTGAAGCAGAGGTCCTCCCTAACCAGTTCAGGTGTAACTTGGACAACTGGATGGGGAACAGGACATTCATCCTGGCGTGGTTGCTATATCTCCAACAGACACAGGCAACATGTAAACGGTTCATCTCCCTGGCCCCTGCTTGTAAATGAATCGTCTCCCAAGCCCCTGCTTACACTTATCAACGGTAACAAAACTTGTCAGAGATTCGGGATGCATGGCTAGGCTTAAAAAGGCTCTTGTGGTCATTAGCTTAGTAAAGACCTATGAACCTATTAAGTAAGAAGTGAGAGATCAAATACAGACAAAGAAAGCCATATTGTGGGAATCACCAACAGCCCCCTGAGAAACAAGATAGGCAGATAGAACTAGATGGTAGGGCACCAACAACTTTTTGAGGCAGAAGGGATTTAGACTGTGTAACTTGCAAGTGACTATGAGAGACCAGAGACCAGAGACTGTGTAACTTGCAAGTGACTATGAGAGACCAGAGAGCCAGAGAACACAGGAGAACATCCAAGCAACATGCCTAATATGATGATACCAGGAAGTTCCCGCAAGTCTGGTTGTAAAATTCCATATCATCGTCTGAAAGTGCTCAAGGTTAACAGGAAAGGAACTGCAATAACTAAGCTACAAAGTGATTATTTAAAAAAGTACTAGTGAATCCTCCTGCTTATTTTGATTGTTTCTCAGAAGATCAACAGAAAAATTTAAGAACTGTTACCACCTTGTCCAGAACTGTCAGCTAATAATTAAAGACAGCTATGAGGTTATGAGCCTTAGACTCAAACTGCAGCTCATCTCCCCATAAATAATAACAGGGGAATGCTGGGCATAATGATGGGCCTTAAGGCTGTATGAATGACCAAAGTTTTAGTCCTAGCAGGTTTAAACTTCAATCAATTACAACTTCTCCATGACACCTACTAGAAGTCCATGGACAGTAATATCAATTGTCAGAGAACAGTGTGAGCTTAAATGTAAATAGGATAGATATATATTAATTCTGATATTGTATTATCTCAGAGCATTTTCTCTAAATCAAAAGGTACAGTAATCTTCAGTTAATTCATATAAGTAAGGGGTATGAGGTTATAGGGGGATAGCCCTACTGTAAAAAAAATGTTTTAAAGTATAACAAGTCTTGAAATTCACTGTTGTTTGCATGAATATCACTTTAAATTCTGAAGTGTGGAGACACAGCATCTCATCTTGTGCTTTCAACAGAGAACCCATAATCCGGTTAGGATTCTGCCTAAGTTGTCAAGTGAGTCAATGACTCCGATACACTCCTGAGGAAAATTGAGATAAATCTGGGTATTATGTAGTTAACAGTGATACCACAAATCTGTTTTTGAATGATACCACCCACGGGAAGTACATACATGGTGAACACCAACATCCCCGGTATACAATACTTAATGGAAACTTAAGTATTTATCCCAATGCTTCCCCTGCATGTGCTTTGAAAGATATGAAAGATAAGAGGCAAAACAGTGAAGTCCACAGTGAGAATTCAGGTATTCTAAGAAGGTGCCATGGTCCACAATGTCAAACACTGCCAAGAGATCAAAGAAGTCATTAAAGAATAGAAACCTTTATCTCTCACTACCAGGAAATCATTAGCAACCCTAATAAGGATTGTCTTGGTGCTACAATGGGTTCTGAAACCAGCCTAAAAAGGATGGGTTCATTTGCGCTTGGGTATTATTTAAAATTCAACTCCAAATCCTTGCAGTAACCTAATTGCTAAATGGAGGGCTTAGAAATAGTGTAGTATGTTTTTCTGTAATGTTCTTTGTGACAGAAATAGTTAAAGACTCCTTAAAAGTAGGTGGAAAAGTCCCAGTTCTCAAAGTCGTCTCTAAAATGTGGGCTACAACTTGACTGAGAAATTCTCAGCAACTTAAAAGTGGCCAGGTTGGTACACAGCCCATTCTGAAAGGTAAGGTACAGACCTGAGATCAAGCCCATGAGTTCACTCTAGACAGTATATAGTGAAACTCATAACTGACACTCCGAGTACACTCTGAAAGATCAAAGCTCAGCCCCCACCTAGTGCTTCTTGAAGGGTCTCCAACTAAATCAGGTGAAGCTTTTCCTCAAAGTAGTCAACTTTCACATACTGAGGCAGAAAAATATTTCTGAATGGCTAGACAAGGCTGAACAGTACTACCTGTCCACTAAAAGGAAAAGCACAGACTGCTGGTTAGATGCAACAGAGCTCTGTTGGAACAAAAAGACTGCTTATTTATGAGAGGTTTGCCGACCAAACACACTTATCTAGTTTCTGAGCACAGTTGTCCTTTAAAAATGTGGAAGAGGTGTTTCTATGAGCATAGCTGTTATTTAAGAATATCGAAGAGGCCCTGTTAAAAAGTTTATCTCGAACTGCTTTTAAAACTTTTGAAATAAATGATTAGTTATACGACATCTTGATGCACACAAAGTGTTGCAAATCTGAAAAAAAATCTGTATGAACTCAGTTATGTAAAAAGATGCGGATGAGATGTCCACATATGCATGACAGAATTAGACATGTACATAAACCACTTCTACTATGACTCATGCAAGTTACATGGAACTAACTCACCAAGCACAATTTTGGTCAGGAAATCTACCCCATGAAAAAAATAAAAGGAAGCATTTTGTGCAGGGGTAAGTACCCCTGCACCTCGTCCCACTTCCAAACATATACATAGCAATTTTTAGGTTGCAGAAACATAAAGGGAAAATTTTCTTAAAACAAAGGAATCTCTGCCAACACATGCTTGGAAATTGTACTGGCAGTGACTTTCTATGGAAACAGAAATCAGGGAGTGGAAATTCAGCAATTTGTGCTCCGTGAGTTAGAACCTTGTCCAGTTTGTATTTTACAAGCAGTGGAGAAGCCATATTAATTTTACAGGCAGACAAGTACAAGACAAGTCATATGCACTTATGTAAATAAAAACAAACACATAGAAAGCGGTGCGTTCAGAGACATGCAAACAAATGGAAATGAGCACATGGCAAAGACATGGGCATACTGTCCAAAGAGATATGCTTGGACAAAAAAAATGCAACCTGCTTTTTGTCAGTCACTACAATTGAAAGAAAAAAAAGCCTGTATGCAGTTTTATTTCCCTTTCAATTAAACATGTTTTTCCTTCATTTTTGAGTACTTTGGGAATTCAGTTTACATGGAGAGCAGTCACAATCTAACCACTGTATACTTATCTCAAGAAGCAAGAAAATAAAGTCTCATATTGAAGCAATGTTTGATGTTTGTATTTCTTTTAAGTGGATGCCAAAATTCCAGTAGTCCATTTACTGTTGCTTTATTAAACAAGTTAAGCATTCCAAATAATCAAAGCTTCATAACCAGTACAGTCAGTAGTTTGGAAAAGTACTTTATGCAGTATTTATAAAGTGCCTCTGGTAATGAAGGAACAAAAAGATTTTATTTATTTTTATTTATTTATGTTTTGATCAAGGGCTGTCCATCTGTGTTACTGTCCACTTTTGTGTCAACCTGAGGAGAAAAGTTCCAATAATTGTTACAAAGTTGCAACATGTTACTTCAGAAGTTCTACGGTTATAGACCATACTGCAGATTCACAAGACATATCCACTCTTTCCAAGTGCCAGCAGTACACAAGGTATTTTCATGTGTTCAAGTATCATAGAGTGCAGAAGTACACTGCAGATTCTCAAGAGGTTTTCATTCTTACATTGCAGATAGCACAAAATATTTTCAATCTTTCAAGTCTCTTGTATTAAAGAGGTATAAGGAGTGCCCATTTTTACATGTAGGAATGGTAGAGAGAATATTTATTATATTATGTATATGTTTTGTATTCCTGCCATATTAACATATGATTTATCAAGATTATTTAAAATGTGTTACCACAATATTCCCTTACTGCAGGATAAACGTACAGCAACTATTTGACTACTCTCAGCATAAACACAGGAAACAAGTGGATAAATAGCCAGGCTCTTGACATTTTACAATTTTGTTTTTCTTAATATGTACTCTGTTGTTCTAAAACCCAAATTCCTGTAGTTTCAGATTTCTTTTTATTATTTTCTTAATGAGAGGCTAAAAGTGAAGTAGTTTTAAAAGAGTAAAATGTATTACCCAAAAAAAGAAACAAATCCACATAAACATTTACTACCAGCAAATCAGCCTTCCCATTTGTTATCATAAGAAGTTTGCTGGCGAAATTGCATTTCCATTAGCCGCTAATTTAAAGATAACCTTGGAGCAGGAGGTCCTGGGACATTTACCATTAGCTACAGTCAAATTTGTTATTACTGCTTTATCTAAACTTGGGAAAGATCCAGCAACACTTTCCAATTTTCAATCTATTTCTCTTTTGCACTGTGTTACTGCAATTCTAGCTACAGTTTTGTTCTTTAGGTAAGAACCAATTTCTCAGATCTGCACATCTTTGCAGAGTAGGAGACATACATGAATGGCATCTCACAGAGCATTGCTGTTCATATAACAGACAAGGGTACATACATGGATGGAATCTCACAGAGCACTACTGTTCATGTACCAGACAAGTATACATACATGGATGGCATCTCACAGAGCACTGCTGTTCATGTACCAGACAAGGATACATACATGGATGGCATATCACAGAGCACTGCTGTTCATGTACCAGACACGGATACATGCACGACTGGCATTCCACAGAGCACTGCTATTCATGTACCAGACAAGGATACATACATGGATGGCATTTAGCAGAGCACTGCTCATGTACCAGACATGGATACATACATGGATGGCATTCCGCAGAGCACTGCTGTTCATGTACCAGACAAGGATATATACATGGATAGCATTCCACAGAGGACTGCTGTTCATGTACCACAGCAGGATACACACATGGATGGCATTTCACAGAGCACTGCTGTTCATGTACCAGACAAGGATACATACATGGAAGGCATTTCGCTGAGCACTGCTGTTCATGTACCAGACAAGGATACATACATGGATGGCATTCCACAGAGCACGTCTCTTCATGTACCAGGCATGGATACATACATGGATGGCATTTCAGAGTACTACTGTTCATGTACCAGACAAGGATACATACATGGATGGCATTCCACAGAGCACTGCTGTTCACGTACCAGACAAGGATATATACATGGATGGCATTCCACAAACGACTGCTGCTCATGTACCACAGCAGGATACATACATGGATGGTATTTCACAGAGCACTGCTGTTCATGTACCAGACAAGATTACATACATGGATGGCATTCCAGAGAGCACTGCTCTTCATGTACCAGACAAGGATACATACATGGATGGCATGTCACAGAGGACTGCTGTTCAGGTAACAGACAAGGATCCATACATAGATGGCATTTCACAGAACACTGCTGTTGATGTACCAGAGCAGGATACAAACATGGATGGCATTTCACAGAGCACTGCTGTTCATGTACCACAGCAGGATACATACATGGATGGCATTTCACAGAGCACTGCTGTTCATGTTACAGACCAGGATACATACATGGATGGCATCTCACAGAGCACTGCTGTTCATGTACCAGCGAAAGATACGTACATGGATGGCATTCCACAGAGCACTTCTACTTTTGTTTTTCATCAGCAGTTTAGCAGGAAGCCACACCTCCTTCCATCCTTTGTTTCATGTCTCAGTTCATTGTGCAAGGAGAAGGCCTTTGGACTCCTGTGCATTTGATGACTACAGGTCTAGTTTTCTTACAAAAGTGAGCAAAAGCTCTCTTTGCTTAATAAATGGTCTTTAGCTGGGGCACCTGACTGGTGATGACAGGGGAAAGCACTCTCTTCTTTCTGGTGACTGGGCCATCACCCAGTCTTTGGAATGTGTTTAAGCACTTTCCTCTATGCCCTTTTCATTCATCATTCACAGCCAACAGTTTGCGTACTCCTGAGGATGTGGACTGAGTATTCTCGCACATCAGTGTTGCATCTGGAAAATTAAGAAAGTACCGTGGGCTTAAAAATGTGTAAATAAAGCAAACCTGCAGGTGTCCTCTTGAACAGTGGGCCCATGCAACATTCCTAATCATTGTATGTGAAGTCCACATCTCTTCACACAGCCAAGTACGCACAGCACATGGACTCATTGCCAATTATTTGATGGAAACCTTCCATTGTTATATGGCCTTCTGGAATAACGTGAGAATTGTGGTGACAGGGTGCAACATAGTTGTTAAGGTGTCATTTGTTGCAAATGCTGCATTCTTTCTAACTCTCCTTACCTTACCATTCTCACATTAATTTTCATTTAAGTTCTAGTGAAGATTCGGCCTTTATCAGGCAACATCACTACATGGCATACAGGTGGAATTTCTGGAACTGCCCACCAGCTTACAATCTGTCTACCCATTCCCCATATCCTCAGGAAATGAAGAACTTCCCTTATTTCTATAGTATGCATCCTAAATGTAGAATTAAAGATGCAGCTCCTATACTAAAATTATTAAATTAAAAGCTTTTAATTCAATAGCTAGGATAAAAAGCAAACATCACTGTTGACACAGTTATCATATATGCATTTGAAGGTGGGCTATGTAGCATCCTGTGGGTAAGTAAAATGTTGGCCCCTTAAAAATTAATTTGTACATCATGGCTTACATTGTGTATTCCTGGCTACATCCATATCCCCAGAACCAGTTAACTTTCAGCATACAGCATTAGAAATGAAGGTAACTACCCCGATAAACTTAGGAGCCTATTGTTGCATACACTTACATGTTACAGACCTGCTTACATCTGTAGTTGGAGATATAAACTGTTATGTTACTGCTTTACAGTCCAGGACCATATTTACAGTATTTAATGTTTGCTGTATAATCATTACTTTTTATAAAAATGAGGAGAATCAGGACTCCTCTGACTCACCTTAACAATACTTGCCAGGTAAGCAAACAATAACAATAATTTACAGTCAGTGTTTAGAGTTGTTTGATGATACATCCCCTCAAGGGCTATGGGGAAATCCTTTCTGAACAATCTACCTTCTTAACATTTAGAGAGACCATGTAAATAATAATAAGAAGTGACGGTTACGCTTCAGTAATCTGCCTCAATTCAAGGTCTTTTAAAATGAAGCAAAGAAACTTAATAATTTTTAGTGAAATGAGACCCACAAACCCAGTTCTTATAGTGCAGGATGTGAGTGCTGTGCTACGTCTCTTATATGGACTCAAGTCACTACACGGTGGTTTATTCTGTTAAGAGACTCCATCCCGCTGTATCCAACTATTCACCTTCTTGGAGGTGCAATATTCCACAAAAACGGTAAAGTTTATTCATGTGCCCACTCTAGAAGCCATCAAGCCGGCATCACATTTTATCCAACCCCCTGGGAAGGAAGACGTCTCTCACTCTGTCGCTCTCTTGCTCATGTCATCCTGGTTAACTTTCTGGCTGCCCAGGATTCTATCCAGGCTTTACACTCCAGGCACACAGACACCTTTATTCTTTGCCAATAAGTGGAAGGTCCAATGTTAAGTTGTCTATCTCGCCTTCATTCTTGCTGGTTGGGTTCGGAGCCGATCCTCGGCTCCGACTCGGCCATCTTCAAAAGCTCGAGAGCTACCTACTGGCTCGAGGCTCCCCTATATCCCATGATGCCTGGCACTAGATACCCAGATCTCGTTAGCCGCTTCTGCTGCGAGGTTGCTTTTGCTGGCTCAGGACATATTTTTCTATTTTGTTCTTAGTATAAATATAAAAATGTATATTGTAGTTAGTGTTTACAATAGTTATCGTAGTTTTAGTAGTTATAGTTACCTATTGGTATTTTAGTCTCCTTCCTTGGAAACTCGTTTTTTGTTAGAGAATTTCCCTTCCCCCCCTCCCCCCTTTTTTTCTTTTTCAAGGTAGCCATTTTTAGTTAGAGGCTAATCCTTGTTCTTCATATATAGCAGTAGTTTGTTTATTAGAAAATTGTTGTAGTTCAATAGGTTTATTACCTTTTCGTAGATAATAGGTGTGTGCGCTGTTAGGGTGTGGTAACTTGTGTTGAGTGCGTGTGTTTTTTTTTACTAGTTACCTACTTCCCTTCTGTTTTTTCTCTGTAATTGATATTTTCCTTTTTACAGGAATGTCTAAAGATACAAAAGTATCTGGATTCAAGAAGTGTGACTCATGCTGTCAGAAGATGTCACTGACATATAGTCACACTTCTTGTGTCTACTGTTTGGGCGCCCTACACCTGCAGGACTCTTGTTCGGCGTGTCACGCCTTTAGTCCAAGAGTCCTGCAGGAGCATAGGAACAAACTAATCCTTAGGGGTTTGCTCAAACCTGAAGGGTCACCGGCTAAGGCTCAGCCAGTTAAACCCTCTAAGCCAACAAAGCCGTCGGCTCCCAGTTCGGAGCCATCGTCGGGTGTGGCATCTGCTTCAACTTCGGTTCTGGCTGGAACCGAAGTACCTGTCTCCCAGTCGGCCCCGACTCTGGTGTCGGAACCGTCAGGGAGCCGAAAACGCTCTAGATCTCCATCCCTAGAGTCGATACACTCGGCTCTGGGATCGCCTTTATTGCAGACGGAGCGAAGTCACCGATCCCACGCTTCTCGGTCTTCTAGACTATCTGATCACGATTTGGAGAGAGTGGTGAGCAGGCTTCTAAAATCGCAGGCCCTGTCTAAAATGTTATCCAGCCCCCCTCATCATGGTTCGGTTCCGCCTGTCTCTGCAGTAGTTCCTCCTTCGACTCACCCCTTGAGTTCAGAGCCGGAGCTTGTTGGGGTTCGGATCATGGAACCGTCGGCGCCGATACCTACCCTTTCGGTTCCGTCGTCGGCTTTGATCGCTTCCATAGTGCCGTCCTTGGAGCGATCTGGGTGCTGGGACTCCCTCGTCGGCTCCGAGGGGGAAAGTGGCATCAGACCCTTGTCCGACCCCATTCTCCATCTCGGAGCTTTGGCGCAGGTGTGTTCAGCTCCTACATCGGCCTCGGAGCCGTCTCTCTCGGTGCCGGGAAGGATTCCGGTCTCTTCGAGCCGGAGCCTTCTCCGCTATCGGGAAGGGGCGCCTTTGAGGTCATGAGGAGTGTGCTGACCTCTGAGTCAGCCCCATGATCAGCCTCATCGGCTCCTCCCCCCATGGTGCCTGTGTCTGCCTCTGCCCCTCCTCCAGACCCCAAGCATGGGGAACAAGCACTCCAGGGCACCCCATTGGGTGTATCTTCCTCTTCCGAGGCCTCCCCTGATCATTCAGAGGAGCCCCCTCGAAAGAGGAAATGCAAGAGGAAGCATGTTGACTCCCCTGAGTCTGTCACTTCAGATACTGACTTAGAGGATTCGGAAGGGTCCCCGAGATCCCCCTCTGAAGATGTCTCTTTCTCAGACATCCTTGAGATTCTTAGGCAGAGGGGGAACTGGACTACCCTTAACCCTTCCGAGGATGAGTCGGTATTCCTGGACGAGTTTGGTTCCCGACCCTCCACCTCCTGGGTGTCTCCGCCTTTCGATCCACTGATGTCGGAGGTGGCTCGGAAAGCGTGGTCAGCCCCAGACACAGTGGAACCAACACCCCGAAGACCCACAAAATTTATTACTGCACCACAGGACAAGCAATTTCTGACAAAGGGTGTTCCCGTTGATACCATGGTGGTAGCAGTGGCCACAAAAAAGGAGTTGGCTGAAACTTCTTCGTCTGTCCATCCCCCTAATAAGGAATCTAGGACGATGGACAGATATGGGAAGTGAATGTTTTCATCAGCGACCTTTTCCATGAGATCGCTGAACTACTTGTGCCACTTTAAGGAGATCCCTTTGAAGGCGGGTAAAGAGCTAGGAGATACCCTTCAAGATCCATCAGCTGTGGGGGCCCAGGCTAAGGTTGCCTCCCAGCTGGCGACTCTTAATTCGGTAGTAAACTCCTCCATGCGGCTCATCTCTTATGCAGCTGATGGTGCGAGTAGGGCTGCAGGTACAGGCGTGGCCTTGAGGAGGCATGCTTGGATGCGGCTATGTAACTTCGCGGAACCCTTCAGGGCATCTTTCAACAACACCCCCTTTGACGGTTCTGCTCTTTTTGGACAGATGAAGGATACCCTTACCAGGTGTGAGCAGGAAGGCAAGACTCTCTCTGCTGTGGGAGTTCATTTTTCCACTCCTTCTAGACCGTATCCCAAAGGTCAGAAGAGTGGGAAGATGTGGTTCCGGAAAACCCAGGGAGCCCTGCCTGACACACGTGGTGAGTTTCCCTCCAGGGGCAGAGGAGGGAACAACAATAGATTCCGCCCTCGGGGCATAGGGGGTCCGCAAAATCAGGGCAACAGAGAAGCTTTCTCTGACAAGCCCTTCCAGCATCCCTGAGGTGCTGCCCGGCTGTCCACCTACAGAGGCAGTCAGGGGAAGATTGTTACTGTACCCAGAAGCCTGGCAAAGTATAACACAAGACAAATGGGTACTGTCTATCATATCCGGAGGCTACAAAATGTCCTTCTTTTGCACCCCTTACATTCCCAACAAATCCCTTCCAGATGTTCCATCCAATCTAAGGGATCAAGCAGTTCAAGAAATATCAAAACTGCTAAGAAAAAGAGCCATCCGGCCAGTCCCAGCGGACCAGCAAGGATCCGGAATTTACTCAAGGTTCTTTTTGGTACCAAAAAAGACAGGGGACTGGAGACCCATTCTGGATCTCAGCAGACTGAACAGGTCTGTTCAAAGAACGAAGTTCCGGATGGTCACGCTACAGTCCATTTTACCCTTTCTGGGTCAGGACAATTGGATGTGCTCCATAGATCTTCAGGATGCGTACTACCATATCAAAATGGACAGACAATCCAGAAGATTCCTCCGCTTCCGGCTGGGAGCCAGTCATTACCAGTTCGGAGCTCTGCCCTTTGGTCTCACCACAGCCCCCAGAGTGTTCACCAAATGTTTGGCAGTAGTTACCGCTCACCTGAGACGGCAAGGATTCCAGGAGTTTCCGTATCTAGATGACTGGCTCCTTACTGCTACCACCAGACATCACCTGCTGCGAGCCAGAGACTACACCATCCAAACTTGTTCCAAACTAGGCATCACAATAAATTTCAAAAAGTCCGCTTTGTCGCCTTGTCAATCTATTACTTTTATAGGCGCAAACTTAAATACAAAGAACATGTCAGCGAAGCTTCCATTAGACAGAATCCTAGACATTCACTGACATGTGCAGGTCCCATTAGGATGCAAGAAAATTCAGGCCAGATTCGTCCTAAAACTTTGGGTCTCATGGCAGCAGCTATCATACTAGTCCCCCTTGCTCGTTTTCATATGAGGATTCTTCAGTGGATGCTGTTCACCCAATGGTCTTTCCAGCAACTTCCAATGTCTCACATGATAATGATCACACAGACATGCAAAAACCAACTTGCTTGGTGGATGGTTTCCCCATCAGTACCCCAGGGCAGACCATTCGCTCTTCCTCCCCCAGTGGCTACGGTGACCATGGATGCCTCCCTGATCGGGTGGGGTGGGGGTGGGGCATTTTCAGGGCAGAACAGTCCAAGGCACCTGGCAGCCTCACGAGTACCATCTGCATATCAATGTCTTGGAGATGAGGGCTGTGCTTTTAGCACTGCAAGCCCTTCAGGACTCTCTTCCTACTGGGACCATTGCAATTCAAATGGACAATATGTCAGTAGTGTGGTACATCAACAAGCAGGGTGGAACCAAGTCCTACCCCCTATGTCTAGAAGCACTCAGACTCTGGCAGTGGGTGATCTCTTCCCAACGGTTTCTGATAGCAGCGCACATCCCTGGGAGGTCCAACGTTATAGCGGACAGGCTGAGCAGAGCTATTCTCATGCCTCACGTGTGGTCTCTCAGACAGTGGCGGACCAAATCTTCCGCAAATGGGGTCAGCCTTGCTGCAACCTTTTTGCCACCCCCTTCAACAGCAAGTGCAACAATTTCTTCTCTCTTCACGCTCTTCCCGGGCACTCCCCCAGAGACGCTCTAGTTCACGATTGGCCTCAGGGACTTCTTTATGCATTCCCTCCGTTTCCCCCGATTCCCAAACTAATACAGAAAGCTACCATATTGGGATGCAAGATGATCCTCATTGCCCCTTACTGGCCTCGACAAATTTGGTTCCCGTTCCTACATCGTCACCTTTTGGAGCAGCCCTGGATGCTGAAACCCAGTTCCAGACCTCCTGATCCATCAATCGGGTGGGCTGCACCAATCCCTTCAACCTCTCCAGCTCACTGCTTGGTTGCTCCACTTCCGACCTTAGCCAGGCTTCCGAACATCTCCCAATCGGTGCGTGAAATCATCTTATCATCGCATAAGTCTACCACTAGAAAAACTTATGCTAGTAAGTGGAAACATTTCTCTTTCTGGGCACAGGCTAGAAATATAGATCCCTTTTCAGCCCCTGTACACCATATTTTGGATTTTTTAGTGGAACTTTCTCATGCTGGTTCTTCTTCTGCCACTATTAGAGTTCAATTAGCTGCAATTTCTAACTTTCATACAGGCCTATCAGATACTAGTATTATGTCCCATAAGCTTTGTAAAGCTTTTCTTAAAGGGACTACTTTAATCAGGCCCCCAGTGAGAGATCCCCCACCTCCGTGGGATCTAAATTTGATTTTAGCTTCCCTAATATTGTCCCCTTTTGAACCTGCAGCTTCTTGTTCTTTGAAGTTTCTTTCTTGGAAAACCCTTCTTTTGGTTGCAATTACTTCAGCCAGAAGAGTTTCTGAACTTCAGTCACTTTGTGTTCGCCCTCCTTATCTACTTTTCCACAAGGATAGAGTTTCTCTCAGGACTAATCCTTCTTTCCTTCCAAAGGTTTCTTCTGAGAATAATTTGAATCAGTCTATTGATCTCCCTGTGTTTTTTCCAAACTATTCCAACAAGGCGGAGTACAAGTTGCATCAGTTGGATGTTTATAGACAGTTACGTTTTTACTTGCAGAGAACTAAGCAAATCAGAAAATCAGACCAGCTGTTCCTGTCCTATGCTGAGGGTAAACAAGGTCTACCAGTATCGAAAGTAACTTTATCCAGGTGGTTAACGTCTATTATTACTTTGATATATCAGCTAAGGAATAAAGAGCTTCCTGCTAAACTAAAAGGTCATTCCACTAGAGCTCTAGCTACTTCAGTGGCTTTTCAGGCAAGGTTACCAATGGAAACTATTTGTGCGGCAGCTACTTGGGCCAATCCTCATACCTTCATTTCACATTATAAGCTGGACATGGCCTCCAGGAGCAGAGCTGATTTTGGTTCCACTGTTCTGAAGAGTCTGTTCCGATGAGCCACCCAGGATTGAGGTGCTAGGGACGCTGTCCCAACCAGCGAGATAGACAACTTAACATTAAGAAGTTATGTACCTACCATAATGTTCCATGTTAGTGGTCTTCTTCTCGCCTTCTTTCTTGCGTCACACCCTCCATCCCCCTATCCTAGTAGACTGAGAAGAGTTCCTTATATTTTCTTTCACTGGCTGAGTCTTCTCTGGCTATTCCTTGTTGACTAGTAGTCTCTCCAGTAGGATTTATGCTTTCTAGGATAGGATTCCTGTATTGTTATGTCTGCAGTTAGACTTTCCAAACGAGATCTGGGTATCCAGCGCCAGGCATTATGGGATATAGGGGGGCCTCGAGCTTTTGAAGATGGCCGAGTCGGAGCCAAGGATCGGCTCCGAATCCAACCAGCAAGAAAGAAGGCGAGAAGAAGACAACTAACACGGAATGTTATGGTAGGTACATAACTTCTTAATATCTAATATGCAGGAGTAAGTAGCAAGTTCCAGACATTGTCAGTCTTCTTTAACAAACAGTAGATTGGCAGGCAAGAGAAAAAGCACACATGAAACAAGAAATAAAAAGAAATCGCATTTAAAGAAGTTAAAGAACCAGTAAAAGAGATTACAGCATCACAGCTTATGTGAAAGTTACCATAAAATGAGAACACAAATTACCATCATATACGTACCCATTGGTGTAATGCATCTACTCCTAACCCCTCACATTTTTATAAACATTTTAACAAATATACAAGTGAGGGGTTAAGGGGGCCAGATGCCTGCCTTAGATGTGTAACCAAATCAGATACATTTTATTTATTTATTTACATTTATTAACGAGGTAGAACACTGATCTAACAGAACCTATTTCAAGGTCAGCCTGGGTGCAAAATCACAGAGAGAGACATAAATAAAATTAATTAATCAAGCACTGGTAACCAAATATTGTAAATAACAAATGATAATATTTACACTTTAAGAACAGATCTAAAAGAGAAATATATTGCAATTTACACAGAACTGAATGATAACTGACTGAATCATAACATTCACACTTAAGAGGAGACAAAATAACATGATGTAAAGTGGAATTCAATGGAGAATGATTGACAGTATATCTGAAAAGCAAATACATCGGTTATAAGGAGACTGAAAGAGATAAAGGAAGTTCCTATACAAGGCAATAAAAAATTCACCTGATGAATGGGGAACTTAAGGGGTAAACGGAGCTGAGAAAAACATACATTTTAAAAGGTTGGATGGAATAATACACCGGTGAAGAGTTGGCCAGTTCACTGTGAAGGGAAATAAAGCATTCAGATAAATGGGATATGGGCAGGAATTAGGAAGAGAGAGCTGGAGAAAAGCAGGTGGGTATTAGGGACCGGACAAGTGAAGACAAGACAGGTAGAGGTGTAGGAATAGATGGCGTGTATGTGCCTGACATTGTTTGGAACAGTTTAGGTTATATCATTTTTAACAAATGTATTTTGTGTCTGTGTATTTATAAATGTATTTTATATATTGCACTGTAGTGCATTCCACTGTTGCATGTCACTGTGACGGCAGTGCCTCTTCACTAATTTTGTTCATTTTTTTATATAAATACTTGCTTTCATTATAGTTGTTGCATTGGAGTTGCAGTATTGTGGGATCTTTATCACATATTGTACTTTTTAACCACCAGTGCTACAGATGACAACATTACACAACTGCCACAAAACATCTCTATATACTATAAATAGTACTTGCATTAAGACCGTTGTTCCTTTTAACTTCTGTACGTCTCTGTAATTATATTCTCTATGCGTTGCTTATGTTGTACATTGATTATCTTCTAATTGTGTTGCAATTTAACGCCTGTAGCTCTGGCCTGATCTCTGTGAAACCATGTTGTTCCTTCTGAGCCTCATTCATGGCTGAGAAGGGTCTCTTGACCAGCTCACTTACCCAATAATCAAACTGCAACCACTACATAAATAAATAAATAAATAAATAAAATGGATGTTTTAATTAACTGATTATTAAGTCCCTTTATGTGGTAAATGGTCAGGCATCATGTAATAAAACACTAATGCTACTGCAATTACAACGTAAAAAATATTAACTACCTGGTAATGAAACATTTGAGCAGATGTCAGTTTGAGGCTGTCAGACGGCCTAAGCATGCTCACTGCTGTGTGCCATTCAGGGTGGGAGTGCCCAAAGCTGCACACACTTGGAGGAAGGACAGGTACTACATTTCCATATAACCAAATTCTCTTCAATGTTAATGTTTCCACTTTGTCGGTGACAAGATGCTCTCATTCATTAGATTCTTCCTTAACCTCTGAAAACAGTGCACTTGTTTCCTTTAGGATCATCCTTAGATCACACAGTCATGGGTGTACTCCCATTAGAGCCATTCCTAAACCAGAGAGCTGAAATTGTTCTTCTCCCTGAGGGCCCTTCCTTGCATTTGCCATTTCCTGAAGTTGAGAGCAGTTTAAAACTACAGAGGGCGATAATTAACGTAAATCAGCCTGCAGCTGTCCCATCTTATAAATCTGTGGTGCTTCCCTTCCCCCACATAGATTGCCTGATTTGTACCAGCAGGGCAGACGAAACAGACACAAGGGAGCAATTACAACAAATCTGCCTGTCAATACCCTTGGCACAATGGATTCTGCAGCCCATATTTATGTATTTATTCACTTGGTTAACCTTAGTTAAAGAAAGCTGGGTGGGCTGAACTTGAAGGATCATATAGAGTCACATTACAGAAAATGTACAGCAGAAAAATAACAAATCTGGGTGAACTGAATTTACAACGTCACTGTGATTTACCCTCCTATACTACTGTATATTTATTTCTTGGAATAGCTAGGCTGATGACAAGAAAGAATAAAGCTAGTTACGACTTTAGCTTATGGTGTCAGTCTTTTTTGTGGTAACTGTCAGAGAAACTGTTTTTGTTTTTGAGCTGCCTGTAGTACAGTGTTTTAGGAAGTGGGTTTTGGTGCCCTCCACCTTCACTTAAGGGCACCAACCTATTACCTGACATGCTGCAGTTCTAGTGAGTTCTTGTTCAGAAATAACCCCAGGATTTTTCTTTATGCCTTGTCTTTTCTCTATTCTCACTTACTCCCAGATTTTTCCAGATAGTTAAAAAGAAGCTCAGTGTCATTCTCATAGCCCCATTTTGACCTTGACAAGTTTGTGGCTCCCTCTACTATGGTCTCATCTTCTGCAGAAGCCCGTGCATTGCAGGCCCTTCAAAGCCCTATTGCCTCATCCATTTGGCTTCACCTGGACCTCCACAGTCTTTGGCTAATGTCAAGTTTATTCACTTCTGTTAATGGGCAAGGATGCTTCATTCCATCCACATCCTAACTTCTGCCCAGAGATCCAAAGTAGGTAAGACATAAAAAAGCAAATAAACTTATTTTTCCATTTGACTATTTAAAAAGGATTAAATCCTTTTTCTGTCCCTGTGCCAACCATTTTAGGCTATCTTTCTCAGACCTTTGAAACAGGCCTTAGCTGTTCATCTGTTAAAGATCAGATTGCTGTCATTTCTGATTTTCACCAATGGCATTCTGATTATTCACTCACTTCCTTAAAAGACTAAAAAGCCTTTCCGAGGGGTACTTTTACAAGTTACAGATTTTAGTACGTGCTGCTTGAAAGGTGGACCTTATTTTCTGCCTGCAAAGAGGAACTGAAGTATTTTCTCTGGAAGACCTTCTTTTTAGTAGCCATTACTTCTATTAGAAAAACTTCTGAGCTGCAAGGCCTTACATGAGAAAAAAATACCTAACTTGATTTTTTCATATGATCGAGCGTCAAGAACAAACATTTTCATCATGCCTTAAGTAGCCAAAGAAGCAAATCTGAGTCAGTTTGTTAATTTGTAAGAATTTTTCATAATTATTTAACTTGGGTCAGTACCTGCTGTGCAATATAAATGTATGCTGGGAGCTTATATTTACCTTCATCTGCATAAAATATATAAGAAAAGAGTCTGATTTGTTTCCTTTTTACTAAATAAACTGGATGCCAAAGTGTCCAAAGTCACTATTCAGACTGTTTTTGGACTGTATCAAGTTTTGCTATAAAAAACACCCAACGAATTACCTGTTGTGCCTACAACACACTTAACTAAAGTAATGTCTACTTCTTAGGAATTTTTTTCAAAAAAGTATCTGATGATAATATTTGTGTGACTGTGACATTGCTTCTCTCAACACTTTTGCAAGACATCATAAACTGAAAGTGGTTGTGAAAATAAACACTGTGTATGACAGACAGATGAGGGGTTGAATCCCACTACTGCCAACCACTGTGAAGAAAAAAACTGAACAGGGGCTATGGTGTATCGATCTGCTCCACTACCTAATACCCACCGTAAAATGACTATTTTAATCTAAAACTCCTTAATCTGATGTTCACCAGGGGTATGGTCATTAGAATCATACCACTCTGTGTGTGTGTGTGTGTGTGTGTGTGTGTGTGTGTGTGTGTGTGTGTGTGTGTGTGAGAGAGAGAGAGTGTGCGTGTGTGTGTAGCAGAGTAAAGCGAGTGTGCTTTTGCCCCACGGATAGGACTAACACTTTTTTTTTGTTTTAGAGAGGTTATTTGTGAATGCAGCACATCACTGCATATAGACATTCAGACTGTCACTGAATACATTACTGCTAGCATCTGTGACTCTTCCCTCTTGATATGGCAGCTTCTCTACTCACTACTCATTCCATTTTAACTCCTGTCATGTTTATTCTAACTTCACTTTACTACAATTCTGTTTCAGAATATATCATATAATATCAGTCTCTCCAGGGTCAGACTCTGTTCTCACTAATTTGTTTGAAATAATCACTCTCCCTGCATTACTACGCAGTGGACAGATCTTGACTTGACAAAGCACATCTGACTGAATATGTCAGTCTCTCAAACAACTACCAAATGACACAAATCACCAAATTATAAAAATTAGATAAACAATCTACAGTATTCTAAAGTGTGTGTGTGTGTGTTTTTGCAAGGGTGAAGCTCTCCTGCACCTTCTGAATGAAGGATGTTGCACCCCCCCCCCCCACACACACACACACACACACACACACGTGTGCCTCTACTTCTATATTCTAACGTTGGGTCACACAGCACTGGGGAAATTATTTTCCCTTTCCTTAAAGTTGTATGACCTCAGAGTTAGAATAACAAAGTCTATACAGGAAAAGCAAGGTGGGATTACTCCCACTTGAAAAATAAATAAATCTGACTTGGAGATTCTTACCATTGTGAAATGTTACTGTCTTTGCATAATAAAGGTGTTCTTCTCTGGTTACCACTTTAAATTAACAGGACTACATTCTGAATGTTCTGCAAGGGTTATAAAACTGCTGAAGAAACAAAGACCAACTGAAGAAAAACAAGTAAAGAGTGACAAAACCTCACCAAACCAAAAGGCAAGAAGGCACAAAAAAGTTGCTAGATAAAAGAACTTGATAATTTATTTGTAAAAATAATAAAATAAACACATGAGCGCTTTCGTTTAACAAATGTAAACTTCATCAGACAAATGAATAAAAACAATCTACATTCTACTTTCTGATTGGATGAAACTACCGACATCAAAAAAATTAACCCCTCATATCCCATAATAAACTGAAGTTCTCTAAAAGATATATATATATATATATATTATAAAAGGGTTAGAAAACTGCTAGCAGCCAACAGCAGAGGCTCAGGATGCCTTGAAAAAGATGTTGTTCTCTTTACCAGGTCTCCAAAAATTAAACGCATTGCTGCAGAATTATGTACACTGTATACAAAGACAGTTTAAGAAAAATCCATTTTTAGTTAACTAGGTGTAATTTGTATATGCTGATTTGCCAAATCCCCACAATGTTTTAGGTTTAAGATCACATATAATTTCGGGTATTCTGAAGTGTAAATCAAAATTCCCACCTTCTTGTATGCAGATACAAAATATAAATAAATTTGCTGCTAGCTATTCAAAGAGCATTACTTTTTAAATTACTTACAGTAGAGACAAGAAAGAACGGAATTCATTTTTAGGCAGCCTCTTTAGATGAATGTGTCATCATTTTCTGAAACCGTGAAAACATAACTTAGAGAAAACATTTAATGAATAGTGTAATTTGGCCTTATGGATATACTATGACCTTTAGATTAGATACATTAGACTGTATTGGGGAATGCAATGTGGATTTGAACCTGTACGTACAGACATTCTGGCACTGTAGTTTCAATAAACCGTGACTCGCACAATTCATACTCAATAAAGCCATGGTTGTTACTTTTTTAAATGTCATCAACTCACCAAAGTCTAGTCTCAGAAGTCTAGAACTGTAAGTGGCAGTTATTCTATTTTTAGACTTTAGTTCAGTCTACAAGAGTATCTTATCAAATTATAAATTTGCTTTACAGAACTTTGCTTCATGAGTTACAGAAAACAGATCCTTTTAAATCTGTCTCAAGCCATAGCCATGTATCTAAGGCGTTTTTTCATGGTACAGTGTTCTGCAATTAATTCTGCTGAAAGTCGTATGTACTGTGCAACACCAAAACTATTCTATCAACCCATATGTGTTCTTTGTTTAACTCCCTGACACTTTCAAATCCTCTGTAAATTACAAAACACTGCAAAGTACTTATTTAGCAATAGCTGAAATGGTCCATGGGAGCCTAGTTGTTTTTCTGCCTGTATTGCCCCTGCTCTCCTTAACACAATGCACAAATTTCAGTTATAATACCCATTTTGCTATGGCCTTCCTTAAAACAACCCCCATATTTCTTCATACACTACTTTTGTAGTGTTTATACCAGGAAAGAACCTCAGTTAAAACAAACCCGATATGTAAACAAGCTGTTCTTTATTAAGTAACGGTTGTTGCAGTATATTATTCTGACCAGGTCACTAACAATGTCACAATTCCAGGACCTCATGTAAAAAAAAATATACATATATATCTGTATAATGAACAAAAAGGCTACACAAATTTAAGACATCTGATTCGCTACCAGTCCAAACACTCACTGACAGTACTGCACAGCAACTGTAATGTATACATCAGCCCAAAGAGCATAAATTAAGTACTATTTTTATTTATTATTATTATTATTATTATTATTAGAAAGACATCACCATGTTACAGCAGTAAGGCACTCCAGGGATGTTTGTTATCAGTATAAACATCACTTCTGAGAGGTCAGAACACTTTGTGCCACACTGTCATTGACCCACACAACAAGAACTGTGATTCACACACTATACATACTGGGTAAATAATTCACTTACAGCAAGGCACACTGGTACAGTGAGTGACTTACAGCAATAGGTTTCTTATTTGGTTGTCAGACTTTAGGAATCAGATTGTACCTGAAAGCATTGGATAGATGGAATTTACCTATATAACAGGCACTTGTGCAAGAATTAAAATTAAATTAATCAGCTCAGCAGTTTAGCTAGACTTTTAATTTGACCTGATAAGAAACTCACTCATTACACGGAGTTCTTTGTACATACATGTTGTTTTGAGAAACAAAGTAGGAATTTCACTAGCACTACAGGAGGTGGGATTCATATCCCAGTGAAGTTGCATTACAGGCAGTCCCTGGGTTAAGGATGACATCCGTTTTTAGTCTGTCCTCAAGTCAAATTTGTATGCAAGGAGAAACACGTATATGGAACATTCTACTGTACTGTACTACAATACATTACAGTACAGTAGAACATTCCATAAAAAAAATATATGTTAAACTTACTTCTTTTTATAAGCTTCACTTCACATTTCTGTACTACAGGCATCACGCATGAATGTTTTCCACTCCTTCCTGAACTTTCAGACCTCTGCCAGACCTCCTCCTGTCATCTAGAGCCTAGTGAGCCGCAATGCCATTTGCCCATTCTACTGTACAGTACAGTAAGTGCTTCAGTACTGTGTACTGTACAAGTCATCAGCTTTTACCAATCAGATCGCCAACACGGTGATCTCTTAACCAATTGGATCTCTTGCTCTCTTTGAAGGCGGAAGTAACTGTTCTAATAAGACATGCAAGCAGCTTCACGAACGGGGAAAAGGAAAGTACAAAGAACCAAGTATGGTGCTATGTGAAAAATTAACTATATGAAAAACCGCACTGGAATGGGGGGTATAGGTGGAAAAAAATGTTCACAATAGGTTAATTGATAAACCAATCACATTCCTTAAAAACTTTGTAAAGTATACCCATTTAATAATAAAGAATACAAATATGAAACATGGAATATGAAAAAGTGTGAAAAATTGTACTAGTAGTATAAGAACTTCCCAAATATCAGATTCCATACTGAGAAATAAAATATTAAAAAAATCTATTCTACAGTCTTCCAAATTTTTCCTGCAGCATAGGAAAAATGGAAGCAACATCATTTAAACCTGGGGGTAACATAGCAGCCAACCTTAATTGCCAGTGTGTTTCTTTTTTCCTTAAATAATTTTTTTAATTATCAATTAACCTATTGTCAGCATTGGAGGGATATTTAACTTGCCTGTGTAGTATAACATTGTATTCTGATGAAGTCCCAGGTTGTAGGGACAAAAGCGCTTAATACTGGTGTTGTGTTTAATAAAGTTTTTTTTTTTCATCCAGTGTGGTTTTTCATATTAAAAGGAAAGTACAACAGAATTCTTAATTTTAAGGTAAGATTTGAGCAACTTTAAAGATTTTTATTTATTTTCCCATTATTTCCAACACTGCAGCAGCCCATACTTATCTATGGGTCATCTGTAAGTACGATGTCTGTAGCTCGAGGACTGCCTGTACTTCATTCTGACTAACTTCTCTCTGCATTCTGCATATTTTGTATCAGGAGAATTTCCGCAATTCTTGTTGAGATCAAGGTCTAACAACCTAAAAGCATTAAATGTCATTAACATCTGCAACAGGAAGGCACTAATTACAAGCTCATTTCAAAGACATGCACAAGCATCATGATGTGGGTAAGAATGGGGAACAGGGGCTACTTCCATGCTTTAATATCAGCAGTTTCTTTCGTATTTGAAATGGTTGACTTTCGCTCCATTTGTTCTGGGTCAGATACCACTGTTCAGTACTTGAGAACATTGTTTTTTCTGTTTGTCATTGAAATGGAAAAGGCTACCTATATATATATATATATATATATATATATATATATATATATATATATATATATGGACACAGCGTATGAAGTCAGTGCACAGAATATTTGTAATACTTTGAAATCAGGCCTCCTCTCCTCACAAGTAACAATCAATATGAAGGTATCTCTCAACAACATAAGCAGTAATTAAAGATGCTTCTTACTACAACAATACGGAACGTGGTGGTAATTAAGGCTTCCTATTGAAACACTGGCTCTTGAAACATCGAATGTTGACAGACTGGAAAAAAAAATTTAAAAAAAAAGGAAGATCAAAAATGTAGGGGAAGAGCAAATCTGGAACATTGCTCTTCGCCTTTAAACTTCATTTATGCAAAGGGGCAAGTCCCACCTGCACCCATGAGGTGGGGGACAAGCCCTCCACCCCCACCCCAAACTTATATATAGCAACTCAGATTGCATACCTTGGAGAAAAAGGGAATACTCTGAGAAATGGCAAACTTCAACTTGGTATGCATAAGCCCATTTTATCAGCCATTCATTCTCCATGTTTTAGTACTTACTCTAGCGGGTCCACTCCTGAAGTTTTAAATGGTTACAGGTAATTAACTTGATCCACAAAGGAATGATGTTCTGAAAATACTTTCTGATCTTTACCTTTAATAGATAGTGCCAAAGAGCCTCATAGACCCATCCTTTTTCCTGACTGCCACTCCATGCTAGACCTCACAAATGCTAATTTTGCAGACATCAGTAATGTACATCTTGTTACCCGGTGACCTGTACACCTTAAACTTGAAATGCCCAGACGTCCATCAGGTCTGACAACTTTCAGAGTATAACCTCATGGTAATAAAAGGATTTCCACCCTTCATTTCATCAAAGTGTTGCAATTTTCAGACAAAAATGCTACTGAAGCAGGAAATTATTTCATAACTCATCTAAAAGACCTAAACATAAAATTAACCCAGTCATTACAAGGCTAACAAAATGCCCAGAAGTGGTTGCATGACCAAAGAACTAAAAGGAATGACTGCAAACACAAACACAGTCACTTTCAATCTCTCAGGGAAAAAAAGTTCATTTCCTCAGTGACTATGCCAAAAAAGGCATTAGGCACCAAAGATCACATTATGTTTTGTTGCAGAAAGGCCAAAGCTCTTTAAAAAACAGTAATGAATTTCCATCACTGACAGAACCCTCAAATATACTCCCAAAGAACTCAAATGTATTGTATGGTAATGAGACTGATTTGACTGGACAGAAGACTTCCTGCATCAATTCTTGAAACACAGGTGCCACCTTGCTCAGTGTTTAAAACTCTGCCATCTACTAATGCCTCCCCTCACCCCTTGCCACCTCCCTTTCACGTCAGGCAAATCACATTACAGGATATTGACAATTTTTCAGATCAGATCTCAAACCATGGCTACCTGTATTACATAGAATTTGTCCTTTGTTTATTAACTTGGGTAAAGAATATATTAATACACTACTTCCTATCTATAACTATCCCTCTCTCTCAGAATAACTCTTACATCTGGAAGGCCACCATCATCTGCTACCATAAAAAAATTAGATGTCATGTAATACATGACTGGATTAACTGAAAGAGAGAGTTACAATGCAGCCTGTCTAGAGCTGTGTGTTTGGATGGGGTTGAATAAAGCATGGTATGCTCCCCCCAAGGCAATAATAGAAGAGTATATCAGGATACATGGATTACATCGAACCAAGTTACACCCCACCAGAATTACTCAACTTCATTTAGCTGAACCCATTTTTTAATTGCATAGTGAGAATGATTTTGTTAACCACCAATAGTGCATGATCCCAGGGTTACAGTGCAGTATAATGACACAGTATCCTACAAAATTACTTTTTTGATAAAGTCAGCATTTTCCTTTTCGGCTAACTTTATTTTTCTGATGACGCCCAGTTTAATGAAACATGGTTTGATGAGTTACTGAATCTGAATGTGTGTTACAGGGGTAAGGGGGAGGTGAATGATACTCAACACTGAACTGTACATCAATGGCCTTCAATTAATGACATTTTCAGATATTACTTTAAAAGCTCAAGAAAAGATATAAACTCTCAGTATAATACTATAGAATATAACTGTGGCCCACTAAAACATGATCTTTTTACAAAGAACCGGAAACATGTGCAGGTAGATAGAAGTCGTTCTTACCAAAGGGTACAGTCAGTACCTAACAGGGGAGGATCTAGCAGCAGTTTATGCAGTAGATTTTGCAAGTTTTGTGGGCAGGTGCATTATTTAAAGTGACAGGAAACACAATACCTGCCTACAACTAGCTCACAAAGTATGTGTTGCTTCAGGCTGTTTTTAAGTAGTGATTAGTAGAAACAAGTATGCGGCAAACATGTCACAATTCAGATGACATGATGTCATGCAGCAAACTGAACATCTTACTGCAAAAGCACTTAGCAGAAAAGAACAAAAAGAAAAAAATACAAACAGTGCGTAGCTGTGTAAGATCTTAGCATAATAGTAGATGTCCTACTTCTCACTGTTGCAGTATTCTTTATACTTGGGAAGAGTACACTAGCTACTGGAAAATATGGGAAAAGGAAGGCACAGAAGAGAGCTCCACAAACTCATGAAAGATGGACCTGGCAAAACCCTCCCTGGGCCTGGAAATGACATCCAACTAGTAATGTCTGGTAAAAGTGTGAGCAGAAGACAAAATAGCAGCTTCCAAGATGGATCTGGTAACCAGACCCTTGAAAAAGCACCAGAAAAAGGCCACTGCCCTTGTTGAATGAATACAAAAAGAAGAGAAAAGCTGCTTGACACAAAAAGAACAGTGAAAAGAAATGGCCTTAGAAATCCAGGAGAAGATGGTTGGCTTAGACCCTGCCAAACCAAATTTCCCAGCATGAAAGGAACAAACGGTTATTCACATTTCCTCATATGTTTTGTCTGGTTCAGGTAATATCTTACCTGTCTATGTAAATCCAAGGGTATAAGGAGCCCTTTCACTAGTATTCTCTGGAGAAGGGAAGGGAGATGAATGGACTGATTCAAGGACAAATCATTAACCTCCTTGAGTATAAAGGAAGGATTGGTAATGAAGAGACACTGTCCTGGTGAAAACCAAAAAAGGAGGAACTGCTATGAGAACTTGAAGTTCAGAGATCCTCTTGGCCTAAGTAAAGAGACACCAACAACAAATTCTGGAGAAGAAACAACTGCAGGCTCAAAAGGGACAGAGTCAATTTCTCAAGAACAAAGTTAATGTCCCAAGAAGGAGAAACAGGCATTCTTGGAAGCTGTGCATGAAGGACACCTTTTAATAATGGTTAAGGTGTTTACTTCACAGCCACAGACTACAAGGTTCAATTCTCACCTTTAGGTGAAATTGGCTAGGTTTAAAATGGCCTATAAGGGTAGCTAGCCTAGTACTTACCTGTGAACTACGAACTTAGAAATTGTTTGACTTCAAAACTAGAAGCCAAAGGAGGACTCAAAGGCAGACAGGTAGAAATAGCCAACAGATAAATATGCCAAACCAGAATTGAGAAAATCACACAAATAAGGAAGAACCGTAGGAAGCCCGACTGAAATAGGGTCCAAGTCTTGCTTAAGACACCAAATAGAAAATCTTTTCCATTTAATTACATATGACTTTCTAGTATTGGGATTTCTGGCCTCCTACAAAACCCACAGTACATCCTCAGAAAATTGGTACCTGAAAGGAATCAAAACCCTCTCACTCAAAGTGTCAATTGATGGGTGGACAAGTGAGTGTTAATGAGAGACCCCTTGTGCTGGGTGAGAATAGCCATCCTATGAGGCAACTTGTGATGATTGCCCCTGACCAGATGATGAAACAGAAGGGGAACCAGTGCTGTCTGCACCAATAGGGAGTCACCAGCAAGATGTTGGGCGTGTCCCACGTGATCTTGTGCAGGGCCTTTTGTAGTGGAGGAAGAGTGGGGTAGGCATACAGAAACATCCCCTTCCAAGAAAAAGGGACAGAATCCATTTTCCAAGCCAAAGGATTTAGCACTCTGGAGCAGAACTGCAGGAAGTTGTCTGTTCTGAGGGGAGGCAAAAAGATCTACCTGAGAAGTACCTCATGAATGTACAATGTCCAGAAACATCTTGTGAAGTATCCATTTTGTGATGATTTGTCCTGGACCTGCTCAAAAAGTCTGCCACAAGACCATGCTCTAAAGGAATGAATATCACTTGAAGAACTAAGTGATGGCAGACTTCAAAATCCCAAGCCTGAAATACCAGCCATCAAAGAAAGTAATGTTTTGTGCCCCCTTGTTTGTTGATGTACCGCATGACTCTGGTAACGTCAGTAAAATCCTTTAGAGGACCTGGACCCCAAAGAGAGTGAAGAGCCAGGAAACCTAGAAGTAGAGCCCTCATCTCCTTAATGTTGATATGATTTGCCAGTTGTTGAGGGGACCAAAGACCCTAGACTTCTCCGTTGTTGGTGACTCCCCAACCATGATCAGAAGCATCCACATGCAGCTCATGAGTAGGAAGAGGAACCTGAAAAGGCAGACCTGGATTCAGGGAAATGTGGTGAATCTACCAGCAGAGCTCAAGCTTGAGACAAGGTAAGAGAGGGATCAGATACTCTAGAGGGTGTCACTGCTGAATCCAAATAGTCTTGAGATACCGTTGAGGAATGGTGTGAGTGAGGGTGAACCCACACTGCGCAAAAGCACAGTGAAGTGGAGATTGTGAAGCAGGAGCTGCTGAGGGGGGCTTGGATTAAAAGGCATCTAAATAAGGGGATATTTAAATTCCTTGAAGTTTGCAGAAGGCTACCACCAAAGCAAGACATTTGGTAAAGACCCTTGGTGATGTTTTAACACCAAAAGACAAAGTAGAGAACTAATAATAAGAGGAAGAAACAGGGAAATGAACAAAGGCTCCTGTGAAGAGGATGAACAGGAATATGGAGGTAAGTGTCCTTTAAATCTTAGAGATGCCAGAATGGGCTGAGGAAGCAACAGAGGGAAAGTGTCTGAAAAGATGACATCCTAAAAGAAGGGACACCGAAAAAGGTTTTGTGAAAAGACATGTCTAGAATGGGCCTCCATGACCCCTCCTTCCTGGGAACTAGAAACATACGGGAATAAAAACCTGTTCCCTGATAGTTACTTGTTCCACCATATCCTGCAGATCTTAAAGACAAATGAGGGAGCTGGCAAGAATGAGGCTGAGGACAGCTGGAAACTGGAGGAAAGGACTTCCAAGCCATAAAATAACCATTCTGGACAATGGAGAGTACCCATGTGTCTGTTGTAATTTACTGCCAAACTGAATAAGAAAGAGAGTCGGCTTGAGGGTCAGAGGAATCCAGCCAAGGGGCAGTGGAGGCTGGATATCATACAGGTTCATAGGTTCATACTAGGCTATCTGCCCCGGGGCAATTATAAGCCTAGCCCGATTCTGTATGGCTTATGCCACCCCTTGATTTGAGTATACTGTGCCCTTTTTAAGGCTTAGTTTACTGTGCCTCTGTCTAATAGTGACACGGGAGTAATCCCTGGGACAAACCTACAATCCCCCATCCACCTATCGAGATTCTTCTTGAAGAGATTCAGTGAGGTGCTCTGCCTCACATGAACTGGAATTCTATTCCAGAGCGAAGGGAGCCTCTGGGTTATGAACCTGTCCCTCCAGCAAGTTCTATTTATTTCTATGCTGAGGTTCAAGTCCCTCGAGTGTGTGGCTCTAAGGGATTTATATTTACTGAGGTGGAGCATGTCCATTAATTCTGGATTTGACATAGCTATGTATGTCAGGCATAGATCGCCTCGAAGTAGGCGGTATGCAACTGAGTAGAGCTGGAGTTGTTTTTAACCAAGCAGTATATGGCATCTGTAAGAGACCCTTGATCCTCTTGGTGAGATACTTTTGGGGTCTCTCTAATTGCTGCAGGTGTCGGGTAAGGTACATCTCAAAAGGGGCACTGTATTCTATGAGGGGCCTGATGAGGGATGAATAAAGGGGCACGATTACCTCTTGATCTAGATGTGAAACCCTTCGTGATGAGGTGGGCTATGTAGAAGGTCTTTCTAACCACTTTGGCAATGTGGTTTTCAAAGGAGAGATTGCTATCAACTTGGGTCCCCAGGTCCCTAATAACTTTCTCTGTACTTAATGGGTTTCCGCCTGTGTGGTAATTTGTGGGCACATTGTTTTTGCCAAAGGGTATGACTATACATTTTTTGGCATTTAGCTTTAAACCATGGTGCTGGCACCAGTTATCTGTCTCTGTGAGACCTTTTTGAAGGATGTTTGTGTCAGCTGGAGAGTCGATTATGGCACCCAGTTTGCAGTCGTCTGCAAACTTGGTGAGCCATAGTCCTTCCACGTTTGCCTGTACCTCGGAAAAGTATATACCGAACAAGAGTGGTCCCAGGACAGAACCCTGTGGGATGCCACTTGTGACCGGTTTTGAGTCTGACATGGCTCCAGCAACTCTCACTCTGTGGGTTCTGTCTTTGAGCCAGTTTGCAACCCATCTTATGACATAGGGCTTTTAATTTAAGCTGGATAGCTTATCTATGATGCCCGAGTGGGGTATTGTGTCAAATGCCTTTGCAAGGTCCAGATAGGCTGTGTGGACTACCTTCCCTTCATCTATGGCTTTGGTGACTGTTTTGAAGAAGTCAACTAGGTTCAAAAGGCAGGATCTGCCCTTGGCAAAGCCGAACTGGGTAGGATCTAGTGTCTGTAGGTCCCCAATTTCTGATGATCCTCTCCACAGCCTTGCAGACTAAGCTAGTCAGGCTTATGGGGCGATAGTTTCCAGGATCCGTAGAGGCTCCACCTTTGTGGAGTGGGACCACTGTTTCTGTACGCCATTCTGTGGGCACATATCCTGTAGTGAGGCTGAGATTGTACAGCTGTTTTATTTGAGGGATTAGTTCCTCTTGGAGTTCATGTAGGACGCAACCTGGGACACCATCTGGTCCCATGGAAGCAGTGTTTTTTGCTTTGGAGAGGGCAGCCTTCACCTGGGCATCAGAGATGTTTAGGAGGCAGCCCTCTGCTGGGATAGATACTTGCTCTTTTGGGGGGGGAGGGGGGGAGAAGTTTGCACTGAACCTGTCTGCCAGGATATTGGCGATGTCTGTGGGTTCAGTGTATTTTTTGTTGTTTAGAATCAACTCAGAACAAGTCTGTGAGTTGCATCCCAGGTTCCTAACATAACTGAAAAAAGCCTTATGATTGTCTTTGGTGTCCTGTGCAATTTTTCTCTTGAAGCTGGCCTTGGAGGATTTTATGAGGGATCGTAATTTTTTGCTAGTATTGATCAGAGATGCCTTCCCTATTAGGGATTTTGCTCTATCATGTAGTAGCTTCCTCCTTCTGTTGTACAGTTTATTTATGGCAGGGGTCCACCAGACTGGACGCCTGCCTTTGGATGATTGGGTCTTGGTTTTGTTTGGGATAGCATGATCCATGCATTCCTGGAGATGTCCGTAGAATGCGTTTATATAGGATTCTGCAGTTTGGGCGTAGTTTCCACTGGCCCTGGGGCCTTGAAGGATTCCACTTCAGTTTTGAGAAGTGAGAAGTTCGCTTTTGAGAAGTTTTTCACTGTGGTTTTCTGGGCTGGGGGTGGGGTCGGGATGTGGACATCCAGTGAAATTAATTTATGGTCTGATCTTACCAATGAGGGATATACTTCTGGTGTGGAGCATAGAGTCCCCATGTTGGTAATGATCAGTTCTAGTATGTTGTCCCCTCTTGTGGGAGTGGTGACTAGTTGTTCCATAGCATTTGAGTTTATAATTTCCAAGAACCTTTGGGCTAAGGTGCTGGGGCTTGAGTAGTGCTCCCAGTCAATGTTTGGGTAGTTGAAGTCACCCAATATAATGGTGTTCGGAGAGATCTTCATGTTCTCCAATGTTTTCAGGAAAGCCGAGTGGGATTCCTGACTTTGAGATTGTGGTCTGTAGGATGCTATAAACTGAAAAGCAGTCTTTCCCACTGTTAGTTGCACATGGATGGTCTCCGATACTTCATGCAATGCCACTAACCTGGAGGTGTGGATATCCTTGATAAATATGGAAACTCCCCCTCCTTCTGTGGTTCGGTCCGGGATTTGGGGCCGAAAAGCATGATACGAGGTATAGCCTGGTAGTGCTGGGGTGTTCTCTGGAGCCTTGAACCAGGTTTCTGTCACTGCAAGATATCGATGTTCTCCATACTGAGGAGAGCTTCGAGTGCGTGCATCTTGAGGTTAAGACTTCTGGCGTTAAGCAGCATTACCCTTAGTTTCTTGTTCCTTGTGCTGTCTATGGGGGTGGGTTTGACTTTTGAGCCTTGCCTAAAAAAGGCACTATGGGGATGGCAAGAGCCTTTGCCAATATCGGAAAGCCCAGTGGTGACAGGTGCAAGCCGTCCCTAGGGAAGCAACGTGGCTTGTCGAGCATGTCATCCCAGGCTGACAGACACTGGGATCCCCTTTGAATGACACCAAAATTTTAGCCAATTGTTAAAATTGATCATTTTGTCTTTGTACTGTGGCATCATTCTAGGTGAGGGTAAGATGCTGCTCAAGGTCAGGGTCATACCAGCTTGGGCTACATGATCAGAGAGCTCCTCTATGTCTCTTTTCATGTAGTCCAGGGAGGTATGTCTCAGGTCATTCACACCAGCATGTACAATGACCGAGTCATATTTGTATTTGCTTTGGAGTGACCTGAGTGCTTGCATTATGTGGCGGATCCTAGCACCCGACAGGCAGCTCACCGTGACCTTCTCTTTATTCAGCCTGGTGAGCGGGACGTCAGTGTGTCTGATAATAGAGTCACCTATTACAAGAGTATCAGGTGTGTTATTCAGCCTTAAGGGCTGTGGCTGCTTGGCACACTGACTTTGTGGGCTATGTGTTGTGCGTGTTTTGTTTTGAGGTAGCGTTTGCTTGGATGTCTGCTTTGGAGAGCTCTGTTGCTTAGGTAGATTTTTATTTAGAGCCTCCGAGTATGTTTTTGTGTATTTATGTGTTTGGTTCGCTGATGTGGTGGGGCTATGTGATACTGGAATTGTGTTGTGTGAGGTTACCTTCTCCTCCTGACTGGTTACACCAGTTTTGAGATGAGAGAGCTCAGCCTCCAGTTTGGCTAAATAGTTGCATCTCTCACATATATTTGAACCTGTTTGGAGGAGGAGAGGGTTGTCCGTGTACATGAGACAGTTGTAACATTGCCTCAAAATTCCCAGATTCACCAGCTGGACTGGAGAGGAAACCATTGACTGACCTTTGGACATGCTAGAGTAATATAGGGAAACTGAATTTAAGACGGACCAATAGAGGACAGGGTAATCGTAGAGAGTATAAGAGTAAGTAGTGCTTATGGTTTAATAGTGCTAACTTGTAGGATTACTTAATTGAACCAGTGAAGGGCCTTAGAATGAGAATATGGTGTTTAAATTGAGAGATAGAGCAGTTCTAAGGGAAAAAGTGAAAAGCAGACTTTGTGGAGCCAGGAATAGTTTAAACCCAATTAGGCGGTAAACCCAATTAGGCGGCACTGCCCGCTGTTGCGCTATGCACAAAAACGCGCAAAAGAAGGTTTTAAGAGAGGAAGATGAAGGAGTTAGGAACTGACCCAAAATGGCCAATAAAACTACAGTTTCAAGTCAGTAACCACTCCCACAGGGGCAGGCAGGCTGCTCAATGTTTTTCACTGCCACTGATCAACAGAGAGACTTCCCTTTAGCCCAAGCAAAAAATGGCCTCCAAGAAACTTACAAACAGTTCAAGAACAGCAAGCCTGTAACTGAACTTTTTTAAATCTCAGAAAAGTGGGAAAAAAGCAAGACTTTTTTTTGTTTTTTTGTTTTTTTCAGAGATATCAGAGGTTCACAAGTGTCAAGTTATAACAGTGCAGTAAATGACCCCACACAAGAGTGCTAGGCCAAAGACAGATAAAATGCAAGTTTTGAGAAAAAAACAATTTTAAAAATGAGTGCAAACAGGAAATTCAGTAAACAGCTCTAGGTTGTGCTCTAAATACAGTTACTAATGCAGAAATCAAGTTTAACAAGCCAGAAAATGCTCAAAATAGGCGGCTATGCAGAAAAACTTAGCAAATAAACAGAGGAAAAATACTAAAATCTCAAAAGTGGCTCCTTTCTTCTCTCAGCGTTTTCTCCTCTTGGTGGGTGCTTCACCAACAGCCAACAAGCCTGAAAAGACGCCAAAACCACGAGGCAGGTTTGTCAGGAAAAGAAGGTTTTTGGCCACTAGAGCTCTGACTGGGCTTGGCTGGGAAAATTTGCTTAGGAATCCTATTGCTCCTGTCTAGGCTGCCTGTGGACAAAAGGTTCAGATAGATAATTCCTCTGGATTTTAGGGTTAGGGGAACAAAGATTTGTTTCAGGTCCTGTATAGACTTATCCTGAAGAAGCTTTAAACAATTCTGCAGCAGCAGTAACAAAGAGATTCTAGCTGTCTAAGGGAGAATCTAAAGGTTTGGCCTTAATGTCTTCAGGTAAAGCTTAAAGGCACAATTAAGAGTATCTCCTCCTGACACAGCCAGATGCAGCTGCCCTAGAAGAGACATCAGGAGCATCATAAGTGCAGTTAATGGCATGCAGAGCCACTTGAGAGACAAAACTCAAAAGAGAAAGGGTAGAAGTCTTACCATCCAAATCAGGCATATCAGTCAAAAAAAAACTAAGTTAGGAGAGAAGAGCCAGGACATATCTAGTCATGTGGGTCTGGTAATTATTGACCCTAAAGGCCGAAGTAGCAGAAGTATACACTTTTCCCCATGCCTTGCCACAGCACAGCTGTCCTTGTCAGAAGATAAGAGCTTGGAATAGGATAGCAGTTTGGACAGCTTAGCTTATTTGCATGTTCTCCCTGCGTTCGCGTGGGTTTCCTCCGGGTACGCCGGTTTCCTCCCACATTGTAAAGACATGCTTCTGGAGCATTTCTCCCCGGGCCTCCACTGAAAACAGGATCTGTGGAACCTAGTCGGACTTTCCCAGTCAACAAATGTTAAATAAATAAATAAAAAAATAAAAATAAATAAATTATCTGTGGACATGGAAATAACAGTAGGATCAGATGAAGGACTTTTGTACCAATACTTGTGCTCCTCAGGGACTTTATAAATTTTGACTGCCTTTTTAGGGGCCAGAGGTTGAGAGCCAGGAGCCTGAGAAACCGCTGAAAATGTTTCTAAGGGACAGCTAAAATAGGAGGGACTGCAGAAGGTTGAGGAAAGTCCATTTGCAAGAGTTCATAATATTTCTTTTGAACATCAGAAACCTGAGAACAGTCCCATTTAAACTGGTTCATCATGCAGACCACTGTATCCCCAAAAGATAATTCTTCAAAAAGAAAAACAAGGGACAGTGAATCTTCTTCATCAGACCTCAAGGTGAGAGGACAGGAGAGTGGATCTGGGAGGAATAAGCCAATGATTCATCACCAGAAACTAACTCTTCATCAGAAGAACCAGAATCCTTAGGCCTATTAAAGGTAGTGGAAGACTAGGCAGAAACAGGGACAAACAATCCCTGTGAGGAGGTTCAGAGCCATAAGGGCATTGAAGAAACCTTGAGTAAAGACCTGCCACTCTTTTTGAGGCTCCTTAGCAATAGAAGCCACATGTTTGGTATTTTTTTAAAGGGACTCTGCTTTAACAAATCTAGGAGGTTCATAGGTTTATACTAGGCTATCTGCCCTAAGGCATTTATAAGCCTAGCCCAAATTTTTGTGGCTTACGCCACCCCTTATATGAAAAAATACTGTGCCCATTAGTTTGTTGTGCCTCTGTCCAGCAGTGACACAGAGATGATTCCCGGGGTAAACCTACGATCTCCCATCCACAGGTCTAGATTTCTCTTGAACAGAGTCAGCGAGGTGCTCTGCCTCACATGGACCGGGATTTTATTCCACAGCATAGGGAGTCTCTGAGTGATAAATCTATCCCTCCAGCACGTCCTATTTATATCCGTGCTAAGGTTTAAGTCGCTTGCTCTAGTGGTTTTGGTGGATTTGGATTTTTGAGGTGGAGCATGTCCATTAATTCCGGGTTGGACATGGCCTTGTATGTCAGGCACATGTCACCTCTGAGCAGACGGTATGCGACTGAATAGAGCTGGAGTTTCTTCAATCTGGCAGCATATGACAGATTTTGGAGTCCCTTTATCCTTTTGGTGAGGAACTTTTGGGGTCTCTCCAATTGCTGCAGATGTCTGGTGAGATACATCCCGAATGGGGCATTGTACTCGATCATTGGTCTGATAAGTGAAGAGTACAGGGGAACAATGACCTCACTAGATCTGGATGTGAATCCTTCATGATCAGGTGGGCAATGTAGAAGGTCTTTCTAACCACTTTAGCAATGTGAGTGTCAAAAGAAAGGCCACTGTCAACCTGGGTCCCCAGGTCCCTGATAACCTCTTCTGTGCTTAGTGGATTGCCACCTATATGGTAGCTTGGGGTTACCTTGTTTTTCCTGAAGGGTATGACTATACATTTTTGGCGTTTAACTTCAGGCCATGGCTCTGGCACCAGCTATCTGTTTCCGTGAGTCCCTTCTGAAGGATATCCGTGTCCGATGCACTTTCCACTATGGCCCAGTTTGCAGTCGCCTGCAAACTTTGTCAGCCAAAGTCCTCCCATGCTGGCCTGTACTTCTGAGAAGTAGATGCCAAACAATAGGGGCCAAGGACCGAGCCCTGTGGGACACCACTTGTGACCGGCTTGGAGTCTGACACAGCGCCAGCAACTCTAACCCTGTGGGTTCTGTCCTTAAGCCAGTTTGCAACCCATCTTGTGACATATGGGTTTACATTTAAGCTGGTAAGTTTTTCTACAATACCCGAGTGGGGTATTGTGTCGAAAGCCTTTGCAAGGTCAAGGTAGGCTGTATGGACTGCCTTTCCCTCATCAATGGCCTTGGTGACTGTTTCAAGAAGTCGACCAAGTTCAAAAGGCATGATCTTCCCTTGACAAAGCCAAACTGGGTCGGGTCCAATGTCTGCAAGTCCCCTATATCTTTGTTTATGAGCTCCATTATGATCCTCTCCATAGCTTTGCAGACTAGACTTGTTAAGCTTATGGGGCGGTAATTACCAGGGTCCGTGAGGCGCCTTTGTGGAGTGGGACCACAGTTGCCGTGACGCCACTCCTTGGGCACGTATCCTGTGGTAAGGCTGAGATTAAACAGCTGCCTTATGCGGGGTTAATTCCTCATTTAGCTCGTGTAGCACACAGCCGGGGACACCATCCGGTCCCATTGATGCTGTGTTTTTAGCTTTAGAGAGAGCAGCTTTCACCTGCGCATTTGAGATGTCCGGGAGGCTACACTCGGCTGGGATAGTTATCTCTCCTTTAGGGGAGAGAGGGGTGAAGTTTGCACTGAACCTGTCTGCCAGTATGTTGGCAATGTCTGTGGGTTCAGTGATTTTTGTATCATTTTGGACTAATTCTGAGCATATCTGGGAGTTTCCACCCAGGTTCCTAACATAGCTGAAAAAGGCCTTATGATTGTCCTTTGAATCCATGGCAATTTTTCTCTCAAAATTGGCCTTAGTTGATTTTATGAGTGCTCGTATTTTTTAGTAATAATGATCAGGGCTGACTTCCCTTTTATGGATTTTGTTCTATCATGTAATAGCTTTCTCCTCTTATTGTAAAGTTTGTTAATGGCTGGGGTCCACCAAACTGGACGTTTGCCCTTTGTGGAAAGAGTCTTGGTTTTATTTGGGATTGCCTGATCCATGCAGTCCTGGAGGTGTTCATAGAAGGCATTTGTAAGGGCTTCCGCAGCTTGGGTTGTGGTTTCCTCTGGCTCAGGGGCCTTGAAGGATACTACACCAGTCTTGAGTTGTGTGAAGTTTGCTTTAGAGAAGTTCTTCACTATGGTCTTTTTTGTTTGGGGTGGGGGCGGGATGTGGATTTCCAGTGAGATTAGTTTATGATCAGATCTCACCAATGAGGGATATACTTCCGGTGTGGAGCATTTTGTCCCCATGTTTGTGACAATGAGATCTAGTATATTTTCTCCTCTCGTGGGAACAGTTACTAGCTGTTCCATGGCATTTGAATTTATGAACTCCAGGAACCGTTGGGCTAGAAAGTTAGGGCTTGAGTAATGTTCCCAGTCTATATTCGGGTAGTTGAAGTCACCCAATATGATGGTGTTTGGAGATACATTTATACCCTCCAGTGTCTTCAGGAAGGCTGTGTGGGGTTCCTGAGTTTGAGAGGGTGGCCTGTAGCATGCTACAATTTGTAGAGCAGTTTTGCCTATGGTTAGTTGCACCTGGATGGTTTCCGAAGCTTCGTGCATTGCCACCAACCTGGAGGTGTGGGTATCCTTTATGAATATGGATACACCCCCTCCTTTTGTGGTGTGGTCCGGGTTTTGAGGCCGGAACGCATGATATGAGGTTCAGTCCCCTGCCAATATTTGATAAGGATGCCAGGTACCTCTTCCCTAACTAATATTTGAGGAATCCCCCTAGGCCTTTCAAATATAACCAGCCATAGTTCCCCCTTGTACATCAGCATCAGATGTATGCATAGCCTTGGCAGACATCTGGGTAGACAGACCCATGTTGGCCTCTAACTGGGTTGCAGCAGAGGGATCAGAGGTTGGTATCAGATGGTCCTTACGTTCTTCATTCAGCCCAGTGAAGATGTCCAGCAGAGGCAGTACAGCAGCAAGATAAGAATGTGCCTTTTTGGCTTTTTTCTTAAGTGGTGGCTGAACTTTGTCTGCAGGTGAATTTGGCCATGGTACCCTTAGCATAATTAGAGAAGGACAACAGATGACTGCAGAGTGTCCTAGGGACAAATGCCTGCCAAGTCTCACACTGTGTATGGTCATGTGTTGCATGTATATAAAAAAAAAAAAAAAAAAAAAAAAAAAGCACTTTTGTGTCTATCTGTATGGTGAATCAGCCTCTCGTATGCACATGTCCCCTTCTTGGAAGACATGTAAACAAACTACAAGGAGAAAAAAGAAAGGAAGGAACCGAAATGTTGAACTTATCTTTAGAAGGCTTGATATATGAGCCTACTCAGTGAGCAGCATACAAACTGAATTCAGAGGCAGAATTCAGACTGGTGCCAAAGACATTCCGAGGATTAGGCATCCATATGTCACATTTGTACCTTATGCTTTGCATGAAGATCGTACATCTGATGTACGATGCCTAGAAGGTGAAAAAGGCTTTGGTATGCTGGCTGTGGACATACAACTATCCTCGGCAGGATACCCCAAGAGTAAAGAATACTGCAACAGTGATAAGTAAGGACATCTGGAGGTTCGACATCTCAAAGAGGTTTAAACAAGAATGGGAAGAATTCACAAAAGAAATCTCTATACAGACTCTCAGTGACCACATGCATGAACCAAAAATAAAAGGTATTTGCCGAAAGACTACAAATAACTGTTGATCAGGTAAAGTAGCACAATGTTGTGGTGTCCATATAGTGCATCTTTTACTGCTGCTTTCAAAGCAGGCACCCATACTGTTTCAGCCTTCTACAAAGAGATGGAGAAAGATGTTTACTAAATGGTAGTATTGGTGGGCAGAGAACTCTTTCCATGACAATAGGGAATGTCAAATACTGACACCTGCTGACACAGACACTAACGCTCTTGTATGATGCTTGAGAGTCAAGGAAGTTGACACTAGTTCTTATCTGGTATGGTTACTGTGCGAAGGGTGCTTGACCAACAACTCGGAATAGGATTAGAAAACCACACAGAAGCTTCAGCCTGATTGGAACATCTTGTGACACTTACCAATGTTGTGCCACTTCTCGGAGTTCAAGCTTTTGCTACTCTGAAGAGGATGTAAACTCAGTCATAAAAAATAGAAGTAGCTACTGGCCGTGGTGGAAACTGAAAACCAAATACAATCAAAAATCCTTACATAACTTGTGCTATCTGTGTATACCTCTCAACCTCTCAGGGCAAGAATTCTGGACAACTTCAAAAATAATGGGGGGACAAGGTCCAAAAATAGGGGCAAGGTTTAAATATTGCTCTTATAAACTTAGAAAGTTAATAAAATAACAATTCTTGCGTTAGCATGCATTTTCTGAAGGGTATGAAACGTGAAACTCAAATGTCTTATTATTTAATGACTTCTGTCCTCTGTGATGTGCCAGAATACAACACGAGGACGAGACCAAAAAATATGAGGCACAAATATAGATAGTTGACTATGAAATATGACCACAACTTGTCTTCAATTTCTTTCTTCTGAATTCTGGTTCTCCACTGATAATCATTCTGTGCAGTACTGCAATTTCTGCTGAATTAAACACAGAGTACTTATTTATGCTGACCTGACTAGTTCATTAGACCAGTGGCCTCTTTTCAGGGGAGACATAAGATGACATTCATAATTAGCAGGGGAAATTTGGTCAGGCAATGTGGAACTTGCCCTATTCTTTTCAATAAGTGTTTGAGGATCTTTTACATCCACTAGAGTTATCACACAATCAGGCAACTAGGGCTTCAATTTTACCATTTCATCCAAAGGGTGGTACTCTCAGGAATGCAGCACCCACCTATTATGCTACAATGCAGTAGCAGTACTTGGAAATAAATCCTAGTACCTGTTGCAGGAACAGAACCCATAGTCATCTGATCTTGCAGCACCAAAGGTGGGTGTGCTACATAATCTAGTAAACTCAGGAAATACTGCATTCAAATGAGTAAATCCTTTTTTTTTTCTTTTTTTTTTTAAACTACCAACTTTCTTCTCAGTCGCAATATTTAATTATGCTAAGATCACTATATGCTTCTTAGAAAGAGATCCAACAAAAATGATTATTCCGAATATCACACTTTCATAGTCAGGGTGCAAAAGATATGATGGATGGCTCCCTGAAGTCAGTTGTGATACCATTGTGTAACTGGGCAGAGGAGAAGCCTAAAAGTAGTAAAAAAAAAAAAATAGCTTTAGTTTTGCAAAAACTGAGTTCAGTCATAAGCTTTGCTATTGCCTCATTTTTAAGAGACTAAAAAACATCTTCTAGATATCAGATAGTGTGGTACCACCTTTTTCTGAACTGGAGTCACACCATATAAATTGTTCCAGTGGTCAATCTGCTAACCAGTAAACACTGATACTCTTAATTTCTTCCCCGACTGCTTAAGAGGGCAGAGAATTCCATTTACCTCTATGGAATGTAATTCAGGGTTACCCCTTCCCCCAATCAGTCTGTGTGTAACATAGCATAAATAGCATTGAAAAATATCATATTTCTGCAGTATAACCTGTCATAAAGCTTTGATTTAACACTGTCAAAGTTGGTGAAAAAAGCAGAATTGATTTAACCCTGGTTGATTCTTTACTGAGGTAAACGAAGCTTATGAACTCATGTAATTTGCCCCATCAGAAAAGGGTACTGAACCTCGCTAGTGAGGATGCAGAAATAAAATTATAGGGTACCAGTTTGGTTTTATGTTAGCTTTCGACTGCTTCCACCAGTGAAAGTTACTATACTCAATATAATCGCCTAATGCATTCTGAATTATAATGTCCATCTCAACCTCTCTCCATTAACAGCAGTGCATCACCAGTGCTTTTGTAACTGTGCTCCTAAATGAGGCACCTGCTCTTCACGTACAGACTTGTGCAATGGCGTGAGCTGTTGTAGGAGTGGATCCTGTTCTGCACTGACACATATAATGTATCTATCCATGCATGTATTAATTGATCAAGGCACGTACCAAGGGATTTTTCATTTCTCAGTTTTGTTTTCTGAAGCACAAGCAGTGATCTTGTACTTGCTGGGTCTGCTGAAGGTTTTTGTGTGTCAATTCCTGCCATCAGAAGCTACTGCAAACAGTTATGTAATCCTTGTCTGGAAACATGACACATTCATATATCGTGTGCCTACAGGGTTAAATGCAGCTATTCACACTGGCTGAAGCTACTCATAAATTAAGTTAATAGCCCAGACATTAAGTTGGTTTGGACATTAGTAGGAAAGCTGGTGGAGCAATGACCTTTGATACTATCTTGTTTTAGCTGAAAATTCTGCTGCTAACCAGATACTGCAGGGGAGCTACGATGATTAGATTCTGTGAATGTTTTCTCTGCTGTATTTTACCCTGTGACTTCATCCCCCAAGGCATGCCACGCATGTTTGTTTTGTAGACAATGCTGAATACCATCTCTTGGCAACCTCACGTGGCACTGCTGCACTGACTACCTCAAATTCCAACCTGGAAACACTGATGTTTCACTCAATGCCACAAGGAAATCATCCAGTGACACTACTTCTGCAGAACCAAAAAAAAAAGAAAAAAAAAAAAAAAAAGTTTTCCTGCATTAATACTTTTCTAGAACTGCACATGGAAATATAGTTCACTAGACAAACAGAGCTGGGAAAATAAATCCTACATATGTTAACCCCAAAATTCACTAGTAATATATTTATTCTTTTATTTCATATTTTTATTTTATATTTTTTATGAGGACTTCATCTGCTTTATTTCATGCTAAACTGGTTAAGATAGTTTGTTATTAGATAATCTTTCGTGTGGTGTAGTACAATTCTGTAGGAATATAATTCTTTTGATTTAATTATGGAAGAATTCACGCTAGCAGCTCTGCCCAAGTACACGACTCTTAAAAAGCTAAAGTAACTAGGCAGTCTTCATTTCTAGAGGACTTACTGCAACAATAGCTTCTCACAAAAGCTATACTTTGAGACTTAACACTGTTCAAGTTCCAGTCAAATGAATGTTGACTGTAGGGCATAGTTGCCCTCCTCTCTCAGTTAACAGGAAGAGTTTACTTTTCAGATAAGTAACTTATTTAGAAATAACTGTATGCCTCCAATGCATTGTTAACTCTATACGTCTGTTTCCTTTTTGAGTTAATTACTTTTCCTTTAACAACTCTGGAAAATGACAGATGTAGAACAGACAGTGTACGTGATGAATTTGACTCCTTATTGTACTATATATTTTTAAATTATTAACTCTGGAATTTCTTTCACCTCTAGTAATTTAAATACCGCAACACCCACACACACAAACACAGTCAAGAGTCATAAAAGCCTATTAATTTCAAGGTTTCCAAACAACCTTGTGAGAAACGTAATACCCAATCTAAAATTACTGTAGTAATATCATAAAAAAGCACTTAAAAAGGAAGAGAAACCAAAGCAGGCAAGAAAGAATATCATACAGTAGGGGCCAAGTGCATGCATGACCTACAACAAGCTGGCATCTGTCATTCAGATTTGCTGGACTCCTAAACAAAGTACTAAAAAAAAGGGCACCACATTCACTAGTTTCGTGCTCTGTGCTACATCTCCAGTTACAAAGGGCATTAATCAAACAAGTTAATCCTGGCAGTACGACCAGCCCCCGAGTAAGTAGATTCAGATTCCTGTGCCTTGTCTCTACCTTTAGTCTGCTCAAATAATTCAAGTGAGGAATTGTTACATGAATAAGTGACACAAATCTCCTACGTACAAATCCTCAAGGCACTATCCAAGGCAAAGAATACTGCTTCCATGAAGCTGGGTGACATTCTGGGCTGTATACAGGCCTGTCAGACCCCCTAGAGAGGCTGTTCAATGTCTGCCTCCAAAAAGGCTTTGTGCCAGATGAATGGAGGACAGCAACTGACACCCCCTTGCACAAAGGTGGGGTGTCAGTGGACACAGGAATTTATAGAACCATAACCCTGACCAGCCTCATCTGTAAAGCTTGGAAAGAATCATTGTAGAAGTAAGGAAAGAGGTAACCTACAAATTTTCAAGCCTTTTCAGATTTGTTAAGACTAGATCCTGTTTACTTAATTGGCTGACCTTTTGGAGAAGGTTAATGAAGCAATGATGAGGGCAATTCAGTGCATACTTCATGTCTAGACCTCACAAAAGACATTCAACACCATCCCACACTTGGCTATCATAGCTATTCCCTATAATACTTGTTGGACAGCAATCCGAATCATAATAGAAATCAGGAAATTAGGGTGAGCTGCCGTACCTTCTCCAAAGGACCTTTCACTAGTAGTATAACATAGCCTTGGGCCACTTACTTTGCAGAGGTCAAAGCTACTTTTATGAATAAATTAGCAGAGGACTATAAACTTGGTGCCATCATAACCTCCCAAGCAGACACCAAAATCTCCAGACAGGTTTTCACAATCTAATAGCTGGTGTCAAAACCATGCACTAAAACTGAATGCCAAGAAATGTGTAATACTGTTGTTCCTGTTGTTGTTATACTAACCTTCTGCAAAACAAGGCCCTTGTAACTATCACATTGACAACACACCCCTGCAAACGGATTCAATAATTAGAGACCTGGGAACACAGAATGACAACAATCTTTCCTTCTATCACTACGTATCCACTTTTGTCTGAAAATGCTTTTCCATTGCAAGCTTATTACTAAAAATAAGGTGTCCAGGTCCAGTGATGCTATCATTTCTCTGTATTCTGCACTCACCAGGCGAATCATTTGAATATAATGCTCCCTTTGTTTTGTACAGGACCAAATATGTGACATAGTTTGAAAACCCACAACAATTTCTTACTAAGAAAATCAAGAGTCTAAATCATAAATTATGCAGACCGTCTCAAAGCCTTGTTTTTCTTCTTGGTGTCAGGCTACAGAGGGGCGACCTCTGTAATTGTGTACACAGCCTCAACAGATCCTATCATGTCAGACCCACAGCACATATGCAAGTCCAGTGGGTGCTTAAACACCCTCTCAAGGTATCTAAATCTTTTTTGCAACATAAACAAAACATGTTTGAGGGATACACACGCATCACTGAAAATACCACTCCTTTGGAATCATCTTCCTCTCCCCATAATGCAAACTTCTTCTGTTACACTACTGAAACTTAACTTGGATGAATGGATGGGTAACTGCAAATTCAGCCCTGAATTAGCATCCTCGTCTCTCATGGAAAAATACAACATGTAAATCTTCTACTCATCTATGGGTTACTTGTAGTTAAAATGTAAGGACTAAAAATTTCATTGGGATGTATGGTTAAGCTTCTAATGATCCTCATGGATCCATGGCCTAGTAAATACTTAAGAATCTAGGAATGACCATACCTCGCGGACTGCTGAGTGTGTCCTTCTTACTCCTCATTGCCTCGCCCCTGCTTTCCAGTCATACTAGCTTTCTTGACTACTATTGGATCTAATGCTGTGCCAGAATATTCATTCAGCAGCCCAGCCTGTTCTAGGTTGTAGCTTTCACTAGGAGCATGACACCTTCAGATTTGTTTGTCCGTTTCACCACAAAACAACTAAAGGTATCATCTTATTTTTTTATTCCCATATATTAGCTTTCTTTCCATCTTACCTTTTCCTTCCATCACCAATATGGTTGTCTGTTTTCTTCTTACTTTCATTGGATGTTTCTTCCTCAGACTCTTGTTATACTGCTGCATGTAGCCATCTTTGTCCTTACTTTTTTCTGTTTCACTTCCCCAATAAGAGTAAAACACATGAAAGACATGTCTTCTTACAAGAATGTAGTAATCTAATCACATGCAACAAAAAGCTGGTTCTAGCCACATGACAAGTGTGAAAAAAATGTCTGGCTACTAATATGGGGCAAGAGGAAGTTCTTGTTGTTAAGGGCTACTGCAAGTCTCAGGCACTACATACCCCTAACTGGCTCAATACCAATTTTCAGAATGTTTAAACATGAGAAACAGTAAAATCTGAGTATGAGAATTGGAGAGGGAATGAAAACTACTCAGAAAGAATATCACCTTGGCTGACACAGCATTATAGAACATTAATGAACTACGATACAAGGAAACTCTGAAGGAAATATCACATTTAGTGGAAATGTAAAATATTTAGAAAATAGTAGCAACATTCTTCTTCGGTCCCATGCTCATTATTGATGGGACCACTGAATACGGTTAATGTTAGTTATGCTCATTTCAGTGAAGCCTGCTTGAGGGTACCTGATCCATGAAAGTACATTGAAAGATGGACTTTTAGTGAAGTGGGGACCCTTCTTCACACCTCATAACCTACTCTGAGGTCATGCATTTTTGGGATAAATTAAAAAATCTCTAGAATCAAGCCCACATGATGTGTATTAATACATTCCATAGGGTTCCACTGAAACTGACATTATTTACATAAGCAGAAACTGACAGCAGTGTATATGAAATAGAAAATGTTTACTTTGTTCTTCTGTTTACTCACTTTTCCTCTTGTCAACAGCCCAGTTATTAATGTCTAGATCACTTCAAAATTAACTACTGATTTAGTAAGGTCAAATAACAGTAGAGGTGAGGGCATCTGAGGTACACTGCTCCTTCTGCTATCCTATTCAATTTATCTACTATTCTTGTTAAGAAATGTCTACATTAAAGTGTCTGCCTTCAATGTGAAAGCCACATCCCCATGTCCCTCAGCTGATATTCCTCTTGAAATGTTTTCCATACACTGTGCTACATTACCTTATTTACCCATATCATGCTCATTTCCCTAATTTCCACTAGTATGAAACATTTAACTCCTGGAACCCTTATCCTCCATTCCCCTTATAAACTTGTCAGTCTTTACCAGGACATTCTTGACCAGCTTGACCACCTTCGGTCTTTAAGGGCACAAAAATGTACCTAGTACACCAGCAGCGGCCTGACAAATCATCTGAAGAGTGAGTGATACAACCAGTTTGCTCCTTGAGTCTGTCCCTCTGAGGATACTTCCCAGCATCTTATTGCCTTTGGCCAGGTCTCAATGTTTGGTAGTTCCTTTCTGCATTCACTGCCTCTCCAGATTCCTCTTCTTGTTATGCATGCTTCATGATGTCTACATCCATCAAGTATTTCTCTAGTGCCATATCTCTCACTTTCCACATTAAACATCAGTTTCCATTTCTGCACCCTGTCTGCTAGTTTTCTTAGATCACTTGTAGATCTTGCTTCCCTTCTCCCATTGTGCCACTGTTGGTGTTATCTGAAGAAGGGCTGATCTTGTTTTCAGTCAGTCATAAAGATACCAAACAGCAATGGGTTTACTACTGAAACCTGAGGTCTCCACTGACCAGTTCTCTGTTTTAACATGGTCTCCTTGACCACTAGTCGTTAGTTCCTGACAGTCAGCCTATTCGCCTCATGTATGTGACTAAGTCAGAAGCTTAATAAAGTGCAAGTAGATGGCATCCATTATGTCCTCAGTCATGTTTCAGTGGAGCCCAGTGATAGAACTTGAACAAGTTGGACTGACATGATCTGTTAACCTGAAACTCATACTGGTTCTTATCTTTTAGAATGTTTAATTCTATAACTTTGACTTGCACTTCCCTCAGTATCATCTCCATAATCTTCCCTTTTACTGAGGTAAGGCTTTCAGGTCTAGAATGTCCCAGGTCTGGTCCTAAGCCCACTTTGTGGAGTGGTACCCCAGTGGCTTCCTTCCAGTTCTCTGGAACTTTGGTACTGCTGAGTGACCAATTGAAGAATTCTGGCAAGGGAGGTAAGAGCAAACGTGAGAAGTTTTTTATAAATGGATTTAAAAATGTACCCCCACCATTTACTGATCTTAGAAACAGTAAATTTAGACAGTTAACATAA